>NW_028278430.1:0-359956 GCF_059751315.1 Micrasema longulum
TGAAATATCACGGTGAAAAACAAGAGCTCAAACGCAATAATAAAATCACGAAATATGTAAGTGTCCTCTTTATAATACTACGCATGTAATATAGGAGCCGCGTATATTTCCACGAGGAGTTGCGAATTTAATATTAATTTCTAAACAGGCACATCTCGGGACTCGAGATCAAACAAAGCTTTGAATAATATAATGGATAAATTTGGACAGCGCTATTTCGGTAAAATGTCACCTTAAGATACATTATCCACAGTTTTCAACGTGGCAACAGGACAATAGAGGAAACTTGTGGGTTGTACTGAAAACAATCGCGGGGACCTTTTCAAGCCATCTCAGCAGTGAACAGTAATAAATTATTGTAATAATATATATGCCACGTAGCTTTGCACCCGGGCTCTAGGGTGACAAAAATAATAACAATATTAGGCAGATTTATACAGCACCATTTTTGTTAAAACTCACCGCAAGGGCGCTTTATAATTCTATACTTGAACTTATATTCTAACTAAGCTAACACAATATATTGTACTTTCTGATTTCAAAATTGAGGGTATGATAAACGAAAGAAGTGACCTTTCGGTTAAGATCTGGAGCCTTATGCTGGAAAGATGTGACATTTTGTCACCCATTCGACAATAGTCGATTAGGCATCTCGATTACTTTGTCATAATGCTATTCTTGAAAACCCTCCGACAATTTAATTACAAAGACCAATGAGAAAGTGGCAACACTAACGAATCCGTATTTTATCTATATCCTATGGCTCTCCTGCCACATGTAAACTTTTATTGTTTCTTGTCAGACTTCTTGCGTTGAATATTTTGTATATGGAATATTATGAAAATATATAAGAAAATGTTTTACTGAGACATCGCAACATTTATAATTATTATTTGCTTTTGACGTAACTTTTATTTATTTTTTATTTTATTTATTTTTGCACCACAACAGGCCAGGAGGCCCAATTACAGTGGTGAATTACATCACAGAACACCCAGGCTTGAGAAAATACACACTTTAATTTTTGTGTTCTCACCGGGAATCGAACCCGGAACCTTTCGTGTGAGTCAAGCGTCTTGACCACTACACCACGGAGGCCGCCAACCACACACGCCAGTAACACACATCTACATGTTATTAGAAATATGTTATATGCATTTAATGGATTTTAAAAACGTTGTATAATATACGAGTATATCTCAAATACGACGAGCGATAAAATTATTTTAAAATCATGTTTCTAGTGAAACTTCATTTGATGATGGATTCAAAATAAGTACAGTTGTATTTGTTGCACATTTGTTGATTCGTCATTATTATAATATTAATCAGTGTTGTAAATTTTAAGATGAATACAACAAAAATACATACTCGTCATTCAAACATAAATGCCGAGCTTTTTACAAGATGGAAGTTTGACAGCTGAAGTTACGATGTCGCATTCGATTGTCAATGTCGAGTGCTTTGGGGCACTCGCGATAAAGTCGATTGGTTTTCAATCGACTGCATGCGTATAGGTGGTTCAAGAACGCAGTCACTCGTCGAATTCCAGAAGTCGCATACGATTCTAAAGACGAATGAGTCCAGCTTAAGGGCCCTGAACTGACTGGGACTGTCGATGATTCGTAAGTGTGAAGGGAATCGGTTCCAGGCAGAGGGACCGGCGACGACAATCGCACGATCTCCGAACCTAGAGTTTGGGCAGCGCCGGAGTTCGACAAGTTTTCCTCAGCCTGAATCAAATGCTGACCTAAAAGTAGATTTTCCTTGACATATATTTTCCCTAATACAGAGGCCCGATAGGTATGTTGGAGCCATTTGACGAAAGGATTTGAATATTGTCTAAAAAACGTTATTCTCTGTGGGCTTTTAAACCAAAGCGAATCTCGAAGATGTTGATTAAGTTATAATACATTCTTATTATTTATTATATTTATTTATCAATAAGTTATACCCTTTGAAAGATGTATAATACACTCACTTTTAATGAATTTCTAACTTATATTAGCAAGTGCATTTTTAAGTATCTTATTGGAACATAAAAGTTTGTTTGGGAATATTCTTGGTGGAAATTCATTGTTATTAATTATAGAAATGAGCGATAATTAAATCCAGAAATTCGGAATAACCGAGGACCGATTTCATCGCTTTCGCGACATCTTTAAGACTGGTATCCTTATCACAAAATTAAATATACAGTAAAACTCCGATTATTCAGATTAATAATTAATAAAGAGTACCAGATTTAATTGATTTCGAAATAAGTAAAGATAAGACAGCGAATTGAAATCACCAGCAAAGTAAATTGCAAATTAAAATAATCGAATAATTTCCTTTATTTTAATTTCTTGATAGCGATCTGGATATTTGGCAATTCGGATGACTGAAGTTTGGATAAACGGAGTTTTACTAACTGAATTTATACAAAAACAGTAAAGATAGAAAATTCGGAGATACCAGTATGATAATCGTAAAGATACCAGTTTCAAAAATATCGCGAAAGAGATGAAACCGGTCACCAGTTATTCCAAATTTATGTTTTTTTTTATTTCGATATTTAAATTTTTTTTTTTTTTGGAAGCGTACATTTTTCTAAGGAAAGATACCATTGCAGGAGACTGCTGCGAGACATGGCATAAATTGATTTACTCTTAAGCGTGTTGTCCAGATGGTTATTAAAATTTACGTTTATGTAATTATTTTTATTTTTGGTATTTTCGAATAATATGAAGCTTCCACTTTCCATAATATTGTATCTGAGCTCTTGGCCTCATAGAGCTAGGTATACGTTATAATTTTCTTGTAATATTCGTACATATCTTTATATGAATAAATAAATAAAAAAAGAATGAATCTTGAAGTAGGGCACATATAAACATATTCTTATGTGTGCTCTAATAATAACAAGGTACTTTATATAAATATATATTATTTATTAATTGTTTAACACATATTTCTGTACGATATTTTTTCTTCATAAATGTTTTTTTCCATATCATATTATTTTTTTAATGCATCAAATAAAATGGAATTTTGTTATTTCGCCTTTTTTTTAAATGGGAGTCTCTGGATTTTATTATCACACATCTTTTATTTCTATAATATCTTAACAGATTTTCTAGGAAAAAAATAGTTTTGCGATATATGAATATATCTGTACCGTAAAATTGATTACTGTAACATCACAAGAATAAATTTTTATACCGTACACATATATAATTGATATTTTATTTATTGGTTTTATCCTAATTTTACTACAATATTTTCTAATTTCTTGCCCTACTAGGTAAACCTGTATCGAGGCAGGAATAACACATTTCTTTGCCAAGTTAGTGGGTATAAAAAAATAAATATAAAAATATATATATTATTACTTTTATAGTTATCTGCTAGTGGCTAGCTGTTGAAAACTGTTGATTCTATAAACAGGTGGCTTCGATTTCCGTACATGATATTATATTAGAAATTTATTTTAGACATTTACCTGGATGCCCCATCCAAATGCCCCATTTACAAAATTAAGATAATATTTATGCATATATTTCAAACGTATATTTTTATGAGCATATATTTTTTTCGACATTTACTATAAACTTTTTCATATTACTTTTTCCTCTTTCAATTTGAGTAGGTGTTTTATTTTACCCTTTTTACGAGCAACCCTTCCCTGAAGCAGTTCACATATTCGAGACAGTCTAAATTTAGTCGACATACGAACTTATCTTATGTATGTTACAGTTTGGTGCAGAAGCTCGTAACAGCCCGTAAGAATTGGTTAAGAATTTTAGCGACACCATCTTAAATTGAATTCTGCACTCTGATTACGATAATTAAATTGCAAGGTGTTCCTGTCGCCTGCGCCTGCACTAGAGTTAAGAATATTCTGCATTATTTATTTGTTTGTAAACTTTATCTATAAAATACTTAAGATGAAAGTTTATTTGACATTTCCACCGAAAGAAATGAATTATTAGGGAAGTCTAGGCATAAAATGACACATTAGCCGGTTTGCCATCACTTTATTTATTTATTTAACTTTTTGTACATAATGTTCATTGTACATTGGCGGGTTTATTGCCAAATGGCAATTTCTTCCAACCAACCAATAAAATAACAGTTTTTTTTTATTATTATTTATTTATTATTTTTTATTATTATGAATGGGGAGATGATTCCACAGTCAAACGGCATGGACACTATATGAGTTAGAGAAGAAAGAGGAATTGTGGATGGGTATTAAGATAGTGCTTTAAGAATTAGAATGAAGAGGTAAACCATGAACTGATAAGAACACCTTACATGCTGTATAACATTCACCATTCTGCCTAGTGCTTGAATTTTCCACTTCTCCATAATTTTTAAAAGTTTTAAAGCAGTCTGTTTTCGGTTTGTCTTGATAGTTGATGTTTTCGGTGGTAAGGTCTACAAATATTCTTACAATCTTAAAATAATGTAACCTTTATATTTAAGAGCAAATATGAACATTCCTTACTTGTATCTGACTAAAATTAATATATACTATTTTCCAAGATTACTTTATTTTTCTCAAAAAGTTCAACGCAAATCTGTCGCTGATGAGATGCTTTCTATGGACGTTACCGCCGTCCAGCGCATCATTACGGGTGATGAGACGTGGCCGTATGAATATGACGTGGAAACAAGTTGACAATCTTCGGAGTGGCGCTTGCCAACTTAGCCAAAACTGAAAAAACAACGCCAAAGTCGCTTAAAAATCAAGGTGATATTTACTGTTTTCTTTGATAACATGGTGTTGTGTACTCGGAGTTCTTTCCAACAGCCCAGACGATTAATAAGGAATACTAATTAGACGTATTGAAGCGTTTAAGGGAGAATAGAAGGCCGGATTTACGGAAAGATAACTTTTGGTTTGGTTTGGTTTTTGCACCACGATAATGCGCCGTCTTATACATCTATCATTGTTCGCGATTATTGCCAAAAACTACGTAAATATCGTTCTCCAAGCACCGCATTCACCTGTTTTGGCTCCGTGTAACTTTTTCCTGTTCCCTAAACTCAAATTATTATTTCGCTGGAAGCAGTTTGACTCGATTGAGGTGATAAAATAAAATTCGCAGAGGGCATTCGCGAGAGTAAGGCATTCCGAAATCGGCCTACAAGAAGTACTATGAAGATTGGAAAAAACGTTGGCATATGTGTATTGCCCCTAATGGTGATTACTTTGAAAATAATAAATCAAATATTGATGAATGATTCAGGTAAAGTTGTTTTTTTACAAATTCCTGATCATATCATGATGATTATTAAATTCTTACATGTGATTAGCTATGCATTTATAATTAAGTAGTTTTCGTTTTTTGTTTGTTATTGTTATATTAGTATAGAACTACCTTTGCTTTAAAACATAAAAAATCTCCATCTTAGAACAGGCTAAGCCATGTTATATGGAGACTATCCTGACCAGAGGACACTCCGTATTCACTTTATAATTCACTAGTTTTATATAGATTTCCTGGTTTTAAATATGTATGCTTATTTATGCAATAAATTTGGAAAATAAATAAATAAATTTCGAACCGGGATCTAAATCTGATCAGAGGTCCGTGGCTCAAACCCCACTCTACCACAACTTGATTCTTCTTCTCCATTCTTCTTCTTCCTTTTCGTATCTAATGGTACATGGGGCACTGCATCGGTACACCAATCGCAGCGTATCTTGATCATTTTTCTTATTTGAAGGTAAGATGATCAGTCTCCAGGAGCCAGTCCAGGGATTATGAAATATTCCAGCGTAAAGGCACTTTATCTCTTATTTTAAATTCACAATGCTTAAATAAACTCAATGACACGGATGTCGAAAATTTTTAATCGTAAGGCCGATTTTATACGATCGTAAAAATACACACTACACAATAAAATGTTCTAGGGTCGATTGAGTTTTATTGTATTACATTTGTTTTTATTTATTTAATGGCAGGCAAACGCTCTAAACAGTACACCATGAGGCTGAATAATCTTCACTCGGTTTCGTTAAATAAATAAAAAATAATGTACACCAATTTCTTAGCGAATGATGTTTCACGTTTGTCTCAGTGCCAGTTATAACGTGTTGCAGGCTTTTTAAATTTATATTAAAATTTACTAACATAATGGGTAGTACGTTGAGGTTCGAAACTCGGACCTCGGATTCGCGAGTTCACGAGACCACGGACGCGTACCGGGGTGTACCCGATGTACCGGGGTAAAAATCCTCGCTAAAGTATAAATAATTTCGGTAAAGCAGGAACGCCTATCATAAATTCATTGGAATGTTTCAATACATAATCTGTTATTAAAATGTGAGCATCAATGTGTTATGTACGTACTTACATGTATTGAATATCGACTAAAAATACTTTAGCAGTTAAGCGCACCACGTCTGCTATTCGCAGTGTTTATATTTGGAGTTAACTTGCTTACAAAAGGCTATTGTTACTTCTGCCTGTGTTATAACACATCGCACGTAGCCATTCGAGTTTATTTGTGTAATTAAAATCAAGCAAGAAATACACCTACTCGAGAAACTAAGTTTAGCGATCAAAACTACTTATAAAACAACTTATTCACTATAAAACACGGAGTTTACTCTTTGTACCCATACAAATTAAGAAAATTCACATTTTATTGTAAGCATATTTTTTTTATGGTAGTTACAATAATTAAGTATGTTTTTTTTGTTAAAAGGGTCACACAAGTATTTTTTTTTAAAAAAACTATATAAAACAAACAAACCATAACGCCGTTTCCCCGTAGGGGTAGGCAAAGAGGATAGAACACCATATCACTCCATCTTTGCATACAGACCTCGCTTCCTCTACATTCATACATCTTCTCGTTCCCGCACGCCGATTATTCCTACTTTTGACATGTCCATCTTCAAGTATTTGATGTACTGCCATGTATTGTTCGGCCTTCCTCGTTTTCTGCATATAAAATACTAAATGAACAAAAAATAGATTTACATAAGAACGTTGAGTAAAAAAAAAAGAGCCACGGAAATGCCAACACTATAATAATATTTTTACTGGAAAAAAAACACATTTACTAAATCATTGTCCTTATAGGGGGATCTAACCCAGAAACTTATTTTTGTAAGAAAACATACCTAAATACAATACTTTTACGAAAAAAAACTTAATATGCTATGTTTTTTTTTTATATAAAAAAAAAATATTTACGATCTCAGGATTTAGCTAAATATTTCAATTTTGAGGGCCATTTTTAACGAGTTTTAAATAACTCACTATTAGAAATCGGAATCGAGTTGTAGTAGAGTGGGGTTCGAACTTCAGATTTCTAATCCGTGAGTTTGCTGCACCAGCCACGGCACAACGACCCTTTAACTAAGGTAAAGACAAAATTGACTAACCTACACATAAACTTAATGTAGGCTTATGAGAAACAAACTAAAACGTACAGAAAGTTTAATTGTGAAAATATAAAAAAACGCATAAAAAAAAATTACATTTTCACTGACGGTGCTCATAAAAATATTGAAAAAAAAGTTATGATGTAATAACTTATATTTCCATATAAGTTATTAATATAAAAAATACTTGGTACACTTCCACTTATTTATTTTGACCAATTAGCACTTTCACCCTCTAATGGGCATCTTCAGACTGGTCAAAATAAATAAGTGGAAGTGTACCAAGTATTTTTTAAATGAATAACTTATATGGAAATATAAGTTATTACATCATTACAATGGAATTCCATCAAGAATTGTCAATAAATAATTTTAATGAAAAAAAGTTAGTTCATAAAAATGTACCTAAACACTATTTTATTATTACTATGAATTTGATACATATGTAAATTGCACAAGTAAATTCTACAATGCTGATATGACAGTTTTTAGAAAAAAAAATGATATATACAAATAATAAAAAAATTATATCATAAGTAAACTTTATTTAGTATCCAAGCGAAATAAGAATTTCCTTTACAGTTTCCTTATTTGAGAAAAACAATGGCATAAGTATAGGGCGTCGCTAAGCTGATAAAAGTTTAGTAACTATAACGCCGGGCTTTAGTAACAGCAATGCATTATTCAAAGTAAGCCAAATGCAGACGTGCCTCAAATACTGCTACCAACAACTGACTGCTGACTACAGCTGCGTACTTTTTAAAGAAAAGATCAATACTAATTTTTTATGTAAAAGATTTCCAATAGGAATGCTAGATTATTTTACTCTTTTTACAGGAATGATGTTTTTTTTACAGGAATGTAATTTTGTATTTCATCACTTTTTGTTTTGAGTAAAAACCCACTACTTGTTTGAATCTTGTATTTATTAAAGCGTGTACAGTATTAAAAAATTATAAACGCACAAAAAACATACTTATTTTTTTAAATCTTGAAATTAAATATGAGTTAAAATTTAGATTTTTTTCTTCATAAATATTTTTTCCCATTTCATTTTTTTTCCGCCTCATTTATAATTGAATTTTGTGACTTTTGTGTCTAAACTTTACTTTTTCTTTGGTATAATGATTTTTATTATATTTATATATTTATTTTTTTTCAAAATTGTGTTTTTGATAGAAAATATAATTTTACACACAAATATCATGGAATTGTAAAATATTATTTAAGTAATAATTTGTAATATTTGTGATTAATTTAACGTCGACTATACTTTGGTGCATATCTTTTTTTTTTCAATTCGTTTTTAATACTGAAGGTATTGAAAACGAATTGAAAATAAAATCATCTGGTTATGTCCACACGCTCTACTTAGGAGCGGATGTGTAATGATAAATGAAGAAGGTAGTAGGTTATAGATTTTAATTGCATAATAAAATAAATAAAAACAATAATAAAATTTAACCAACAATGTCATACATATGAAACAAGGGGTAAAAAAGGATAAGATTACCAATGAAGAAAAAAACAGAACCTCAAAACTCATTGTACAAGGGATTGAAGCTGTACAGTTACCTGAAGAAATAAAGGAAATAGAAAAAATTGAAATATTTCAAATTAATTTGAAAAAATATGTAATTGAGAAATTTTGATAAAAAAATTGTAATATTATTAAAGGTTATTATTAGTTCTTAAGATGTTATGAACTAGCTTAATAAAGCATAAATAATAAAATAATAATACTCGAAGTTAGTTCATAAAATAGACAATATTTATAAGAGTATGATGTAATAATTTTCAATCCTAATAACTCTCGAGGGGGTGGAATCCAGCCTTGTCTACAAACATTTAAACATTCTTGAAATATTGTTGATGGACAATTTTATTGAATACTGTATAAAATAAATCCTTCATAAAAATTGCCCATAATGAGTTTCACATTACGTAAAATTAATTAAAAGCTAGTTACATCGCTACTACTTTTTTGTCAAAATAAGCACAAAAAAAGTTAACTACATCAACGGATTTTGACGAAAAATATTTTTTTTAAATTTCAACTTAGCTTTTTTGTACAATTGGCGATGAATCTTAAAGGTGCTTAAAGTATTTTTAACGAGGTAAAACTGGTGTATTGATACTGTTCTTACTGCATTATAAATGCACTAAATCCCTTATGCAAAAGTCTAGTGGAGTGGGTCAAAGAAGGGTTAAAACATGCTTTTAGCAGCACTCTTGTTATATTACCTCTAAGTGCTACCAGTATTAGTTAACTATGGGCAATATAGTGCCTGAGATGGTGACACTCAATTTCTTCAAAGTTTAGCCTAGAGCAAATAAGAGAACTGAGCTCAGCGCGATGGCGAGCGGTTCATGTTTTAACTCAGCGGGTGACGTCACACGGAGACTTAAAATTTCGAATGGATTTACCATGGATGTTTAAAACAATGAGATATTAATGCTAAAAAATTAAGCTTTTTCGCTTCCTCAGTCTAAAGCGATGGTATCCGATATACAAGTTCGGCAGCAAAACTATTTATTAAAATAATTCATAGTAAAATAAATAATTTATAAAAAAACTATGTTTTAAGACCACTTGCGTTTATTTTGAAGCAGTTAGAAAATCTAGAAATACAAAAAAAATCGGAAAAAACATTAATTAATAATATTATATTTAAAAATCGCTCACCATTACTTACAATATTTCCGTTATATATAAACCCCTCCCTCCTTTATTAGCTCCTCCCACCCCTGTCAGTACCTATATTTTTAATTTCTGTATATTTATGTTTAGTTTATAATAACACCTGTAGATGGAAGGTACCGAGTCTTCCGAAACTAGTAGTGCTTCAAAATCAAAATAAACTTAAGTGGTCTAAAAACAAAGTTTTTTTATTAATTATATATATATATATATTTTACTATTTTTTCATTTATTTAGGAAACATACAGTACAGGTACAAAGTTTTATATTTTACACAGATAGGCTTAAATCTAATGGACCAGCGAAGTTTCCATATTATAAAGTAATTCTTAATTAAAGTACAAAAAAGAGAAGGAAAAAAAACATAAATAGAAGTTATGTATCTTTTTTGGGTGATACCGTGTATGTTGGATTTGATCCGACGTTTCGGCTACCATTGCAGGAGCCATCTTCAGGGAAAACTGTGTGTTTTATAGAGAAATGTATGTGTTTAAGTACTAGTAGTTTGTACCGTGTCACAGTCAGCAGTAGGCACATTTCTTGTTTTGTAGGAAATAATAATTATGTTTATGTACTAGTAATTTGTACTGTGTCGCAGCCGGCAGTAGGCACATTTCTATTCGTTTTTGTCATATGTAGTGCTGGGAACCATCCCTAAAGTGTATATTGGACAAACAGGGCGCACAGCAAAGATGAGAATTGACGAACACAAAAGAGCGTGTAAACTTGGACATCCAGACAAATCCGCAATAGCGGAACACTTTATAGACACAGGACATTTTTTCGCCTTTGAACCAAAAATTCTACATAAACCTAGTAATTATAGTGCACGAATAATAAAAGAGGCAATTGAAATACACAGACATCCAAATAATATAAACAAAGACGACGGGCTTAAATTAAATTCAACATGGTTCCCAGCACTACATATGACAAAAACGAATAGAAATGTGCCTACTGCCGGCTGCGACACAGTACAAATTACTAGTACATAAACATAATTATTCTTTCCTACAAAACAAGAAATGTGCCTACTGCTGACTGTGACACGGTACAAATTATTAGTACTTAAACACATACATTTCTCTATAAAACACACAGTTTTCCCTGAAGATGGCTCCTGCAATGGTAGCCGAAACGTCGGATCAAATCCAACATACACGGTATCACCCAAAAAAGATACATAATATTGATAACAGTGACCGTGAAAACCTTCGCACCTATAAATAGAAGTTGTTTAAAAATTAAAATTAAAGTTAAAAAAATGAAGAAAATTTGTAAAAGTAATTAAAAGTTGAGAATTAAAATAAAGAATGAAAAACATGCTCAGATGTAAAAATAAAATAAAATAATAATAACATTTTTTAAAAAGGAAAAACATAAATATACACATACATATTTTAAGGGATTCAAAGAAATGATAAGACGAATCCTTAAAGAATCTTTAAATAAGAAAATAAATTTAAGTCAATTTAAAAACATCTTCAAAATTCATGACACATAGTAAGAGCAGCAATATATTGATTTTATATACATATACAATATAAGTAATTAAAAGTATTAAAACATGTGAATGCAGCAGAGAAAAAAGACAGAATAACAGGTATAGGTAATATTTAAAAAAGCAATATAAGGAGAAGATGTTAAACCAAAGGTAGTTGATAAAATATCAGTAAAGCGATTTTCGCAGTAATACAAATTTCAGTAGAAAACTTTGATTAAAATGAACAATATCAATGTATGTAATGTGAAGTGATGTAAGAGAAAAGAGAAAAAGGGATCAACGGGAGTTTAATTCAAAAGATTTCATTACACTATTTTTAAATAATTGTAATTCTGTATGATCGATATCTATATGGTTAAAAAAGCTGTTAAAAGTGTCACACGATCTATGTAAAAACGAATTCTGACAATAGTTCGTATTGACGCTAGGTATTCTAAAGGTTGGTTGATTTCGTAGGGCACGTGATGAACAGTCAATTTGAATTTTATTTAGGAGCTGGGACGAATCAGTGAGACTGTTAATAATTTTGTATAGGAAAGTGAGGTCTATTAATGTTCTCCTTTTTTCAAGGTTAATAAGTTTGTGAAAACGTGCAGATAAGTCATAAGAGAGCATCGGAAATTCAAATGTTAGGTCATTCAACAGAGTTAATGCCGATTTAATCAATAATATAATTGATAATAATTTTCGAGGGATGTATATTTCTTATTGCTTTTCGATCATCATTAATGTGCATAAACTTGAATCAATTTTAGAGGCATTGATTCGTGGCGTAATATGTAATAATGCCACACATATTCGATTAGTACTTGGCATAGCGCGAACAAAAGACACCGCGACAATTTAAAAACACACCTACAGCAAACTTAATAAATAAACAATTATAAAAAACGCTCAAATGTTTTTTTAAGGGAATAATTTCATAAGAAAGTCGTATTACAGTTGTTGATTTGGTTTTGTTTTTGGGAATACTTTACGTAAATAATGCGCAAGTTAATTATCGATACTAAATATAGACCTAGTACCTGAGTACCTATTGACCTATTTAATAATTCAATATTAAAATACGTTTAAAAAATGTTAACTGACAGAATGCGTAATCAATTTAAATAGTACGGTAACAAGGATAATCATCCGCGTTGACCATTTAAGTATAATTAATAAGATTAAGAAAGGGTCTCTGAGATGGTTTGGTCACATAGAACGAATGGACGACGAAAAAATGGTAAAACAAGTATATATGGCAAAAAGGAACGGCAACGTGAGACGAGGACGACCAAGGAAGACGTGGCATGATCAGATAAACCAAAATCTTAAGTCTGGTCATGTCAAAAGCAGACAGAACCGAAGGGCATGTATGACAAGATGTATGAATGTGGAAGAAGCTAGGAATGTGTGCCAGGATAGACGTGTGTGGCGGTCTCTTCTCTCTGCCTACCCCTACGGAGAAATGGCGTGATGGTAGTAGTAGCAGTAGTTGACCGTTTGGAGAAAAAACCCTTAGAAGAGAAGACTGATTATGTAACGGGCGCCAGAGCGATCGCACTTTAACTCGTGCAAAACGGGAAATTAATTAAATCGGACATCTCTGCAGTTGAATACGACAAGAATTCTATTAAACGATTAGCATCCGATGCAAACTGCATTTCGCCAGGCAAATGGGGGGCGGCATTATGAGGAAGGCAGAAATGGCGAAGCGCCAGGAATAAAGCGATGTTGAGAGTTAAGAGCGAAGAATTAAATTAAGACTATGTTTAGTGATTACAACATTATTTAATTTGAGAAAACTGAAGCGGCGATCAATTGTCGAAGGTGGATTTTGAGTACTTAATTTAACAAGTCAGGTTACTATTGGGTCGAGGTGGCAACATAGGACATTTATTTACGTTGTTAGGTATACAGGGTGTTCTTTAAACCCTGTCACATCTGAAACCACAATGATCAGTATGAGCAAGAAGACATATTGGCACATTAAAATATTTTTCTAGAACGAAAAAAATCTTAAAAAATAAAATATAGAAAAAAAACCAATTATTTCTTACTTCTGCAGGGGAGAAACGAGGAGGGGGGAGTCTGAACCGCACGGCCGCATCCCCTTTGCTTCTTTCCTTGCAGAAGTAAGCAACTATTTGTTTTTTTTAAATATCTTATTTAAAAAAAATCTTTGTTCTAAATATGGTAATATGTCTTCTTGCCTATACTGATCATCGTGGTTTCGGATGTGACAGGGTTCAAAGAACACCCTGTATATAGATTTAATTTGAAATAAAATTTAAAGGTCATTATAACGTTATACCAATTACGTCAAGTTCATAATTTTAAAATAACAAACCGGCACACACTTCGATTAAACTTAATTCAGTGCGTTTATAAAAATCTATGTATATAACAAATTATATAACAAATACGTAATACAACAAATATATAACAAATAAGTAATTCTCGAGTGCATATCAGAATTTTGAGAGACGTGCTAGTGAGATTGCCTTACTATAGGCGCCAAAAAGAATAAATTGAGATAGAAAGTAAAATTTCTCTCAGAATGACAAGGGAGTGCAGTGCAATGCAGATTTTTCAAACGGTCTTAACCATTGTTTTGGGAGAGCGAAAAAATATTTTTTCACACAATTGATAGTTAAAAAGGCTTCAGAATCACATTTTTTTGTTTAAATCCAAGTTTATTATGAATCGTGATCATGCAGTTAGGAATTAAAAATACGGTAAAGTAGTTTTAACTGAATGCTGTTTAACTCGTGTTTAAGTTCATGAGAAAAAAATAAATCGTATGTTTATCCGGTAAGATACATTGTCAAGAAAAAGTTTGAATATTCAGCATAAGTTGATATTATGATTCACTATTTTATGTTCCATTTTTGTAAGATTTGATCAGTCTTGGGACAGTGAAATTTTGTAGTGCAAAACCACCTAGTAAACAAAAATTTCACGTTGACCCTCCCAGGAATCGAACCTCAAGCATGGTAGGCGAACGGCCCAACCACTACACTATGAGGGAGGCGGACTTATCTACTTACGCTATCCAGGATTTTTTCTTGAGTAGCCATCGTCTCAAAAACAGTCGTGTAGGATTCTGGTTCAATTTCACAAACATAACTGTGTTTTTCGTCTCCCTATACACAGATAAAAAAAGGTTTTCATATACTAAGCTAAGTCGTTCAATCGTTACCTAATTTCCAACCGGACCTGATTATTGTGTATTGACCACAGTATAGTATTAACCAATAAAACAATGCAGGAATATTAAAAGCATATGTACGCTATAATAATTAATGCATAAATCGACAAAATAGTCAATACTCGATGATAAATGGCGTATGGGGGGGGTATTTAACCACTTAGCAATTACGTTTCGTGAGTTTTGCTTCTGACTAACGGTGGTACGGTGTGATCCACGATCGCCAAAACATCGTAACCGACCAAAACAATATTCTACAGAAGAACACTTCTTCCTCTCAATTAACGAGGAACTACACTTAGAGAATCAAACTCTGTTCCGACTATTTATTGTATTGATATTAGTAAAATAGAGTATGTTTCTTAAGGCTGTAGTCTGGTAAAACGAACGCAAAATGAGAAAATCATACGATTTTGCTATTTTAAAACGAACGTTCTTTTCAATCGCGCAATAATAAAAAATAAAAACAATATTTTTTAAAGGTATTTTTATTAAAAAATATACTTAAAAGTTTTATGTTACTAAAATATAATTACTTTTAGACCGGCAGATTACGCCATTTTAAATTTAGACTAAACTTAGGTATCTGGAATCTCAATAAAGACTAAGTATTGAACGAAAATTTGTTTTAATAATTTGAAGATAATAAATTTGACATAAAAATGGCGGTGGCCAAATTTTAATTTTTTGTTTTTGAAAAGAAATACAAGCATTTGAAATCACATACATTTTTGTGACATTTTCCTTTATTTCTACTTGAAATTATGCCTTCGATAATACTTGAAAAAAAAAAAAAAAACTTTAGTTGAAACCTTTTTTTATAGAATTGTATTCTCTTTTTTTGAAAAAAGAAGATAATTCTGGTTGTAATATTCAATTGAAAACAATATCTTATCGACTGTTTCGTTTCCTCCAGACCAGCCCTCATCGTTTACGGTAAGGGCTTCGGTTTTTATTTTTTTATTATTGCGCGATTGAAAAAAAACATTTTTAAAATGGCCAAAATCGTATAATTTCCTCATTTTGCGTTCGTTTTACCAGACTACAGCCTTAATAATTAAGAAGAAAAAATATTCTCCCGTCAAAAATTGCTCCTGTCGGTTATGACGTTTTGGCGATCATGGCTCGCGGTGGTGATTTCCAGCGCGTAATCCGCCGGTCACGGTTACCGGAAACGAATAACGGGGTAAGTAAGCGGGGTGAGAAACTATAAAGCGTGCAATTGAGTTAATTCCTAATATTATGGTGGGTAGTGAAGAAAGAAAATAATGACAGACGATAAATTATGTTACCGGGCAATAAATCTTCTAGTGTTAACCCTTAACTTAGAGACTTGGGAATATCGTGTTTCCATTTCCAGCAACTTGAGCCTCTGACGCTCTGAGTTAATTCGCAGGTTAATTAAGATCGAGAATATCACGAAAAATAATAATTACTTTTACTAAAATTAGTTTACTTAATAGTTTATTAACATTTTTTAGAAATAGAGAAATAACCCGTAAAGCCTTTATTTTAGATAGAGGCTTGTCAGCAGGTGGAGAAGAGGGGAAATTGAAGGAGGTTATGAAAATAAATACACACTCGTATGTAATTTTTGTCCAACCTTTAATTTTCTTTAGTTGCATTTCAATTGTACCTGTGTGTATTGTAAGGAAATGTTTTTGCTATTGTTGAATGGACTAAATAAGTCCGTAAAAATCTTTAGAACGAAGATTAAAAAAAATAAAAAAAACTATTAAAAAAAACAAATGGTTGCTTACTTCTGCAGGGGAGAAAATATGAGGGGGGAGTCTGATACACTGTCAACCGCGTGGCCGCGCCCCCCTCGCTTCTCTCCTTAGAAGTAAGCAACCATTTGTTTTTTTTAATGGTATATTTTTAAAAAAATTCTTCGTTCGAAATATTTTTTCAAATATGCTAATATGTCTTCTTGCCCATACTGATCATCGTGGTTTCGGATGTGACAGGGTTCAAAGAACATCCTGTATATAGATATCTATGGTCCAGTAAAAAAATGTTACTTATTAGTAGCATAAAAAATATTTATTAATTTGAAATTTTGAATTCCCGCAAAAACGGTCATTCCATTGGCCACGTCCCTAATACGTCACGATTCATTTTTATTTGTTCCTGACTATTCAAATTTGTTTAAAACATTGTCACGAATTTTGACGTCACAACTATCAAGGCCAAACATGTCGCGTGTTTTAAGTGACGTATTTTAAAAAAAATATATCAATTTATATATGAAAACATTTCTCCACAATATCCATATTGATTTTAAAAATACAATTAATTATTATAAATCCATTTCATATATTTTTATCCGTATTCGTAGCATATGATATTTCCGTATTAACAATAAGGGTTTATTACTCGCTTAAGGGAGTTAGTATTCACCAGTGGCAGTGGCGTGCGTGACGTTGGCGTGCGACATGACGGGGAGGGGGAGGGGAAGAAGAGGACCGGAGATCGAGACCCGCGGGAGCGCAATATACTAGATCGTTAAAAGAGGACATGGGGGCGAAGAGGGGTTTGATGAATAGGTATTTGAAAATAGTTTTTCAGCCACTCTCTCGCATATGCCTCTCCAAATACTGTGAGAAAAGAAAACTGCACGTCGGACTGATTATGCCAATTAAAATCGAAAAAAACAAGGTCTCGTATTCCCGTTTTTCCTTCCCCGAAACTAGTGACCGACCGAACGAGATTTTCAGCTGAAACCGAAACTTATTTAAATAATGGAAAGTTACTTTAAAACGCCCAAAATTAGGCGTTTTTATTATTTGACTTTTTGAGTTCATTAAAATAAGTGCTAAATAAATTACATAATGAAACAAAATTTTACTTTTAGCGCTTTTTGGTTCGTTGTTTAAGATTATAGGGTAAAAGTGGGATAGTTGCCGTAGGGAGATAGATGCCACGATGATCATGTCGAGACATGTATAACTATTACACTGCCAATTTTTACTTTAAAACAAAGCTCTACCCTGCTCTTCGCCAGTCTGCCCAATGCATCGCGTTGTGACGTTCGTGTGAGTGATTTTATCATTTCGCTCGGAACTTTTGAGTGTATGAGGTAAGTGATAATTTATGTTTACGATTAATGTATATACTAAATGCAAAGATCGTACTGTTGTTTTAGTATTTTTTTATTTAAATTATTTTACATATTTAAGGGCGTCTATCCCCTCCATAAAGGATAGATGCCCCAGTCCTCGTGAGTATAGTTGATACTAATTTAGCATTTTTATTTTCCAGCAATGTCACGCAAATACGTACGCAAAATCGGAGCAAGACCGAGAGCTATATGGACCGAAAATGCTATTAAAAACGCTTTCGAAGAGCTAAAAGAAAAGACTCTTGGCATAAATGAAACATCCCGTAGTATGGCATACCAGTCAGCACACTTAAAAGGCGATTTGAGAAACAAAATACTGAAAAATTAACTTTAGGTTGGTAATAATAATGATTAAGTGTATGATTTTACTTCTGTTATGCTATATCCAGTTTGTTTGAAAGAAATAACTAATGTTAACAAACGAGTGATGTCAACTTTGGGCCAGAGATAAAGGCAAGATGACATCCTTCTTTTTCTTTGCCCACATTTTGTCTAGCTCGTTTGTTAACATTGATTATTTCTTTCAAATGGACTACCTATCAATTGATTAATATATGATTTTTTTCAGGAAAACGAAAGACGACTCGTTGTGCATGTCAAAAAACTAGAGAAAGCGGATTTTCCTTTGACAAGAGATATGGTACAGAAGCTGGCGTTCAAATTTGCTGATAAACTTTGTACTAAGACTAATTTCAATGAAGATACTCGCAAAGTTGGACCACATCCGGCTACGATATTATTTAGAACGACATCCAGAGCTTAGTATTAGACAAGCTGAAGGATTGTCCATTGCTCGAGCCCAAGGACTTGACTGCGCAGAAGTCGCTTTATTACAGTATTATTTAGTGAATACATATAATTGGATGGCAGGCCCTACTATGTTTACATTTTATGTATTTTTTTAAAAAATATGAATTTAACCTGTATATCTGTTTGTATTCGAAATAAATAAAATTTGTTTTACTGTCCTTAGACTATGACCTGAAGCGTAAGACTGATCACCTTACTTTCATGTAACAGATAATCAAGATACACTGCATTTAATATTCCAATGCGGTGCTCAATGCACCATTGAGTGCGGAAAGGGAACTGATATTGACAATGACGATGGCAAAGACAGGTCATGGGCTCAGTAAATGTCACGACTCCCGAATCTGTAACGAAACATTTATCTATGTTGAGATATTTATTTTCCGCCATTTGTTTTTTGTGTCTTGATTATTCAGCTGTGTTCAACGCAGAGCAGACCAAAAATTTAATCATTTGAACGAAAAATTTATTTAAATAATACGTAATTAGAATCACATTGTAAAAAATAAATTAAAGGATCCTTTGGATCCTTAGAACTTATATATTACGGGATCGGGAAATTAAGCAATTTTATACTTTTTGACACTCCACTCTTTACACCATACTTAACTCTGTGTCCGGGTGGATTAAAAATACAATTTTGAGTGTGAAATAGAACCAGAATCCTGAACGAGTGTTTTTGGGTCTAAGGCTGCTTTAAGGTAAAAATCCTGAACAAGGAAATCGAGTGAAGATAAGTTCGCCTTCGGAGTGAAGCGGTTGGCGCGTTCAGCTTCCACGCTTGAGGTGGCGGGTTCGATTCCTGAGATGGTCGACATGAAATATTTACAAAACAGGTGGTTTTACTCTGCACCTTTTCAGGTTCCTGGACTGGCGCCTGAAGCGTAAGGCTGATCACCTTACCTTATTGTAACAGAGTATCAATATACGCCGGGATATGATGATGGCTCTCCATACCGCAAAAACTAAATATTAATAAATATTATTAATAACAACACCATTGTGGAATATTGAGCATACATAATTTGCAAGACTAAAGTTGCGCCTGACGACATTATGGCAAGCTCGCTACTTGTGTACATATTATTTCTAATTAAAAAAGCAATTAAAACCCATTCACGATAAGTACTAATAATAGAAGGCCAATCATTATGTCTATCCATTGACGTCATCCATCAATTGAATTCTTAAACGACTGCAAAAGTAAAATAATAAAGTATAATCTGTAGTTTACGTCACACCTCAATAAACGACACGTATCAATGAACCAATGTGGTTTTTTGCGGATCACGATATTTTACTATTTGATTACGAACGCGGAAACTTATCTACGAATTGCTTATGAAATGCAAAATAATTGCTTATAGTACGTTATTTATTTTTAGGGCGTCCTTTGAGAGGATATGTGGTGGCAGACAAATCTGATGAATATGTATTTGAATACAAAGGGTTTTCCAATAAGAGGTGTCATTTATAAATAATAATAAAAAACTAGTATTTTTTAAGAGAATCAATGGATGTTTACTTCATTGTAAAGAGGAAGGTATGCCATTAACAATGGAAAACGATATCAGCCAAATGGCCGCCACGGCTACGCTTGCAGCACCATATCCTTTTCATGAAATTTTCCATGACCGGTTCGCACATTTGCGGCTGTATGTCCTCGATAACTTCACGAATTACATCTTTAAGGTCTTGATTGTGGAGCATTGGCATAGACCTTATCATTCACGTGGCTCCAAAGAAAATAGTCTAAAGCTGTTAAATCACAAGATCTCGGTGGCCAATTGTGATCACCTCTCCGAGTACATACAACACGGTCAGGAAACTGTTCTTGCAAAATTGCGATGGATTCGTTGCTTGTGTGGCACGAAGCGTCGTCTTGTTGAAAATAAACGTCGTCCACATCAATATCTTCCAATTCCGGCCATAAAAAATCTTTAATCATAGCGCGGTAGCGCAATCCATCTACCGTAACAGTTGCACCAGCCTCATTTTCGAATAAGTAAGGTCCAATCACACCGCCAGCCCAAAAACCGCACCAAACAGTGACACGTTGAGGATGGAGAGGCTTTTTAACAATCAATCTTGGATTTTTCGAGCCCCAAACTCGACAATACTGCTTATCAACGTAGCCTCCGAGGTGAAAATTGGCCTTTTCACTGAAGATGATTTTTCGATGAAAATCCGGATCATTTTTATGCATTTCAAGGACCCAATCAGCGAAGATACGACGTTGCTGGTGGTCGGCCGGCTTGAGTTCTTGTGTTAACTGAACTTTAAAAGCCTTAAGACCTTAGTCTTTATGCAAAATACGGTGTAATGTCGTTTGTACAACGCATAATTCCAAAGATCGACGAGGAATCGACAAACGTGGGTTTCCGTCACTCTCTCGCAGGTGCCTCCTCGATATTTTGCGAAAAAGACAACTGCGCATCGAACTGATTTTGCCTTACTGAAATCGACATTACGGTCTCGTGGTGTAATGGTCAGCGCGTTTGCCTACCATGCGCGAGGTCTCGGGTTCGATTACCGACATGGTTGATATGAAATATTTATTTAAAGGGTTTTTTTAACACCAGAATATTTCATAGTTCCCGGACTGATACCTGAAGCGTAAAACTGATCATTTTACGTTAGTGTAACAAAAATGATCAAGGTACGCTGCGATTGGTGTACCAATGCAGTGCCCTATGCATCATTAGGTGCGGAAAGGGAATGATGATGATGAAAATCGTTTATCAATTTAAATACCTATTGCTGCTTTAGTGGCATAATCCAGAGAGAAAATACGGGAATACGTTTGTAAGAAGAAAATTCAGACCGCGTTTCCTCTTAATTTGACTCGACTTAAAAACTAAACACTTTTGATTAATAACGTATGTTTTTTTTAATAGACACGTTCTTCTTCTTCTTAAGTCTGTAGCCGTCCATCCCTCCATCCTCCTCCGTTTCAAACGGTCTCGGACTATTCGCATCCATTCTAATTTTGTCTCCAAGACTAATCTCTAACATCGCTCACTTCATGGCTCTCTATGTAAGACACGTTACAAGCGCGTAATATATCTCATTTCGTGGGTAATTGCCTTTCTTGCATTCATTATCTGAGGGACTTTCGTCGTGATCAGACGTGGCACTACGGAGAACAATGCCGCCGCGTGTGGTGAGAAAATTATTTAATTTATTTGTAGTTACTAGATATGTGCTGTTTTTCATAGTTGTGAAAAACAGCACATATCATTTTATTCGTAAATAAATTCCAATTTATTGAATAAGTACATATATAATTGGTTAGATCGAGTCAATAAAAATATCAAAATAATAGTACTTGGTATGTGAAAGGCGAAATTTTATTTTAAGTGGTTGTTTTATTTCTGATATATTTTTCTATACATAAATGAATATTATTATATTTGCTATTTCAGTGTATTGTATACTTATTTTTTTATATTATACCAGTTTTATGTATGTTATTACTATTTTTTTTTTTGTTTTTTTATTTTTTTATTTGTTTATTTTTCCATACATATATTTACATAGAATTTTATTTACAAAATATACTTTAAAAATACATCATAAAATTAAGCTATAACATAAATTGGGAAAGATGCCCACAAATACTTCAGCGTTGGGCGTGGGCCATTCCTTTTTTAATTATCAATAAGTTTATGGCACACGGTATGAGATGACCATGGAAAGAAAAGAAAAGAAACCTTTACGTAACTATTTTTCTGTCCCAAAATGAGTTTGCTCTTACTCCTGGGAGTATAAAGATTTTTTTTGTATGATACGAGTATAATAATAATAATAAAAAATGAGCAAATAAAAATAAAACATTTAAAATGGCATTTTTAGAACGACCAGGCTATTTTCAAGCCAAATTTTTTTCGGCATTTTTCAGTATTAAATAAAACCTTTGTTTTCTCGGACTTTGGCAAAATCAAACTCATTAACAGTTAGCAACGACGTGAAATTTAAAATCAATATTGAAAATACCAATTTCATGTCAACTGTGCTATTTTCAAGTCAATTTTTTTTTGGCCATCTTTAATATTAAATCAAACTTTTTAACGGTAAAACGTAAAAAAAACTTTAGCAAAACGTCGTAACGACGTACGCATAAGCAACATTCAAATTAAATTTCTAGATCTACCGTGTTTTCAAGACATTTTTTTTCAAGCCTTCCTCAGAATTATTTAAACTAACAAACGGTATGTCGTAGTGACGTGTAATTTAAAACTGACCACTATGTAAGATGAAATTACAATATACAATAAAAATAACAAAACATTATTTTCTATAACTCGATACCGAGCAAGGCTGAACAAAAATTCCAATTAAAATATTTAAAAAAGGTAAAAACAGATCAATAATTGAATGTAATTTAATGGGAATATGTATAACTCGTTAAATCTGCTCTGCCAATGTATAGTAAATCTCGGGCCAAAAACAGAAATAGTTTTCAGAAAGAAAAAAAAAACTTTAGAAATATTAGAAAACGGGCGCAACAGCTTTATCGAATATATCCGAGTGAATGGGGGGGTCTTTCAATGTAACGAGGACGATAGTTTCATGCGGTTCGTAGAAATTTAGCATTCATGGTAATAAACTTTCGGTCACATATTTGTGTCATACATAAACGCGTAGAATTTAATCGCAAAGGTGAATTTTATTACAGGGTTTAGTGGCATACTGTTTGTGTAATTCCACAAGACGTCCTTGTCCACCCTTTTGGCGGGCCTTGTTATAATCGTATGGAAATTATTCATGTTTTCACGGTACGGTGCTATCTGGCACAGGGACAATGTCCGCTGTCCGCCCACCGCCACCGCCCTCCCCAACATAATATTGTTATAACTAGAAATCTATTTATCTATGCTTTAGTTCAAACTGGCGTGGCGGCTTTCCGCTTTATCGAATATCGACTATCGAAGCATTACCAGGAAGGAAATTGCCGTCTAGGTCTAGACATAATAAAGGAAGATTATTTAAGTACCACTTCCAGATACTTAATAAGAGAGCTTATATAACTCTAATTTTGTTGATATCTACCGAATTTCATAGGTTTGTATTACTTTAAAGACATTTATTTTCAAATATATATAAAATAACCCCCTTTCGCCTTGTTTTGTCCCTATTTCTTCATTTTGATTTATACCAAGAACATTGTTTCAATTACTTATCATTTTATTTTTTTATTTATTGTTTAAACCGTCTCTGTTTTATTTAAAATAATCGGATGGTCTCCTATGTATTTTCTTTTTATTTATTAGTCCCTAAGCATAAAATTATAATATGTGCAACTGTTTGTATTTAAAATATATTAAATAAATATTATCAATCTACAGCAGTGTAATTCGTTGGAATGCTGTATCTTTTCTAGTTAAAAGAACCCGTAATGTTTATAGTATAAATAAAAACCAAAAATTAAAAACATTAAATGCACAGAGACTTTGCATAATTCGATGCGCTTTTTCATATATTTTTTTTTTATTATAAGCCGGTTTTAAAATGTGTTACAAATCACTTATTCATTGCCTATTAGCTAAAATAATGTCGTTTCTTTGTATAATAGCAAGAATCCTATTTATAATGCATAATTTATTAACAATAAAGAACAATTTTCGTGTAACAAAAAACTCTAATTAGAAGTATAGATGCTTATTTGACAAACTACACAATCTACAAACATAATATGTTTTGAAAAGGAGAAAAAATCCAAAATACTTTCCTTCCGCGCCCCATGAGAAAAAAAATACCGATTACTTGTTCATTTTTAGAATATACCGATTACTTGTTCGTTCCCCTATAAAACATTTCTCTACCAATACGTGGGGGATCCTTACTTGATAAAATAATCGAGACACCGCCACCATTACACGAGACAAAATGACAAATAAAATAATAAAACGCTAATTATGCTCATTCCAATGCTAAAAATAGAACAGAATAAGATTTTCGAGCAATATGTTAATTCTAAATTTGTTGCAACAGGGGAAAAACATTTTTGAGAAGGTAAGATGGAAGTCTAAGCATTTACAGGGCTTATGACCTGTCATTGGCTGGTTTAAGTGGCCAATTCACACAATGTGCGACATTCACCATTCTGCCGATGTCTAAACATCCACATTTCCGCAACTCTTTCATCTGTTGACTTTTGTAAAGTAAAACAACAGTATTTTTTGTTCCTGTCTGCAAACATTTGAACATACAAAAAACATTGTTGTATTTCTTAATCCAAGTAGAAAGTGTTAAAAAAATTTGCTGACAGGATAGGGAAATACGACTTTTTTTTTACAATATTAATTTTATAATGGTCTATGAAATACTGGCACGCAATTTTTTTTTTTAACTTATTAGTAGCATAAAAAAATATATTTAAATTCCCGCAAAAATGGTTCAATGGTTCTCCATGTTGATTTTTAAAACATAATTATATTTTATAAATCCATTTCACATGTTTTTATCGGTATTCGTGGTAGGTATGTGCTATTTCCGTATTTTCAGATTATTGCATTGAAAATTTGGATAATTCAATTCACTTGTTTTTACAATTTTTGTTTGGGCAATTTACATTTTGGGGGTTAAAATTTGATCTTGCAATATAAAGTATCTCAATTAAATCGCATTTTTAGTTGTAAATATAATTTTGCTAAACTTTGGGGATGTTTTTTTTAAAAGATGGATGAAAATACTAAGGGTAAAACATGCCAAGAGTCAAAAATGCTATATAATTTTTAAAATTCCATTTCGGTTCTTGTTCAATTATTGATTTGTTCATATTTAAGATCAAGAGGTCTTTCAATTTTCCATTTAAAGGTTTTATTTATTTTAGTAAGGTATTTGATACTTATTTCCATAATTTGTTAATAAATATACACATTCATAAAAATGTTGGAATTCACATTGATACAAAGTATCAATTGTAATTAATCATTTTTCTTTGTAGGTATGATATTTGAATGATGCATTTGCATTTATGTACTTTTTATTATGTCTCATGGATTATTTTGTAAAACGAGTACTTATTTAAGGAAAAATATTACCATCAAGCGCTTTTTCCTAAGCACCTGTTCTTTGAAAAAGCTGCTTAAGCAAAAAAGATAATTCGAATAAAATCAAGATAAATAAATCATTTTTATGTTCATAATATATGCACATATTCATGCATTAGCAAAACAAAAATAAAAAACTTTGTTCATATATTTAACTTCTCATCAGGGCCATTAATGTATTGTGAAATCATCAAATCACCCAAGCTACTGATGTTTTATTTATCCTCTGATTTGTATGAAACTACAAACGATACCATGCCGTTCGTTTTTGTGTAAAAGAAAAGATTAGACAACTGGCAATTAGGTTTAACATATACCTTTTACATATGCCCACTACCCGTATCTAATGAAATGTTGCTTGTGAAATTTTAGTAATAAATATACATGGAAACAGATGGAGATGAGAATAGGAACGGCACTGTACCACGTCATGTTCCTTTCAAATATTTATATTTAATTTGAATTTAAAAATAAATGAAAAAAACTATTTTTTATTTTTTCCCCTCTCCTTCTGTATGTATCATAAATATGAATGCAAAATCTGTAATTGGTCTTACTTTTTAAAATTGTTATTTTATACAATGTATTTATTAAAAGACTATGCTTTCTATAACAAATCAATAAATTAGGGGATTTGAAATTTCACACATTCTCCAATGAAAGCAAGTCAAATCTTACTTTTTTACTTTTTACTTTTGCTGACCACAGGAGCCGCCAGGAGTCGACCATCACGCGACACGTGCATGACTTCAGCCAGAGAAGACAGTCAATATTTACGCGACATTTTCCATTTTCTTACAGTGTTTGCAGCGAGGCGCGGTTTCCCCCTTCGGCGAGGCTATCGGTTCTTATACGTGGGTGTAAACATTTGCATGAGGAAATATGTTTATATCTTTGCCGGGGGAAGATAGACGTATCAATAAGCTATGCATCTTTCATATCTTTTTGTGTGATACATTAGGATGACAGATATCAACACGAAAATACACATTTTCGTGTTGATATTTTCAATCTCGGTAACAAAAAATACAGCTTACTAACGCGTGGTTAGATACCTCAAGGCAGCGCAGAAAAAAGTGAAAGAGTAAGAATTCGTAATAAATACATTATGTGTGCTAATGGATGATTTTTCATATTTTATAGTTTAAAAAAAATAATTTAGATCTTCTCAAATCACCCACCGCGAGATATAGACTACTGGCTAGAATAATACTATGACAATAATGATGAAACGTGAATTGCTTGAAGAAGCACAATCACATCCTATTATTAATTTAATTTCTTTTAAACATTTATTAATTGCGTTTTTCCCATAAAATACTTCACTTGTCATAAACTAACGTAATTATAAATAAAGAAGTACCTATGTATATAAAAAATCGCTACATGCTTCTTTTTTGCCGTTTTATAAACTTGAATCCGGGTCTATAGATAACAAGGAAATCCTAAATAGTTTTTAATGCGTTTCGTGAATTTATTTTCATCAGTAAAAACGGAAGATCAATTGCCCTAATAAGTATTTTAAAGTATGCTCATCATCATACCTCTATCTACGCCCGATGGTAAATTGAATGCAGCGATTTAGATCATTTATTACACAGAGGCGAGGCGATCAATCTTACGCTTAAGGTGCCAGTTAAATATCAAAAAAGTATAATGTGTCTTAACAAAATTAAACACAATATGTTTATTTTATCGTAAATTTTAACAAAGTGAATATAAACAAACCCGAATTTGTCCCACGTTCACTAGCCAAGCGAGGCTTATAAGGCACAAATTATCTTTTGAACAGAATTAAGATTAGATACGCCTAATATATTATGGTTATTGTGTACATCTGTATGCCAAACGCGACACATCTGTGTGAGCGCGGCGCTCTGAATCCAGAGTCAATTAAACGGATATTTCCATGTATAAAGCGCGGAGATTTTCCCAGATAGAAAACAGGAAGGGACTCGATTGGGAATTATTAGGAATAAGGACCAAAGCCAGCGAGCTATCAGAAGAGCGATTCTGCACAAAGCCGTTATAATGAATTATTATAAATGTCGAGTGGGGACTGGGGAATGAAGTTAGAAAATGTGAAAAGGCTCTTCATAAGCTGTTCATTATTATTCGACGACGTATTTATTATTGATCACCTGATTAATTCGCATCGGCCTCGTGGTTTGCTTACCATGCAAAAGGTTTCGGGTTCGATTTCCGACATGGTTGACATGAAATATTTATTTAAAAAGGAGTTTTTACACTAGAATATTTCGTAGTTCCTGGACTGGCACCTGGAGAGTAAGACTAATCATCCTTCTTTCATGTGACAAAAATATGATCAAGATACGCTGCGGTTGGTGTACCAATGCAGTGCTCTATATACCATTATCGACTGGAATGAGGTATACGACACATTGGATGTAAATGAGGCGGTGCAAAACTTTTATTGTATTGTTGAAGGAGTACTTGATTCTTGTTTTCCTAGAAGGTCTCAGACAACTGATGGAAGGCGATATCCAAAGTGGTTTTCTGGGGCTATTATTAGGGATATTCAGGTTAAGCATTCCTACCATAAAAGATGGAAAGCTGCGGGCTGTCAGAATGATTATGAAATGTTTGGTAGACTTAGATCTAGCGTTAAACGTGACATTCGATCAGCGTACCGGTCATTTATTTCCAATATGGAAAACAATATTCTCAAAAGTACAAATTGTTTTTGGGATTTTATTAAATCTCAAAAGGCAAACGGCGGGAATATTGACACCATGACATGGGGTGAACTGTTCGGGGCGCAGATATTGTGGAAGCGTTCGCAGGTCACTTCAAAACTGTATACAGTAGTGAACCTCCGCTTCTTGACGTTAACGCTGCTAAGCGGTGTACTACGCAAAACGGTGCACAATCTATTGTTATTCCAAATATCAATGAGAAAGACATAGCTACGATCATAGATAGATTGAATAATACCAATTCTCTTGGCCTAGATTTTTTACCGACGTTCTTTTTTAAAGGATGCGTAGATTTTTTAAAGGGGCCGCTTTGTTTTTTATTTAATTTGTCATTAAATACAGGAGTCTTTCCAGAAATTTGGAAGATATCTAAAGTTACTCCTATACACAAGAGTGGCTCTAAGTCATCCGTAGAAAACTATAGACCTGTAGCTGTACTTTCAGCGCCAGCTAAGGTATTTGAAATTTTAATAAGTAAAATCATCGCTTCTCGAGTCGAGCTATTTATAATAGATGAACAGCATGGGTTCAGGAAGGGTCGCTCGGTTGAAACAAATTTAACGATATTTACAGACTATATTACGGCTGCATTAGATGCAGGACATCAGGTTGACTGTTCATATAATGACTTTGCCAAAGCCTTTGATACAGTCAATCGTGATGTTATGTTAAACAAGCTGAGTGAGATCGGTTTCTCGGATGGAATGCTAAAATGAATGGCGACCTACCTCCGAAATCGAAATCAATACGTTTCACATGGCTTGTTTGCATCAAAAAACTTTAATACTTACTCAGGTGTTCCCCAGGGATCCAACCTGGGTCCATTACTGTTCTCTATTTTTATCAATGAAATTAAGAAGGTTGTAGTCAAATCGCGTTTTTTATTATTCGCGGATGACTTGAAGCTATTTTTGAGGGTTAAAACTTTGGATGGTTTTTGTTCTCTCCAAACGGATATAATAAACGTATCTGAATGGGGAAGACGAAAAAAATTATTGTTCAATATTTCAAAATGCTCAGTTATGTCTTTCACCAGGGCCCACAAAACGCTATTCTTCCGCTATAGAATGAATGACCAGAATCTTATGCGGATTGCGAAGGTTAAAGATCTAGGCATCACTTTTGTGAGTTCCCTGACATTTCATGATCAGATCGAAACAGTTTGTAGTAGTTCATTGAAGATGTTAGGATTCGTCTTGCGTACTGCTAGGGTTTTTGGTAGTACACGAGTACTGAGAGTTCTTTAAAACTCGTTGGTGCGAAGTAGACTCGAGAGTGGCTCGATGATTTGGGGACCGTGTGAGTTGAAGAACTCTCTTATGGTGGAGAGGGTTCAGAAGAAATTTCTTCGGTTTCTCTACATGAGGGAGTGCGGATATTATCCATGGCTTTATCCCACTGAGTTCCCCTAGGGTATGCTTGGTTACAGCAGTTTGAAGACTAGAAGGAATGTGTATTTAACAACGCACTTCTTTCGATTGTTGCGCGGTATTATTGACAACCCTGAAATTATGCGGAGCATTAGCTTTTATGTTCCTGATAATTACCTTAGACAGCGTCAGCATAGACTGTTTCACATTCCAATATACAGAACCAACCTGCCAATGGTTATGCCTGTTGGAAGGGCTATCTCTATGTTGAACAATATCACTTTGGACATTGACATTTTTCACGTCTCTGAGGGAGTTTTTCGTTTCAAGATTCTCTTACTTTTTTAACATATTATTCTTTGGATATTATGTATACTAATGTGGTTTTTTTTTTAATACCTAATTTTACCTAATTATATCTATATGTATGAATTAAGATATTCCATTTTGTAATGTACATATATATGAATAAATAAATGATAAATGATAAAAAAAAAGATAAATTATATGCGGAAAGGGGAATGAATGATAAATTAATTTATTAAATTTTATGTTCGAGATTAAGTGCAATACATCTGGTAAATAAATATATCTACGACTCAGCAGAATAAAACCTTGCAAAAAAAAACTGCAATTATTTTTTAATTTTTGCCATTCAAATATATTCTAGGGTTGAGATATTGAGTTGCATTTAAAGTATTGGGATTTATTTTCAACCATAAATATTTTTTTGCATATTCTAGTTCAGATCTTTAGATGTTAATTTGTTGGAAAGATGTTTTTACACTGCAATATTTTCACTGTCCCAGGCCGCGATTATGAACGGCTATCCTCATCGGGATATACTGAGACGGTATTTTTTTATTATTTTATTTTATTCAGGAAACACAGTACAGTACAATTACATAGTTTTATAGTTTACACAGTTAAACTTAACTCTAATGGACCAGTGAAGTTCATATTATATTATAATTATATCTAAGGTTATCAATTAATAATGTTTTTTTAAGCTCAAAAAAGAGAAGAAAAAAAACATAAATGGAAGTAGTTTAAAAATTAAAATCAAAGTAAAAAAGGTATTTAAAAGTTGGTAGTTAGTATTTACAAATGGAAATAATATTAAAAATGAAGAAAAAAATAAGAGAAAAAAAAATAGTAAAAATAATTATATAAACTAATATCGATATTTATGTACGAAAGTGTGTATTTTTGTATGAAAATTCAAAGTATCTTCGTCGGTAACAGGTAATTAAACATGTTTAGAAAAAAAATTATAAACATATTTTTCATACGTAATTTTATCTTCCCATCAGAATCAAGGCCCTAGACTGGCACCTGAAACGTAATACTGATCACCTTACCGCCACGCAACAGATGATCGAGATACGCACCGCCAGATGCGGATAAACATTTATGTTATTGTCTACGTAATATGACAAGTTATCCGTTAGCCAGAATTTTACGAAGTAAAGCAACTCACGGTATCCACGATAATATTTCTCTGCCCCGAGTCTTGAGGAGGCATCCCACCTCGAGTCTCGAGTCTCGGCATAGTGTAATGGGGAATGATGTACGATCTCCCAATGTCCACACAATTTATAACTTTTACGACATCTACTTTTATGAGGGTATAAAAGAAAACTGGAAGTAGAACGTCCTCAAAGTTGAAATTATTTATTTTATTTGACTTAACTGAGAACTTCGTTGTATAAAATAAGATGCCTTTTATTTATTAATAAATACGGCACGCAGTGCCTTTTACCTGACAAAAAATAAGTAATTATTGGAAATAAACACTTCAAAAATACAGTAAACGAAAAAAAAAGTATATATACTTTTACATATTATAATACAGCAATTTCATACAAATAACATGCTTGCAGATCATAATAAAATTAAATGAATTTATGCTTATAAAAAATAAAAAGTTAAAAAAAAGATAAGTATATCTTTAAACATACATATCTACACACGTGTAGATTGAACAAAAAAAGGCACAAAATATAAAACCAAATATTTGTTGTTTTTTTTTTTAATATGTTAAAAAATAACAATCTAATAAAATATAGAAAAAGTACACAAAACGATAGAAAGCAAAATAAAATTAATGACAATACCCACATATGTAAATAAAAATGTTACTTATGCCAAAGCCGCATAGAAACTGAGTAAATTTAAAAACGAAGGTGTAAAACTTTACAATTACTCTTACACTTTTATAGAAAACTATACTTTTTTTAAAGTTTGTATACTGATAACTATGAAATTAACATTTAAATGCTTCACTGTTTTATAACAAAAAAATATTTAAAAATACACCATATAAAAACATAATAATATTTGGCTGATTTATATAGCGCCATTTTTGTAAAAAAATCACCTCAAGGGCCACAGTATGTCCACAGTTAACAGACAAGAATTATTAAATAATATTTAAACATTTGTATTTGTTTTTTGTACCACAATAGGCGAGATCTCATTACAATGGTAAATTACGACACAGAACGCACACGCTTTAGAAAAATCAGATTTACCTATTGTGATCTCACCGGGAATCGAACCCGGATCCTTACATGCGCGAGGCAGGCGTCTTAGCCATTACACCACGGGTGAGCCGTCAAATATATCATACATTGTTATTCTTTTAATACGTTCATATTAAGTAAAAAATTTCAATTTTCCTTCTTATTTGTATACACGACACCTTGTATGTTAGGGCCAGACGGCGAAACTTCAGAGAAACTTCCTCATGGCATTTTTTTTTTTAAATCTTGAACTTTTTTCTAAAAACGAATTTTTTTAGTGTTTTTTTTTTATACGATTCTAAAATTAAGAAAATCTTTCATTTCTTGGACAAGCATCCCTACCACAAACCCCTACGCCTCCCCTACAAAAAAATAAGATAAAAAACGTATATGACCAACGAAGCGATACGCACCGGGCGCGTACAAGTGAAACGACTAAGTAGGGAGGGGTAGCCTATAAATTAAGAGTTTACTCCATTTTAAAATGATTAAAAAAAAGTTACTGAGTTATTTACAACTCTTTGAAAATGGCCCTCAAAATTAAATATTTGGGTTAATCATAAGAACGCAAATATTTCAATAATAAAAAAATAAAAATTTTTTTTTTTTAAAAAACTTGTCTTTATTTCCATACTAACTTATCAATTATATAAGCATAGCATGCGCGGTCCGTCCATATAGTGGATGGAACCAATGCTTCCCTAAAAAAATGACCTCTAAACAATCAGTATATATTTTCTTTTTATGTAATAAAATCAGCTAGTTAACTAATCCTTTAAATAACTATAATAAATATTTCGTTATCATCAATGTGCATTCATTAATAACTTCCAAAAAATTGCGACAACCCGACTTGTCGACTGCGCAGTTATGAGCGAACTGGTATAAAATACACCGCGCTTTGTCTGATTTTGGATTATGGACCTGCGTGAATGCTTTAGTTCTTTACAGAATTTTACAAGTCCGCGCATGCGCAAATAGAGATCTTTAATATCTGTGGAACCATTTCTAACAAACACATCCAGGTTATTTTTTTATGTATTGTGACGGTTTTATAACAAATTAGCACATTAATTGGTTGGCACGATGTTATTATAATATTAAACTATGAATTATAACTCTTTTATGCTAAAATTATGGCCCAAAATTGCTTTATAGTTTATTTGAATGCACTTGATTCGAACTTCTGTGTTAGTAGGGAGGGTTCGATGTCTTGCAGGGTACCCGCTGGCACAGCGCAGGTTTAAACTGTGCAACTCGGTTATAAGCTTAGACCTTGTCTTAAACCCTGTCTGCGTAATCTATAAGTGTGAAAGCACTACAATTAATGATATGAATCATACACGTATAAAACGTGTGAGTCGAGGTCCTTTAAAAAATGCCAAGTAGTAGGCACAAAGTGTACGTAGTATCAAATGACTGCTTCCTGAATCGAAAACTTCACCGCACGCTCCTAAAGCATAGGTACTTCCACCATAGGAATCTCTACAATATATAATATAATGCATTCAAAACATTTCCCAGGGGTGGGTTTCCCCCAACAGATAGGCGCTAACGAAGGAGGCTGAGTGTGGTTCCTGCACAAAGAGAAGGGTTTGTATCTATATGATACTAAATACTACCTATTAGAGATGTAAATGAATACTACTTTTTTCTATGGTGTGAAAACGGCCAAACTCTTCAGCATTTCTAACCATTTGAGTCACTACGAAGGATCGAACCATTGCTAACGGCCTGAAAGCAAAATATTTATTCTTTTTTTTATCCATAATCATTCGGTTTTTTTTTTTAATTTTGTAATGATATTTATTGGAAATACGCTGCGATTGTTATGCCCACCAATACAGTGCCCTTTGCCCCATTAGGTGAGGATAAGGGCATGATGATTATATAAAATATTTTTATATACTTCATTTTACACGTCGAGATCCATGCGCTATATAAAGCTGAGCAGGGCATTATTGACAAAATCGAGAAAAGAGTTTTGCGCTGGTTTGGACATAAAGGGCGAATGGACGGCGAAAGAGCGGCTAAAAAGATTTACGATGCGAATGCTGATAGATGCGGAAAACGAGAAGGACCGAGTAAGAAATGGCATGACCAAATCCAACAAATACTTGAAAATGGACATGTCAAAAAAGTCGAAATAATCAGCGCGCGTCCATGAGAATATATTTAAATTAAGAAAAAGCGAGCTCTGTATGCAAAGACATAATGATATGGCGTTCTTTCCTCTCTGCCTACCTCAACGGGGAAACGGCGTGATGAGTTGTTTGTTTTGTTACATAATTTTATACCGACATTAGAAATTTTTAGATCAATATAAAACAATTTACTCAATGTTATTATACTGTAATATGCGTTTAATAACAACAATTATTTATTAAAAAATATCTTTAATTGTTCATTTGAAAACATACAAAACATATAATATTTTTTTTAGTAAAAAGAAATATTGGCGTTCTTATGATTTACCCAAATATTTAATTTTGAGGGCCATTTTCAACGAGTTGTAAATAACTCACTATTAGAAAATAGAATCGAGTTGGTAGTGGGATTCGAACCACGGACCTTTGGTCCGTGAGTCCGAGACACTAGCCACAGGACCACAACCCGATTAATGGTATGTTATGTTATGACTTCCACATTTCGTATTATGGCAGTCGTATGGCACCCTTGGGGATTGAAGGGTCCCGACTCACACATTACATTTGTATTATCAATTTGATTTTAGGGTATGTATTATTATTTATTACTCTCCTACACGAGAATTTCTTATTTATATTTATGTAGAGTGAATTTATATGCTTCCAGACGTGTGCAGATTATCAGACTCAAGCACAAATCCGCATGATTTTCATATTGAGAGATAATTTTTACACCTGTTTTATAATTAATTCATCTGACGGTTTTTTTAAATTTAATTAGAGGTTTAGTATTTGTTTTTTTATATAGCAACCATGTTTTGTCATTTATTTTGTTAAAAGAAACATTATTGCAAGGTGTCACAGCTGTCTGTTAAATACTTTGAGTTTGGAGTGTATTTTTTGCGACTTGAGCGGTTTCTGGGGAATAATTTAGTGGAAATTTACTTAATTGTCTACTGTGGTAGATATTTCACTTTTGATGCTTATCACGTGATCACTTTTTTAAGTAAGACAGTACCTACTCATCCGTTCGGTTGTTTTTTGGACTAGTGTGAATTTTTAGGTTCTGGGGAAGACAAGTGACTTATACCCGCGAAAAGTGGCAGAAGTTAAGCTTCATTGCACGAAACTAATCACCCGCAAAGAGTTTAAGTAATAAGTTGAATATATCACAGAAATCTGATAGTAGAATTCATCAATCGCTGCAAGAAAATGTCCCGATTTGGAACAACCTAGAGGGAAAAAAGGGGCTAAGCCAATTTTGACCCCCAGACCTAAAAGAAAACTGGTGACCATTCCAAGGACCTGAGCGACCAAATGAAGAAAGGAGTAAATATAAGCGCCAGTTCCATCAGAAGAACCCTAGTTGAAACTACCCCAGAATCAAATGCATATTTTCAGATTTGAGGGTCACTAATGGTCCAATCAGAGGTAGAGGGTTTCCATTTTCTTTTTCTTTTTTTGGGTGTTTTTTTTTTTACATTTTTTACATTTCAATTTTAATTTCATGATGATAAACCCAAATTACATGCTATTATTACAGCTATGTTTCAGCGTTGAATCAATATTTCAAAGGAAAGAGTTCAAAGCGGTTGTGTACCAGACATTTGTGGAAAGTACCATGAAAAGCAATATACGAGTGTAAAAGTCCCGGAAAATATTGAATAATTCAGCAATATTATCATGAGTTTTAAATGGTGAAGGAATATTCATGCTGCGACAATGCCAAAAACGGAGAGTAATAATTCGCGACCCGCTTGCAGAGTCGCCCATACGGAAAAACAACATTCTGAGATTATCAAACACAGCAAAACAACGGGCCGCGGGTACTCAGGTTTAGAATTGCAAGCGTAGCGACGAAACCCTCCGTTACACATTTGTCGTTAAACCAAAAACCAAACCAAAAATTTGTAACGTTTTTGCTCTATACCATAGAGCTAAAGGGCGTCTGTATAAGCGGGTCGCGAATTATAACTCCGAGGGCAAAACTGTCCACAAGTTCCAACGCTCTCATAGCCTGGAAATAGCCCCGATATGAACCCCATTGAAAATCTATGGTCGATTTGAAAAAAAAACAAGATAACCACCACGCTAAATATAATTGAGGAACTCATTCAAGGAATCACAACCAAGAAATAAAAAACAGCTGCAAAATTTTGGTGCACAGCATGATGACTATGGTTAAATTGCTTCTTAAAAACAAAAAAAAAATTCCCAAACAGAAGATATACCTAAGCTATTTATGTAATTAAAGTAATTACATATTACTAGCGGACCCGACAGACGTTGTCCTGCCCGGCGTTGGCTTGCTTGCTATTAGCCGGTTCAGCAAACATTTTTTGCTATTCGAATTTTCAATTAACTATATACTGAGTGGCATTTGACATTGAGTTTGACATTTCAATCTTTTCCATTTCACCTACCGGGTCCAATTGTGAACCTAAACCTTAATGTTGAAAGCCACAATCTTGAAGCAGAATGCAGGAATATCCTTAACAGATATCCAGACTGTAGTTAAAAGTAGTTATCACGCGCCATTGTTCTTGAACTTTGCAACAATGGTGATTGGACTCATAAAGGTAATAAACCAAAATCAGTGATCGAACATCCCATTTCCATGACAAACAAAAACGATTTTTCCGAGTACCTTAGCCTTGTACATGACACGTAAGGCTTATACTAAATACAGGGGTCCAAATATATATATATTAAAAAATAAAATAATCTTAACCTTCCAGGGACCCACTCAAACACACACAAATTTCATTAATCGGTCCAGCCGTTTACACGGAAGAATGATACAGGTAGGATACAGGGTGTTCTTCAAACCCTGTCACATCCGAAACCACGATGATCAGTATGAACAAGAAGACATATTAGTATATTTTAAAAAATTTTTAGAACTTAGAGTAAAAAAATTAAAAAACTAATGGTTGCTTACTTTTGCAGGGGGGAGTGAGGGGATCGCGAACGCGCGGTTGTCGGCGTATTAGACTTCCCCCTCCTCGTTTCTCCCCTGCAGAAGTAAGCAACCATTTGCTTTTTTTAATATTTAAAAAATATATATATTTGTTATAAAAATATATCTTTATGTGCCAATATGTCTTCTTGCTCATATTGATTATCGTGGTTTCGGATGTGACAGGGTTTAATGAACATCCTGTATAAAGATATGTCATGAAAATATAAAAACTAAAAAAAATCGTTAGAGACTAATAATCTACACTCATCTTCTGTATCTAAATTTTATGTAAAAAATATATTAAAGTATTTTTAAGGCGTTAGCGTCGTCTATTGGGTAAAATATTTCTTTATATTTGGGGAAAGAATCTCGCCTACATTTTACTTTACAAAAATCAACGGATCGAAGAGTTAAAGAAATATTCATGTTTAAAATAGGCAGAATGGTAATACTACTACTTAAACCAGCCAATGACTAGTCGTAAGCCTAGATTTTCATATTTCCTTCGCAAAAATGTTATCCATCTCTGTGTATTAAATACGTAATATCAGATTAGTACTTATTAACCCCTTTTTATTCTTTCTGTTTTTAGCTTATTCCTCAAAAATATTTTATTGTACCTACTTGTTTTTTGATGAAAGGTATTTTTACTTGTGAATTAAATATATTTTTTTAAAACGAATTTCCATTTTTACACTTTACAGACTTCGCTATGTGGATGTTTTTTAAATTCAGTAATAAATTGAAACACTTGAAAAAGATCGATGTAGCATAATCTAAATCGTAGATTACGTTTTAAAGACATGTTGGTACAAAAACTTCCAAAAAAAATATAGACACAATCAGACTTGACTGTACAAGTATGTATATTTCCCGCAGACTTGCAGGAAAAATCGAGAAACAAACATTTACAGACAATAACGAGATTTAATTTTAGACTGTTTTTTTCCATGGTTATATATTATATTTGTATGTGCTTGTATAAATGTGTATACATAATGCAAAACAAAATACTACCCGGCGACTCGAAGAAATAAGAATCTACCCAATGTATTATATCAACTATCAACAGGCAATTTCTTATTTAAAACGTTAAAAACCTTGGATTTGTTTGATTCTTATTAGATTCCAAAGAGAATAATGTAATTACTATTAATTTAATCAATTTCGCACCGTAGTTAGTAAGTAAATGCGAATTAAGCGTATTCAATAATAAAAATAAATTTCATATACACACGTTGATTGATATTCGATTCATTACACACGTTGATTGACATAAAAATCGTACAAATCCTTTTTTTTATTTCACAGCGTCTACCAAAAACATAAAATATTAATATTGCTATATGCGTTATTTACATGGTCTTGTACACAAATATTTAAAATATAATTTAAATTGATAAGACACGAATGTGTCACTTTCATCTGTCAATTCGCGCTCCTTGAATGGTCGTGCGATGTCATTTTGACACATCCCGAAATCCGTTCCAGGGTAAATGGTCGGAATATAAATGTTCGTTACGTTTGATGATGATCGAACTGACAGGATGAGGTGGTAAATAACAACGATAAGTGATGTTTGTAAACGAGGCCAAGACCGAGGGATACGGTGGACATTCTAATACGAGATGGCGGCGGCATACCTAGGGTCGGGCAGTATTATCTTCTTGCTGGCTCTCGCTGCGGGTGTACATTTGGACTTCTCCATCGCCATCAGATAGCTCACATCTGCCAAAACCGCCTCAAGGTCCGCCATCTTGAGATATCACTGGCACTCACTTATTTTATCACAAAATAACACACACACACTGATTCAATACAACATTTTACCTATTCAAGGGGAAGACATAACCTTCTTTCACGAAGCACATATAAAACGCATTATATTATTGTCCGCCATTAATTATAAACACTGATCGCATGCAGCAACACCGCACTTTTGTAAATAATAAACAATGCAAACGCATGACAGCGCGAACCTCGCGGCGAGTGTCAGCGCAGAAAGCTCCTTGGCGGCCGATCCGATTCAAAACAGCCTACATTTGAGCCATTTGATCACGCCTCATACCCGCTGACTGAAACTCAGTGTTGCAAGTTAACGCTAACATTTTTCCCGATATTTCATCATGATATGAAAATGGACTCGTTCTTACCCAAAAAAGAGAGGGAGATTCAAAGTATATTGCACTCCATTATTTATCGTTCAATAAAAACGCCCTTTTATCAGTATTTGTTTTACTGTGGTTTTTTATTTTATGATTCGTAATCTTCATATTCATCACAATCATAATTTTTTATATTATTTTGTAAACAAACATTGAAATAATGCAGATTAAATAAAAATATATAACATATATTATGTATGTACTTTTCAAACATTTCTTTTCCATACTGTAATTTCTAACTATGCGTATTACTATCTCCAGCACTGATTAGCTTTATATAGAGGAATATATTATAACATATTGCCCATCTGTAACTCCAAAACTTAATTTTTTTGTCTTCTGTTATTTTGTCTTGTATACTTCAGTTATGGGTTTAAGTGTTTATATATTTTTTTCCAAGTTTGCAACGTAAATTTTTTGTTCATTTTGTTCCTACCCACAAGTGTTTTGTATATTGTTTTATGATTTTTTTTATGCTTTGTTAAAGGCATAAGCCATTGAAAAAAAAATTGTGGCATTATAAATATTTATTTACAAACATTATCCATTTATATAGTTCGTAGGGATAAATATTATAGCCAATAGTAATTTGTGGATAGATAGAATATATATTATAGTCACACCTCCATTCAGGAACACTTGAAATAACAAACTGATTTTAAAATACAAACATAAAATCTGCAAAACTGATGCATCCGGCAGCTATCTGCTCTGTTTGTATATATCTTACATATATATATTAATTCTGTTTGCATATTAAATTCTCCTTTAATTTAATTGAGATTGTTATGTCAATGTTATGTATGAGGTAACATACTAAATTATTCTAAGGCACACATATTATATTTTAATTGTGGAAATCAATGATTTCAAATCACGCAGTCTTTCACTACACACAATGAAGGTTGCAGTATATTTTTTTATTCATTGTTTTTTAAATACTATATTATATAAGGAGTGGTAGAGTCCGATGTCTTGTGGGATACCTGCTCGTACAGTGTGAGTTGAAACTGTTCAACTCAGTTGAAGTTAACTATACTGTCAGCATAATCTATAAATGTAAAAACAACATAATATAGACATGTGATTTAAGATCCTGTATGCGGATAGTGAAATATCTTCTATGCACAATACAGTATCTCGATAATTATTTTAGTTGTCGAGATTTTCATATTTTTTTTGATACCGAGCCTGCATGTTCTTCTATCTTAGGACTAAAATTTTGTGCTAAATAAGTTTACTGTAGCTATAATGATCCCCGTGGCATTTCCCTATCGACGTCTTACTAGGAACACTGGGCTACCAATCATTGTGGAAAAGAGATATTTATTTGGGTGATCATTTTTTTCAGCTGATTGGGGTTTGCGTGCATAATTCAGATATTCTGAATGAATTCGGTCTATTAATTTGTTCCTGATAATTATCTTTAACAAAGGCAATACAGGTTGTTCTACCACGATGCAGAACCTACCTGCCAAGAAGTTGATTAGTTTTATGCATCTTGTTCCAGCAGCTTTGTCAAACAGCAAATCCGAGCTTGTACTCAGGGCCATCTTTTCCATAAGGCCACATGGGGCACAAACCCAGGGCCCTAGGCCTAATGGGGGCCTCGAAATTTTAAAAGGGCCCATTTCTAAAAGCCCCAACCTCTGTGTGCCAGGGCCTCGCATGGTCTAAGACGACCCGCTTGGACTAGTTTATTTTTACATGCCGGTAACAACAGTTTTTATTATTATGTATTTGCTGAAAAAAGATAATAAAAAAAAAATAATGATAGTAAACATAAATGAATTATTGCGATTCAGAAAAGTGCCAGGAAAAGACTTTGAAAATCATTAGACGTTTCACACATAATTATAATTTTAAGTCATTTTGTGAGTTAAAACAAACATTATAAAATAAAAAATCTTTTATTTCATAAACCTCTTTATTAATTCATCAAGGCCATTTACATTCATCATCCCAGGCATCTCAAGACTAAAAAACAAAATTCTCAACTCAGTTCATAATTTTCAGATCATTAATAATTAAAACACTGAAATATAAATGTCTTTTATTGCACACAAAATTATGTATCAATTTAAACAGTCCCTCATTGAAATGAAAAAGACATGTACATAATGGGAATGTTACAAAGTACACATGTAAAAAACAAATACTATATACAAAAAAAAAACAATGGTGGGAGAGGTTTATTTAACAAAAACACAAAAAATTGTAAACATACATAAGCTTAATTTTATGGATAAACTAATACGTACATATAATTTCTGTATTTGACTGTAAATGTTTCAGAATTTTAAAAATTATAAAATTAACACTGACACAAATAATGTATTTGTACAAATTTATACTGAATATTTGAAAAAATGTATAAAAAGACGTATTTTATTAATTTTAAAAACTTTTATAGTGTGGATGTTTGGTAAATATACACTATATATGTATTTGTTACTAAAAATAGTATTTATCACATAAACACTGATATGCAACAGTACTGAATTACATATAATAAATAATATTTATTATTTAATGAAATGGAAGTAGCATTATTAGGATATTGATAAGAATTCAATAATCAACAATAATAATTGTATTTAGAAGAGCATATACCATATAAACTAAAAAAAGTCTAATTTAAATGTAAAATGGTATTGTATAGCAACGACGTACCACTGACAATTTTCAATTTTGTGAAATAAGCATTGTTTCATTAAAAAAACAATAAAATTGACTTAATAGGGCTTTGCCTAAAAGTTTTTGTTGAATTACTAAAAAAAACTAAGTCACGTATACATTTTTACATGGGCACAATTCATTTATCGAACACGTAACATACTCATTTCAAAAACATACTAATACATTTTTTTTTTTTTTCATCGTTTCATTCATGTAATGCATTCATATTTAGGTAGTTGAATAAAATGTTATTTAAAACTGGTGCCTGCAGTTGGATAGGAAATACATATTGATAGTTGATGTGCATTACCGCTGTAGGGTTCATAGTCCATTATCAATGACACAAACGTGCTAAAACGTTTCAATTGAAATAGTGTAATGACTAAAGAAAGAAATGTCATCATTTTCTATGGAATTCAATACAACATTATAATGCAACTCCAGTATTGCACATAAATCAAGAGCATCGTTCTGCAGTACATTCACGTCGTCTCTACCATAAAGAAATGAACTACAAAGGAACGTCGCCTATAAAGAGACAACGGAACGCGGTCAAAGTCAGTCAGCCAAACAAGTTCAGTCAGTTCACTTCAGTCCAGCTCGATGAAGTCACTCAGTTCCAGCATGTAGTTCAAGTGCCGTCTCTTCAACCCATCATCGACGTAACACTCTCGCAACACAATTGACTATTTATTCGCCATGTAATAAATACGCATTAAACAGCAACATTGTGTCTTCTCTGTCAATCTTTAACTGGGGTAGTAGCTCCAACCAACCCTCAAAAACCTAATTCCTACACCGCCAAACTAAAAAACTATATTTTTGCAGACTAAAAAAACATATTTCAATTTATTCGGTGGTGTTTGAAAAAATCAAATATAAAATATATTGACTCTCGAAGAAGAGGGCAGAAAGATATTATAATGAATATTTCTTTCAACACATCAGTCAACGAAAATTTTCAGATTCAGCAAATTTAAAGTTTAAAAATTTTAACACCGAATGTGCTCTTTTGTAAAATAAGCAAAATGACTTGGAGGTCCTTAAAACAGTTGAAATTTCAAATTTCGGTAGTCAGATGGCAGTATTATTTTTATTGTTTAGGATAGATGAAACGAGACGTTGATTCAATCTACAAACTAAAATATGAATTAACTACCTTTTTTAAATAATGGGGTCTTTTTTTTTCAAAGTATAAATATTTATTAACACTGTTAAAAACTAAAAAATTGCAGATGGTCCCTTCTGCCATCTAACTACCGATTTGTGTTAAGATTTTTTTAGGTACCTAAAAAAAAAAAGAAGTTCAAATTTGAAAACATTATCGATTATGCAAAACTAAATGGAACTTTGAAGACGTTTTTGGTAAAAATATAACTAGATAAACCGAAAATAAAACCAGAGGTGCAATGAATACAAATTAAGAATTCACATTTTTATAACAGAGTTTGGTCAATAATATTTATTAAAGTTCTTATCTCAAAGATTAATTATTCTTAGTTTTTAAACACAGGTGTACTTTTTTTGGTTGAAGTAATAATTTACATAAGTCAGAAAAAACAATAGTTCCTGATGTTCTTATCTACAATAATTATTTTTTTATTTTTTGTAATTCAATTCCATATTCGAACCCAAATAATTTAGAGACGTAAATAAGAAGTCATCACTACTAACTGTCATATCGGTTTTATATGTCATTATTTATTTTTTTATTTAAATATCAAAAACATTCACTTGAAAATGTAATAAGGTATAGTAAAAAATGTTTAAAGTCACTTAAGTAGGTATTCCAAATAGAATATAAAATAGTAGCCATTTAAGATCACATTTTTCTGGGGTAATAAATATTATTTTCTGATAAATATAAGCAAACATGTAATTATTTATTTAATTGTTTTTTTGTAGTTGTAATATTATTTAAGCATTTAAGTTATAATTTAACAATTTACTTCCCAATAATTTATCATTAGCAAGTTACGCATCAGTCAGTAGTTACAGGACACTGATTTCTGTTAACTGGTCATCAACAAATTATTCCATTTTATCAATGATGGAACCAGTCAAAGAATAATAATTAAAAGACTATATATTTTTTTATAAACATTAACGAACTAGATTTTCCCTAAAATTACATTTTGATCTAGCAATCAAATACACACAAACCTCCCGCCTCAACTAACAACTAACAACTAACAAAATTCAACTAAATTGTATTGATGAAAAAGTAATATGTAAAAATTTATCAAAGGGTGGTTATGGATAATGGAGCCGAGAGAAATCTCTTCAGAAAAAAAAAACACGAATCAAGGAAACGTTAAAAAGAGGTTTGATGTTAAATAGAGGTTTAACTATATTAAAGTAGTAATTAAATGTGAAAATTGAATAGATAATTCACATACATAATGAGAGGTAAGGTGATTTTAGAGTTGGGCGGTAAAGTAAATATTTAGAGTAGGATTATGTATTGTTATTGCCAGAGGGTTTACTTAATTTGACCTAAAAATTTAGTGGTGATTATGACCGTGTCCATGACCAAAGAATGAAGGAACCTCTTCTTCCTTTTTAATGGCAACATCCGCGTCACTTCCGCTGGATGTTAACTCTCCGGTGCTGCTCTCTAACTGCTGTTGCCACATTTCATGGTAGACTCCGATAGACTCCAAAAGTTGTTCATGGCTAAAAAGATAAAATTTACAATTGAATTCGGCTGATTTCAAAGAACTTACGGGTTCAAAAAAAAATTACTTAAAAAAATCATAGTTTTTGTGACTTCGCATTTTTTTTGTTTTTTCTTATACTGAATATTGCGCTTTCAAGATATCAAATAAAATAAAAATGATGTTGCGTATCTATTTCAAACAATTTATTATATTGGATATGTAATTTCTGTTGACAGTATTAAGTATAATCTGGTTTACTTGTATATTTTTTTATATTTTTTTTAATAAATTTATTGCAAAAAAAATAATATACATACTTAATAACAGGGAATCTATATAAAACCAATTAATGTAAAATGAAAACGGATTGTTCTCTGTTTATGATAGTCTCCATCTAACATGGCACAGCCTGTTCTAAGATATCGTATATAATGTTCATATAATGATCCCTACCGTACTAAACATACGAAAACGAATACTGACCTCCCTCTTTCGACAATCTCTCCATCCTTTAAGACCAATATTTCATCTGCATGTATAATAGTAGACAGCCTATGAGCGACAATAAGTGTAGTTCTATTTGCACAAACTCTGGACAGAGCCACCTGGAACAAAATTAGAGGTCAAATCAAATCAATGTACTGTAGAAATACAAACACAAAATGCATGTTTTTTTATGAAAAACGATGGACAGAATTCAATAAATTGAAGTAAGTGGTAAAGAATGACAGTCAATAATATTTGGAAACATGTTATACATACCTGAATATTTCTTTCCGTTTTGGTATCAAGCGCAGATGTGGCTTCATCGAGAAGGACAATGGTTGGTGCTTTTAGAATTGTTCGAGCAATCGCAATACGCTGCTTTTCTCCCCCGCTTAGTCTCAAACCACGTTCCCCAACCTGCCATAAAAAGTTAGAAATATCAAATATTGAGATGCAATAAATTTATGTGGATAGATTAATCCGATTTATTCTATTTTTTTTACTAAAAATAACAGCTACCTGTGTGTCATATGCATCTGGGAATGAGAGGATCTTTTCGTGAATATCGGCATTTTTCGCTGCAGATATGACGTCAACATCGGAAGAATCTATTCTTCCATACTGGATATTATACCTGGAAATGGGGGATTAATCAACCATGATAAACTAATTTCTTTATAATTCTTTTTTGCATAAACTTGTTTAAAAATGTAATCATCGAGCATCGAGCAACAAAATGACACCAACAAATTCAACTACATAAAATATTAAAATAATTCATACGAAAATAGATTATACGAATCACATACTAACTATGGAATAATTGCAAAAAATGAAGATTAAAATTGTACATGAATTTAGTTTTTAAATATTCAATGTTGTTAGCTATGTCACTATAGAATAGCTCCTTTTTGTTTTAATGATGAGAGTTTGTAAAAGGGGTGGATGGGTAAGGGATGGAAACATACAAAATTTGATCCAAAAATAAAACTCTAAATTCCATAATTCTAAATTGAGTAAGTATATACAGTGAAACCTCTATCTATCGTTTTTAAAGGGACTTATTGAAATAAACTATGCAACAATGAATGCGGGAATAAGAGGTCAATACACAAAGGAGATAAGATCGGGTAAAGATACGGCCCTGGCAATCTGCATTACCATTGGCAGGTTAGAATTCTATAAAAGATACAAGTTTCAGGTGTAAATAAATGTATTTAAATAAAATTAGAAAGCAGAACAAAAACAAAAAAAATATTCAAGTTTATTGCATTGGAAATAATCTTTCATCGACATTTGTTTTTTTACTGTTTTATTCCCGTAAGTCAACATTATATTTATGGCTTTGCAAATAATATTTGTTTCAGCATCAGTTATTGAATGTGAGTAGTAGAATGTTTATAATCTTTCGAAGATAGTGCATGCTTCTGAAAATGAAGGTACAGGCGGCAGCTCCTCTTCAGATGTCTCCTTGAACCTCGCGTCACACAAGCTTTCGATAGTTTCTATCCCACACGTCGGGATATTGCCATCAAATGTAGCAAAATTGTTGAAATTCGTCTGTGTATCAAGTCTTAGCCAAACATCTTCAGAAACCTTAACTTGATCTAATTGTCATTATATCTTTTTTTCTCTGTCGAACGTTCTGCGCATTAGAACATACACAAAATATTTAAATATGTCAAATACGCATCGTAATTCAAACGATGAATGCGGTAAAATGGTGGATAGAGAAATGATCGATGCGATCAATTTTTGTATGAAATTATTTCGGAGTTGGAAGAAATAAACGACACATCCGGTAAAACGATTATTCAAGGAACGATAGATTTGTACTAAATTTTTTTTTTCTCTTAGCATATATTACTGGTTCTTTGATATTTTATTTATTTATTATCATATTACACACATAAATTATACAATTTTACAAAGTTGCTTTGACTATCTAAATAGGGTTATTTACCTCTAAGCTAGTCAAAAAATATATAAAAAACAGTAATCAATACATAGAAAAAATAAATAGAGGTAGTAGACATAGTGAAAATAAAGTGAAAAACATAGTAAAATACATAGTAAAAAAACATAGTAAAAAGTGTAGTAAAAGACATAGTGAAAAACATATTTAAAAACCCAATATTCAATCAAAGGTAAATTTTTAATTGAAAAACTTTACTTGATGGTATTGTTGAAGAGAACAGTGTCTTGTGGAACAACTCCGATAGCAGCCCTGAGAGATTCCTGAGTTACAGTACGAACATCTTGACCATCAATACAAACGGAACCAGAATCCACATCGTAGAATCTGAAGATCAATCTGATTATTGTGGATTTACCAGAGCCAGTGGGACCCACCTGTGAATGAAATATTCAATACATTTAGATTTATTACATTTTAATCATGTAAATCTAACATTTGAAATTACATACATACAACTTTTATACATTACATTGTGAGTTTTAATACACACATTAACTGACTTACAGGAGTTTTATTTCTAATCGGTGTATCACTAAATCAAAAGAAGTGTTATTTGTTTATTTTATTTAAAAACTTTACAGTTCATTTAATTACAAAATAATACATCACATATTTTATGTACAAGCATGATTAAAAGAAAACATAAAAGTATATTAAAGCTAAAACAAGAAAATAACGACCCTGAGACAAGATCTAGTCTTAATTAGTGATAGTTTAAATCTAGAAAGATTTACACCAAAAAAGTCCAGATTCTATCTCGAGTTTACAAGATGACACAATCAGGACATTGGTCCATGCAAGCCATAGTTAAAAATATTTCATGATAGTTGAGACTACCGAAGTAAATAGCAGTGGTCTTCTGCTATTATTTTAAGTTAATATTAAAAATAAAACGCTTTGGTTGTACAATTTCATTTCATTTTACAATAAATTTATGTTCAATCTATACATACATAATTTATTTACTATTTTTTACGATTTATACTTGGGTTAAACGCTAAAGAAATTTATTTTGGACTTTCTCAATCAAATCTGAGTAAATTTTGTAGTGTGTAGACCAGGGGTGCTCAAACGGTCGATCGCGATCGACTTGTCGATAGGGAGTGCTTTTTGAGTTGATCTAGAGAAAAATATCTGTTCATATTGTGCGGAAAACTAATATCTATGCCACGATACACCCTACCTAGACGACAATCCTGCATCACACATACTTGTAGCGTCTCAGAGTCGATTGAGGTAGATCGCCAGCGGTTCAAGTTTGAGCACCCGTGGTGTAGACCATTTGAAAGTAATTTTTTGTTTTCATTATGATTTAAATACATATTAACACTGGAAAGGAAAAAGTTACCAAGCGACATGTAGCAATTTTACAGAAGAGGGAATTATTTTGTTTTTAATTGATAAAGATTCTTGTATTTTAAATTTTTATTTAAATTATGTAGGAATCACGCCAAAATAATACATATATTAGGTTAGGAATAAATTCACTATATTTTTAATTTTTACAACCTGAAAGGGAAAAACGTGTCGAAAGCGACTAAAAAAATTTGCAGTGTATACAGGGCCGATACTCTTTCGGTTCGTGCTGCACAACAGTGGTTTGAGCAATTTCTTTCTGGCGTAGTGGAGGTGAATGATGCACCACGCTCTGGCAGGCCTGTCATCGAAAATGTCGATAAAATCATGGAAAATATCGAGATAGACCGTCATGTTAGCAGTCATAGCATCGCCCAGGGGCTGAATATCGATCATAAAACCGTTTTGAACCATTTGCAGAAGGCTGGATTTAAAAAAAAGCTCAATGTTTGGGTGCCACACGAGCTGACAGAAAAAAACCTCATGGACCAAATTTGCATCTGCAAATTGCTGCTGAATCGCAACCAAATCGACCCATTTCTGAAGCGGATGGTGACTGGTAATGAAAAGTGTGTCTCTTACGGCAATGTCAAGCGACAGAGATCGTAGTCGAAAGCCAAGGAAGCAACCCAGACAGTGGCCAAGCCAGGACTTACGGCCAGGAAGGTGTTGCTGTGTGTTTGGTGGGATTGGCAGGGAATACTCTACTATGAGCTGCTCCCCTATGGCCAAAAGCTCGATTCTGCCCTGTACTGTGAACAACTCGACCCTTAGAAGCTGGCGATCAATCAGAAGTGGCTAGCATTGGTGAATAGGAGAGGAATCGTGTTTGATGACGCGCCAGAAGCTCCGGGAGTTTGGATGGGAAGTTCTTATGCATCCACCCTATAGTCCGGACCTGGCACCAAGTGACTACCACCTGTTCCTGTCTATGACCAACGCGCTTGGGGGTACAAATTCGGCCTCAATAGAGGCCTGTGAAAATCGGCTGTCCGAGTTTTTTGCCAATAGGGACAAGGGCTTCTACGAGAGGGGCATTATGAAGTTGGATTTTCATGGGCAACAAGTTATTGAACAGAAAGTATCTGAAATGCGTCAATCAGTAAAATGTTGCATTTTACTCAATTAGTAAGGAGTATGCCAAAGTACAATTTTAGTTTATAAAATCAATGCAATTCTAGTAATCAAACAAACAATAAATTCTACTCGCCAGAGCCATTGTCTTTCCAGGTGGAACATTGAAAGAAATGTTCTTTAGTATAACCCTCTCAGGGACATAACTGAAGGAGACATTTCGGAAGTCCACACCTCCCTTCCTCGCCAGTAAGGCAGGAGCGCCGAGGGCATCCGTAACATCAGACTTTTCTTTAAACAGATCAAACATGTTCTCCATGTCCACAAAATTCTTCTGAATGGCCCTAGAAATTAAAAACAAAAATAAATAAAGCAACTCATCTAGATTATTTTTTGTTACTTAAAGGCAGATGATCAGCCTTACGCTTCAGACAAGTCAAGAAAATATGAGCCCATTGCAAGTGAAGTGAACTGACATTTAAAAGATGAAGTAAACTCATTGCTTACATTTCTGTAATCAATTTAATCCAAAAACCTTTTTTTACTAGTTCTTTAAGTACAAAACATCTATGCTAATTAAAAATTATCAAAACTGTTTAGTAAGAGTTAGACAATTTTGTGAGTCGGTTCACTTTACCTGCAATGGGCTCATATGAAATACTGTAATGAATTTCATATTTTTAAATTAATATTTCACGTCAATCATGTCAGGAATCCTAGTCCCTAATACAACGTGGAAATAAATATTAGAATGGTAATTAATTAAGTTTATGAGAAATAATCACATATCGTAAATGAATTAAGCGAAGGACGAAAGGACTGATAAAATAAAAATATTTCAAAACATTTGTTAGTGTCAAATACAGCATCGGTGTTTAAGATGTATCAGGTAGTTTTTATTATTTAACTGACTGGTAACGCTATGAACGTTTATAGAATGCTGTGATCGGTTGGCATATCAAATATTAGTTATAAATGGTATCAGGCTTACATAGGGATGTGTATAAAACTGGCCCATAATGTATCCATCGAACGTGTACCATTAGGAAATAAAGTAGATAAAATGTGAATTTAAATAAACCCTACCTGTAGAATGTTCCAAACCAATTAAGTGGCACATAAAGCTGAATTATATAGCTTGAGAAAAGAACATAATCTCCCACTGTAAGACCATCATGGTCCAAAACCATTTTGAGGCAAAGGAGAGATCCAGCCAGTAAACCTAGAAAGAAAAAAATGTATCCAAAAATTAGACAATGTAATACTTTGAAACGGTTTGTGGTTCCGTGGATAGGGTCGTGGACTCATGGATCAGAGGTCCAAGGTACTCCGCTCTACCACAACTTAGTTCCCATTTTCTCATACATAATGAGTTATTTATGCCTCTTTGAAAATGGCTAAATCATATGGTAAATCATAAAAACGCAATATTTCATTTTTTGAAAAAAAAATTACATACTTCTATATAAATTTAGCATATTTAGTGTGAATAATATTAAGTGTACATTCAAAATAATATAATTGGTCTTTTGTTTTGTTTTTACTAAATAAAGAACTATGTACTCACCTCCACAAACAATAATATTTTGTGTAGTGTTTAAAATATTCAGTGTAATTGTCGATTTCCACTCTTCAATCTAGAAAATAAAAATAAGATACAAAAATGGAATAATTAGAAAACAAATGTTACCAAACATTAAAAATGAGGCTTGAACAATGCATAGACTATTAGAAAATTGAAGTAAAATTATAACAATTTAACCTGAAATTTGTCTATAGCTTCTCTAAAGCCATCAACTTCATATTGTTCAGCTCCATAATATTTGACAGTTTCAAAATTGAGCAAAGAGTCGACAGAACGAGCTTTCTGGGCATTGTCTGCTAAATTCATTCTTCGTTGAAATTTTGTACGCCATTCTGTTACTCCAATTGTTGCCGCTGGAAAAAAAGAAAAACATTAAACTTTAAAAAATTACATAAGACATAAAACAAATTATCTCAAATCAAAGTTTAAAAAAATATACTACTTTACAGTGTATATTTTTGCATTAGTTTACATAATTAAAACTAAAAAGAAACACCGATTTATTCAAGTACGAATAATATCAGTCAGCATTGCTAATTACAGAGGACAAGCTTGATTCTGGACCCTATTAACATGAAATATTTATTTGAAGAGGATTGCATTGTGTACAATAATTAATATAAGGACTTATCTGGACAGAAAATGTTGGTCATGGAAGACATTTTTTTTTAACAAAAATAAAATAAAACCCCGCTATCAACCTATTGAAATTAATCCAAAACCGTCAGCCGTTCCCTAATAGCCCGATTCTTTAAGGTCTTTGGCAATAGCACTCGCTCTCCATTCAGTAGTCCGGCGCTTTAAAGATCTAGGCTTGGAGGGAGAGAAGTAATTTACGGAGAACAATAAATTTACACAGGTCGCAGGAGTTTGTTTGGCAATGACCCCAACCTACTAGAATAGGAAAGAATTGATAGGATGACACACATGCAGGCGATAAAAAAATTGTTCGCTGAAACACATATTTGAAGGTAAAAGAAAAATTATTAACTTTTGTAAACCTAATATAAAATTCCCCAAACCTTAAGATGCATAATGTAATACTCCTACTTAATAAGAAACCATTAAACAGTACGTAAGTTTATGATAATGAGAGGGAAATAAAAATTGAATTAAAAAGATAACCTTATAATTATGTAACACATTATCAGCTAACAATGTCACCATTATGAAGTCATACATGCAAATTTTTCAGATTAAAGAGGTCAACATTTTTAGTAGTAGGAGAAATTCTAAATTTGTGATTCTTAAATTAAACACAATAAAAAAATAATTGAGATTTTATTTTATTTATTACTCAAGTATGCTCAAAAGCATTTTACTTGTCTTGAATACTATGCTAAAGGATATCAATTACATGTGATGAACGTTGTAATGATTTAGATAACAATTTTAATCCTAAAATATTCTCATACAAATATTCCCGCCATAAACGTTTTTTTAATTTTTCATCACCCCGGTTTTACGCTTAAAATTTTTCGGAATTAATTTGATGCGTCAAAAAAGGCAAAATTATGTCGTAATAATGATGCCGCCCGCGCGCCACCGCGTGTGCCACGCAAATGAAGAATAAAAAAAGTTAAACAACTAATTAAGGATAAATTATTGTCTTAGCCTAAATTCAAAGCAGGTGCAGTGTAATTGGCCTTTTTGTTTAAGTGTCTTCCTTTACGGTTAGTCTTAGTTTCCATTTGAACAAAACCGTCATATTGACTTGTACAAATTATGATACGGAGTTGACAAACGTTTAGAAATAATAAAGTTTTAATATTATTAAATTGCGATGTTTAAAACATAACAATAGAAATATGTATGTACGAGGGCTGACCGTAAAATAAGGACTCCAAGGCGCTGCGGTCGGGAGGAACGATTTTACGTGCAATCTGAGAACACTGGCGTGTAGCCTGGTTCCCCTACTCCAAATCCCTACCACGCTATGCAAAGCTTAGTCTCAGCATCGCAGTCATTAGTGATGGAGCTTCCACTCGCTGTACAGAATTAAAAAACGGACATACAGATGTCCACGATGAAAAGCGTGCTGGATGTGACATGATCCCTGATGTCAGTAATATTGTCAATTTTTTTTCACAAGGTCCATAAGAAGATGCCATGCGCTACCTGAGTGACACGGCGGGAGAGTTTCATGACACAGGCATGAAAAAGATGATACATTTCAATGGTGATTATGTAGAAAAATAGGAAAATGCCCAAGCTTTCCAAAAATGTACATGTTAATGCAAATAAACATGTTTTATTTATTTATTTAAAACTTCAAGTATAAAGAATAAGTACTTTGGCAGACTTATTGCTAAAAGCAATATCTTCCAGCCAACCACAAACCCTGTGAAAAATCATTGGAGACCTTATTTTACAAACTGCCATCGTAAATACTGTATATAATTTTACGGTACCAACATTTTTACATCCTGTAATTTACACTAAGTAAAAAATGCTCCATTTGTCATAAATAAATCAAATTAATAAATCAAATTAATAAATTATAAATAAGCACACATACTATTTATGAATGCAGGTATCTGATTTTAGATAATTGTCTAGTTGAATTGGAATTTAAAAAAAACTTACCTATATATAGCACCATTGTGATGAAGACGATTAGACCGAACCAAGCATTGAAAGAGGACACGAAGAACACAACAGCGATGATGATGTCCACAATAGTCGGGGTGATGGAGAACAGGATGTAGTTGAGGAGGTTATTTATGGAGTCTGTACCGCGGTCCATCACTCTCAGTACCTCTCCAGTCTTCCTACTGAGGTGCCAGCGGAGAGGCAGAGCATGCAAGTGTCTGAATAGTTCCACCTGAGAATATTATACTGTTATATATTATATACAGACAACTCCTCTTTCACAGTAGTAGTCGCTCGATTGTGGAATAATCTACCCACTAATGTTAGAGACGCCCCTTCTTTATTTACATTTAAGTCAAGATTGAAATGTCACTATCTAAATATTTAAATTGTTCCTTTATCCTCCTTCTTTCCTTCCCATCCCCTCTCCTCTCTTCATAGTATACTTAGTGTAAATTTTTAAAGATATTTTTATTTTGTTAATCTTTGTTTTTAATTTTTGTATAAAATTGTAAGATTCAATATGTCCATGTACTTGTAATTTTCTCAAACTGAACGGTTTGGGTAGGTATGAAGAAATTACCTTAAGGCAATATGCCCGCCCTTATATGTATATATATTGTATATGTATATAAAGTGTCAAATAAATTAACTTACAAAAAAAATCACAAATCACAATTTAAGACACCAAAACAATTATACGCTAAAACAATCCTCACTTACGCATTAAAAAACTATTCATACTCAACATGTGAAACCATGATATAGTCGGACGACAAACATAACCCCAAGGATACACCACAAATCAATCATAGAATTACATTATCTTCAATATAAAGACAACTCAAACAAATACAAACTTATACCACCTTGGGTCAAAGAGACTGAAGTATTATATAATTAAATCAATAAACTATTTCCACTGTCCACTAAGACAATAAGTAATGAGAAAATTTTTTAAAAGGTTATAAAAAATAATAATGGAGACAGGTTTGTATCATGGATTGTATTATTCCCCCGAACCAATTTTGAATTTCTTATTCCATTAAAATGTGTCCACGGCACGGGTTACCCCAGGGAAAAGATATGAAAAAAAAATATATATTTGAACTGAAAAAAAAAGTAACAAATATAATTTCAATGGAGATTGATAAATTTTTTGAGAAGACAATTTGAGGCATGTAAATACATGAATAGATATCCATGGATACTTGAAAATTTGTTTGACTTAATAAATAGCAGTGACATATTTTAGCAAAACAAATCTAGTGCGGCTTTTGTGACTAACATGTAGAGGAGGTAGAGAAGAAATTAGTTTGAAAAAAATATATTAAAGCTAAAATTATACTAAATATAAAAATTAAAATAAATAAATAAAATGTTATACAAACTATTTCAAATTGATGTAAATTTGTATCTTTCAATGGAGGCATGTAAAAGTGTCTATCTAGTAAAAGAGACAAAAGGACAATTTCGTTAAAGACAATATTCTTCTTTTATAGCTATAAAAAGTATTAAGAAAGGATTGAATACTTTTACATAGCTAGAATTCACTCACTAAGAGTGAGAGGTGAGTGCTCTCACGTCATCAGGATCGAACAATAGTTCCTTGAGAATGCGGATTTGTATTTGACTAACCTCAATTTCTCTGGCTGTGTATTGCTGTACTCGAATCCAGAGGAAAGATCTCAAGTTGTTGAGAAGGCCCATACTGCCGGCTCCTCCTCCCTGAAGGAACTTGAACAGTACATACACGAGCACTAGATCCCATCGGAACACCAAATGAGTCGCATCGGAAATGCTATCAACTGTAACACAAATACAGACGTGTGAATATTATATAAATTACTTAACAATCGGTTGAACAGTCTATTGCTTTAATATCAGCAATAATGTCCAAAATCGAAGAAACTAGAAATGGCTAAATATTTGGTCCTAATTCCTGCCCTCTGCATGTGATGTATCAATTAAATCACAACACAAATTTACGGGGTCATAACTGGAAGCTTTATCTTCTCTAATTCCACCTCAATCCCAAGAAAAACATCCTTTCTAGCAGGGTAGTTTCAGACTGGAATAAATTAGCAAGTCTAGTTGTCCATTCCATTTTGGTCAACCAGTTCAAATCCTTCAATTTCAATTCCCGACATGGTTGACATGAAACATGTGTTTAAAGGTGGTTCTACACTATAATATTTCATTGTTTCCTGAATGGCACCAATGCAGTGTCCTATGCACAACTGGGTGGGGGTAGGGAAATGATTATGCCTGTTAATAAAGTAGCTGATATATATCTGAGATTCCGGAATGCTCTTATGAGACGTGTATTGAAAGAATGTAAACTATATTTCACATATTGTATTTTATTACACAAATCTTCAAAAAAATGCAACAGGGTCTTCGAGAGAGACCGTGGATGGATCCACACGAGGGTATCCAAGTAGGTGAACATCTACCCTACTCTCTATGGTGGGTGTCACTCGATGTAAAGAGAATCTCTAAAGGTGGGGGTGCCTCTATGGTGATGATATCCTGTGTGTCTGCGGCTTACCCCAGGACGACAGCCACCTACTGACATGCCCACTGATGGGAGAAGGCGGGACTCCTGGGAACCTTATTGTGGCAAATGAAAAGGCGATAGCTGTTGTCGCTTATTGCAGTGGCAGGGTTTAATTCAGCCGGTCAAGAATTAAAATAATAATTTCAATTCTTTAAATACTTCAAGTTATTTATTTATCAAGAAATTTGGAACAAATTTTGTTCAATGCATCCTAGAATGCATTCACAGTTTGATTTTGGATACAATAATCCACGATTAGAGAAAGTTTATTTTGTTTGTGTTAACAGACAGATCTATCATCAATCATTCTTATCATATACCACCCACAAAACTGCTATATTTTCAAACTACAGTTTCAGGGCTGGACTGTGAAACTTTAGAGGAACATTTCTCATGGTAAACTTTATAAGTAATCCTATCAATTTGAAAATGAAAAAAATCCTTTATGTCTCAGACTAGAACCCCTTCCACAAACCCCTATCCCTCCCCTACCTGACCACTTTCATAGTCCGCGTCTAGTACATATCGTGTCATTGGTGAAATATGTTTTTGATCCCTTTTTTTTAATTAAAAAAATGCGATATTCCAAAAAATTTATTAGGATATTTAAAAAATATTTTTTTAGAATCGGGTTGTGATCCTGTGGCTAGTGTCTTAGACTCACGGATCAAAAGTCCGTGGTTCGAATCTTATTCTATCCCAACTTGATTCCCGTTTTCTAGTAGTGAGTTATTTACAACTCGCTGAAAATGGCCCTCAAAATTAATATTAGGGTAAATCGTAAAAAAAAATAAGGTACAGCCCTGAAAAACTGTGTATTATACAATTAATATTGACCTGACGATTTATTTATCTTTTATCATAATATCAACAATAATCAATGGTAAGTTTAACTACCAAGCATAGATACTTAATATGTAAACATACCTATATATTTGCTGTAAATGGGTACATAAAGGTTGATAACTCTTCCGGCAAGCAGTGCCAAGACACAAATAAAAACTTGAAACTGAAGCCACCCATCATTTTTTGGCCACATGAAAGGTAGCAGTGTACGTAACTTGGTCCACGCATTACTGAATGTCGAGCGGTTCTCATCATTTATCTAAAACAATAAGAAATACCAATATTAATCAAATAAATATGATTTACCTCAAGGATAATACTTAGAGCCAATCTTATTTTTAATTTAGATTATAGATATAAAAAGTCATCATTTCCAAGTCGTATTTTTATTTAGTCGTAAAAAAAATAATATAAATTTGTATAATACAGAATATTATCTACATATTTTTAATCCAATAAATGGAATATTTTTTAAATGTAGAGATGTTTATAGCTCCATCGAGACTTTTTGGGAATACATTAAACACTTTTAAGCCTTTATAAAACAGGTTGTTTTTAGTTCCAGTCATCTTCACATTAGACAGCCTGAATTTGTCTCCACTTCTTGATCGATGCTTGTGAAAGGGCTCGTTGCACCTGATTCTTTCAACGTGTCATTAGGAAGTAGTCCGCTTTTTAATTTGTAAATGGACGAAAGTGTATTTAACAAATCACTTTGTAAAGCGCCCTTGAGGTATTATATTAAGGAAATGGTGCTAGTTATTCATAATAATAATAAAAAACTAAATTTCTTATATTTTAAGGGTTTTTGATTAACATTATATATGAATGTATTATTAATTTGACGTGTTTGATGAGGTTGTGAGTAATTTTAAAAAGGAACATGCTTTATACTAAAGGTGTTAAAATTTCAATTCAATAATTTTTTTATAAAAAGACTGCTAATGTTAATTATTTAATGTAAAATTTATCAGATGAAAGATTAGTTTTAATGAAGGTAAATAAATCAATACGCAATGTTAATGTTCAATAATTATTTTTTAAACTTACCAGTGAAGATATCGGTATCCTGGCAGAGTTAACATTGTGTGAGTTGAGATATTCATAGTGCTGTACTATTCCAGGTGCACGAAGTCCCAGTGCAAATATAACCATACAAGATACGTATCGCGCTACAAACAGTCCCATCTCTATTCGATCTTCGAGACTGAAAGTTGGAAAAAATAAAAACATTATTGTAGGACAAGGAAGGACAGCAGCAGAAGCAACCATTGACCAACGGCCTTGCGTCTGAGGTCCAGAAACTGTTTTATCAAAGCCATCTTCTCTACTGAATCCTTACAACAATGGAGAGTGACTGTGGCAGCAGGATCTTCGAGCAAGACTGCGGATGGATCTACATGAGGGTATCCAAGTTGATGAACATCTACCCTATTCAATATGGATCACCATCAACAGACTTAAAGATATCCCGAATGACTGCGGCGCAACCCGGGATGACAGCCACCTACTGACATGCACGCTGATGGGAGAAGGCTGCAGCCCTGGAAATCTTATTAGTCCCCGCATATTAGAGTGGCAGTGTTTGGTAACCATTATTGTACCTACTTACATTTGGAGTTCAAAATAAAAAGAAAATAGCAAAACAAATGACTTTCAAATAACCTGGACATGAAAATTTATTTTAACAGTGGAAATATATGCAAAGGGTTAGTTATTTCATGTAGGTTCCCTATCTTAAATGTAAACAAAACAATAGTCTGCTTCTCTACCTTTTATTAGAAAACATAAGTGACAATTATATTTTAAAGAGTTTGACTTTTTTTATTCACGAGTGTTGATTTTGTTTGTTTTAAGTCTTATTTTCATATGATCATTTATTATAATATTAAACTTGTTGGCCCTTTTGTTGCCATAGTACGTAGTGTTATTTTAATTATTATATCTAATTTCATTCATGGTGTCCCAAATTGAGTTTTGGTAATCCTGGAAATCTAATGCATTATAATGTATTATATTCTGTGTTATGTGATATAAAAATATATTTTTTTTAAAGTTATGATTCTCATTTTTAAATGTTATGTGAAATACCACAAAATAATTTATATAATTTAAAACACACCTTAAATATTTACAATATATTTGATTTTATACACCGTTATTTTGACTAGTGAGTTTTATAATTTCCATGTTCTGACTTACTAGATTTGTTTTAAAAATATGTTATAATACTAAAACAAAGAGTACAGGCATTAAATAATATAAAAATAAATACTTATTTAAAAATCACACTTACTTTCTTAAGTGCCACCACCAACCTTCCTTTTTGATGTTAATAAAGGACAGATTTTCCATTATAAATATGAGTGTCCAGAATATGAGCAGCACAAATCCATGTCCCTTGGGTGGCACAGAAGGTAAAAGGTATCTTCTCTCCAAACCCATTAGGTATACGGAAAATGGGAATATTATAATGGTCACAACCAAAGACAATATCTGCAAACATACACAAAAACATTAGGAATTTTCACGAAAAGAATTACTCAAATTATCAACATTCATTTGCCTATTAATAGCAGGGGGATTTGCATTGGTACGCCGATTGTAGCGTGTTTTAATCATTTATTATATAATTGTATCATCTTTAGAGATTGAAATGAAAGAACTAATTGACCGAATAGATGCTGCTAGTTCAGATCTGGGACTCTCAATGAATACGAGCAAAACTAAGCTTATGATCATTGATCGAGCTAATAAAGTAGCGCCAGTATCCTTACTGCGCAACTTAGAAAGAGTCAACAATTTCATTTATCTAGGTTCTCTCATCAGCGATGGCGGTGGGTGTGAAGGTGAAATCGGTACTGCCAAAAGTGCTATGAGTCGGCTGGTGAAGATCTGGAAGAATCGCAGTATAACCATTAACACCAAAAAGAGACTGGTGAAGGCCTTGGTTTTCTGTGTTCATGTACGGTGTGGAGTGTTGGATACTGAGGGAGTTAGAAAAGAAAAAATCGAAGCTATCGAGATGTGGTGTTGGCGGCGAGTGCTGCGGATTCCGTGCACGGCCAGACGTACGAATGCATCTATTCTCCAGGAACTGGACATAGGAGAAAGACTGATATCCATGTGCGAGAAAAGAATCCTGCAGTTCTTTGGTCATATTTCCAGGGGAGACTCTGATAGTTTGGAGAAAACTATTCTCCTGGGAAGTGTCAAAGGGACAAGGTGCGTGGACGTCAACCGACAAGATGGAGCGGCACAGTCACTATGTTATCAGAATCATCACTGACGAATGCCTATAGAAGAGCACAAGACTGTTTCAGATGGAGGGAGACTGTCCACAGACGATCCATGCCTGGAGTCAGGCGTAATCACCATACTCAGACATGAGGCACGGATTGAAGAGATATAACTGTAAAATTGTGATTCGAGTGCTAGTCAAAGAACTATCAAATATGGCAGTGAATAAAAACCTTTAAAAATAAATATTTCATGTATTCGTCGTCGGGAATCAAACCCGTGTCTCATGCATAACCAAATGAGCTTAGGTCACAGTTCAATATCAAAATTAGTTTTCAGAATCTAATAGCAATACTAGTAGGTACTAGATATAGAATAACATTATTAAAATTTGAGTATACAGGTTCTTAGTCAAACCACACCCAATGCCCATGTTTGGAGAGTATAAGAGTATAATGTTTTATTATGTACATAATGTTGAACTCAAATGTACTAATACAATATTTTAATAATCAAATTTATTGATATTAATTTTATAGTCACGGATATAAAGCAGTATGGGTTTTATATTATTTTACAAAAAAACATAATTAGACACAATAAAAAAAAGGGTTAACTTAGTGTTATCAATGTATTTGATACACATACTGATTTAAGTTTGAACCCATTGAAGTTATTACATAAATAGTTTAATCAAACTTATTTCATTAAACATACTTTATTTTTAAAATTCTGTAAGATAAGTAATCTTATTTTTTTTTAGCACTAATTAAGTACAAAGATAAACAGTATAATAATTCTTAATGAAACACTAATTACATTCATAAAATGGTAGTGGTAATTTGTGTTAAATAAAAAGTATATTGATGAGAAATTTTGAGAGTAAAAATATTTTGTGTACATCACACTAAAAAATAATTTATAATATGCTTTTGACCATGTCATAATAAACTAATGAATTGAAATTACATAAGATTAATGATTTAAAAAACAATTACAATAGTTCATGTTGAAAACATAACAAAAAATCTTAAATTCTTAAGATAATAATAATAATTAAGCAGGGGTTGAGCATAATCATGTGACATATCTCAAATTTATTTCTTGATTCAAATTAATTGTTAAATAATTAATAATATAAATAAACAAATAAAACTACTGATATATATGTATACACTAGATGCAGCACTAACCACCCACCGTGTGTTCCAGCCGATTTAAGTTCCGGAACTTAACTTGTAGTCAGTAAATGTGAAGCAGCGTAAAAAGGCACGACAGACATATAGTCAGTAAGACTTTTTTACTCTACTATCCATTTTGCACGGCAACGTTGATGCGATAACGCGCATTTTTCTAAATAATATTTCAAACTATCGTTCTATGAAGCATCATCTCTATTTAATTATACCTCAGTGATTAAAATATTTTATACAAATGTAAAATAAAGCTCACCATGTATCCATAAATATTCCCATCTTTAAATAAAGTGGCTTGTAGTACAAATCGTGTAATTGCCAAAATAGGGACATACAGTGTGAAACATATTTGTACAATATATAATCTGACATATTGAACATCCGTAACCTCAGTAGAATACCTGAAAGGATCGAATTCTCCAGTTTATTATTACAAATAATTGGACATGAGTTAGCATATTCTAATACAAGAAATATCATTTATTATTCTTTCAAACTAAGTATAATTATCTAGCTTAAAACCTGTAATTATTATTGACCTAGTTGTAAAGGATTGTTTGTATTATCGCTATCTTTACATACAATTTTTAAAGTATTGGATAATGGAGTTAAATTAAAAGATAGAGGAAAATAAATTAATGTTGGAATCGAACCCGAACCTCAAGTATGGTAGGTGAATGCGCATACCACTACACTACGAGGCGGACTCATCTCCACTCTATTTTATTTTTATACTGAATATTAAGACAGCAATAAGTACATGGGGAAAAAAACAAGGCGAAGATTTAGTGAGCACAACTAAAATGAACAGACTGAAAAAAAGAATTTATGAAAGCACGTTTTGTGTGCCAACATTTAAAAAAAAAACAGAGTAAGGGGATCCATTAATAACCTATAGTCAAGCAGAATAATGTCCCATAATTTAATTTATCTCACATTTATTTCTCCAGTTTTTTTTTCAATTTGTGGGAAACCAATATCCATTCTTTAATTATTGAAATTTAAAATGTAATAATAAGAACTTACCGACGGTACATGATGATTTGTATAGTTCCCATCAAAAGAATAAATCCTCCAATAATGGAAGCTCCCACGGTTTCCATAAAGCACTGGGAGATGCCATGGTCCACCCATATTTCATTTAATGTTATATTCGGGGGGCAATACAACATTTTGATTAACTTAAAATAGACAAAAAGTTATTTTTACAAGTATTTAGGGTATACAAGTAGCATGTGCGGTCCATCGTTAGATTGGATGGAACCAATGCTTCCCTAAAAATTTGACTATAATCAGTATCTAATTTTTTTTATCAAATAAGATTACTTATATTATATATGTAAATAAAATCAATATATTGCTGCTCTTACTATAATGTGTCATTAATTTTGAAGATGTTTTTTAAATTGACCTAAATTTATCGTCTTATATTTCACTTAAAGATTCTTCTCATCGTTTCTTTGAATCCCTTAAAATAAATATGTGTATATTTATGTTTTTCCTTTTTTTTTTTAAATGTTATTACTATTTTATTTTTACATCTGTGCATGTTTTTCATTCTTTATTTCAATTTTTAATTACTCTTACAAATTTTCTTCATCTTTAATATTATTTCCATTTGTAAATACTCACTACAAACTACAAACTTTAAAATATCTTTTTTTCACTTAAATTTTAATTTTTAAACAACTTTCATTTATGTTTTTCTTTTTCTTTCTCTTTTTTATACTTTCATAATTAACCTTACATATAATTGCTTTATAATATGGAAACTTCACTGGTCCATTAGAATTAAGTCTAATTGTGTAAAATATTAAACTTTGTAACTGTACTGTATTATTAGTTTCCTGAATAAAAGAAAATAAAAAAAAGATCAGCTATAAGTTGGCTATTTTTTTAATAACTAAAACAAATATTTAAAAATGAGTTTGTTGTTAATCGTAGCGATCTGAGATGGGTTCAATGTTTAATAAAATAAAACTGTGACAAGCCCCAAACCCAACCTTTTGCCTGCATAATTGGGTATGAATTAGACTAAAGTAGAAATCACTGTGCTCTGTCTTATTATGCAATAGGGAATTGCACAAGTATGTTGATTCATTTTAGGCTGGCGCTTGGTATTGAATTAAACAATCCGCACATGCTCAAATTGCAATCTTTGGAAGCTCTGCGGAAGCAGTATTAACTAATCAATTTTTTTTTTCTTCATATATTGTGACTGTTTTATAACAAATGCAGCACTTAAATAAGTTGACACTATGGTATTCTAATATCAAACTTAGAAATATAACAGTACGAGATAAAATGACGGGGGAAAATGAGAAAGCCATGGCATAACCAAGTTCAAAAAATACTTAAAGATGGAACATGTCAAATGTTGGAATAATCGTCGTGTGTGCATGAGAAGATGTATACATGTAGAGGAAGTGAGGTCCCTGTGCAAAGACAGACTTAAGTGGATAAAATTATGCATATTCAATAAATAAATACAATAAAATTATACATATAATTGGAAGACACTATGTAGAAAATATACTTATTGTATTTTTGTGTATTTTTCATTACTTCCTTCTATATCCCCTCTATCCCACCTGCTGACAAGCTTCAAAATAGAGGCTTAGGGTGGTTATTCCTTTTAAATAAAAAATATTTTTTAAATTTTAATTAACCAACATTCTTGTTATTTTTACTTTAGTCAAATTTATTTATTTACGGTTACATATTTATCACAGAAATTTAAATTTAGTTATATATACATGATAGGTTTAATGCGTAGATAATTTTTCTTCAGTTATTTGTATCATAAATATTATTTACTTCGAAGATTTCAATTATTTTTATCCATTTCAATAGTTTTCCCATTTATATAATTAGTATTTAAAAGGAGATTAAATTAAAATATAAATACAAGATAATAAATAAGATAAAAGGTTCATTAATATCATATAAAAATTCAAACTTAAAGTTAACACATATTATGTGTTGAACTATTAATATATTAGATATTTGTATAGGTATAGAACATTATTATTAGAACATACATAAGAATATGTTTATTAGTGCCCTACTTCCAGATTTAAAAATAAATAAGAAAACAAAATAATAAATGTTATCTAGAATGCACTTTAGATAGCTAAAATTTAACCTTAAATTATGAAATAGGCATAAGCCCCATACAAAACAGCTTGTCAAGTTGAATCATTTAAAATTTCGCAGAACTAGTTTATTCATAACACCAAAATAAATTATAATAACTCAAATACATGACTCAACCGCAAATATGAATGTGTTCGACGCATCTGAATGACAAATATAATAACATTACACAAATCAGAATACAAACGAAAAAAACAATTTTATGTATAGAAAAACAATAGACTTTTTCAGTTTTACCGTATATTTTTTAAACACTATAAATGCAATCACTAACTGCGTATCATGTTATTATACTTATCAAACATTACAGCATATTATTATGAAACAGAAAGAACTAACCTATAAATGTTAACCGGTTATGATTGATGAACATGCACACACAATGATGCTAACTGCTAACTGTGCAGATAACGCTTTTGGCCACAAATTTTAAACTACTTCAACCACATCGTTTCTCTTAGTTGCAAGTCATTTCCTATTTCTAAGAAATCATAAACCAACCACCGTCGGGGCGGCGATGACAATTTTGACCGAAAAAGAAAACCCGAGAAAACAGGCTATTGAAAACAGAAACCATGGATAAGCTTTTCTGTCAGAAATTAACCAGACAACTGGCAACACTTCTATGTGATCTACAAAAAATATAGCATTTTTCATTATTTTTAATTTACCATTAGTGTTGTTATGTGCTTGTTTTTTTTAAAATTATTATTATTGCATCTATCATAAAAAATGGAAAATTATTGAGAGGTAAATAATACGCTGCGAAGATGTGTAAATTAATTTAATATAGCCAGAATGTAACACAGTGTGTAAAGTGCTCGCTTAATATCAGGTCATATGCCGTGTTAATGCCTAAACTTACACATGTATCCCAATAATCGATTAATCATTGTAAAGACATCTGTTTATTGTATATGTAGATCCAAATATAGATATTGATATAAATTTGTGGATTAAAGTATCGCTTGTCTTTTATTTCTATAATAAATTACAATGAACTTCCATCAACAGTTTTCACTTACAAACTTGAAACTTTATTATAGATGCTGGCATAATATTTTATCAGCTTAATTACTTCAGCAATAACTAATAATTCTATCCTAAGAAAAATGTGTGCGCTTTTCTAAACAAAGTGTGTTGCAGCTTTATTAAATTATCACACCACTAAAAAGTCTGTCACTCTGCATTATAGCAATTTGAGATCATATGACGATAGAAATGGAGGAAATTTCAAAGAAGGAAATATAGAAGTCCAGGCATTTATGTTTTGTCTGTATTTTAGATCGGGTTGTGGTTCTGTGGCTAGTGTCTCGGACTCACGGACCAAAGTTCTGTGGTTCGAATCCCACTTTACTCCAACTTGATTCCATTTTCTAATAGTGACTTATTTACAACTCGTTGAAAATGGCCCTCAAAATTAAATATTTGGGTAAAAATAAGAACTCAAATATTTCTTTAAAAAAAAAAAATCAAATAAATAAAACAATATGGACGGTCACACAGCGTCTAAAGTGGCAACAACAAGGTAAACCAGCCAATAAAGCCTGTAAATGTAGACTTCGTTATTTCTTTTTCTGAAATGTACTCCATCTCTGTTGTAATTTGATAGACATATATATGTATTTTTATAGATTAAAATAAAACACAGATTTCGGAACAAATTACATTCATTTATTATATATTAAAATTAGATAAACCTAGGAAATAATAGTTCTTTTACATGTTCTGATAATATTCTACCTACATTATAATATATTTTGGTGAGGCTGTAGATTTTGCCCCCTTTTCTCAGCTTATTTTATGAAAAAGTATCATTCTTAAAGTTGCTCAAGCAATTTTAGGTAACAAAGTAACTCATCCACTACCTATTTTTATAACTATCAAAAATAAAGTATTTTATTTGTGATAAAAACCTAAATTTTGGGTAAAAGGCCATGTCTTTTTTAGTAACTTGAAGATTTGAAACAGCATATTTGTAATATAATTGCTACTATTTTAACGTTACTGAATAGCCTGACTGAAATATGGATTTGTAAATGTAAATGATAGTGTACTAGTCCGCTACTACTAAAAAAGAAATGGAAATATTACAAAAGATTTATAATACATATAGAAAATAATGGTGATGAAACGGTGTATAAACTACGATTTTTGAAGTAATTAAGAATACCGAGTTTAAATTCATAGCTCCAAAAAAGCTGTATATAAATTTTGTCCCCAAAGATTGAATGATTAAACAAATTAATATAACTCAAAACCTTCAAGACAACAATGAGAACTTTTTGCGTGATTGTGTATTGATATAGAGTACTTCTGATAATTTCAACAAAATAATTCACGGTGACACTAGATTTTTATTTTTATAGGTAGGTTAGAATGATAAGGATTAAGGTAACTAATAAATGACAAATACTCAATTTTATAACAATCTTGTATGGGTAAATGAACTATGGGTATTCAACCATGTGGGCATTCAGCGTTTGATCTTTTTAAGTTTTTATATTACCGTCACAAAAAAGCGCCTATATTACTTTTATGTTACAAGCAGCAAAATCTACAGCCTTATCCATGTATAGTTTTCTATAATATCAATAAATAATCAAGTATTTGAGCTGGGCAACAAACAGTAATTCATATATTTCTCTTCCAGATATGCACATTTCAGATATATATTAATTAGAATATTTCAATGAATATCCATAAATTGATTAAATAGGGTAGAAGAATATGCTTTTTAATTTTGATTCACACATTTTTTTTACTTCCTCTGAAAAAAAAATTCAAAAATTAATATACACAATTTATTTTATTTTATTTGGGAATTTTACAGCTATTACATTAAAAAAATAAGTAGAAATATACTGCAAATATGTCTGCCTCGTGGTGCAGTGGTCAGCGCATTTGCCTACCATGCAAGAGGTCTCGGGTTCGATTCCTGACATGGTTGAGATGAAATATTTATTTAAAAGGGTGTTTTTACACTAGGATATTTCTTGGTCCCTGGACTGGCACTTGAAATGTAAGACTGAAAATTATCAAGATACGATGCGATTTGTATACCAATGCAGTGCTCTATGCACCATTAGGTGCGAAAAGGGAATGATGATGATGAAATATATTGACAATACTAGAGCCGATCAAAAAAATCCACTGTAAATCTAATAATACATAAAATATAAGAAAAGAGTTTACATAATTGTATGTGTGCGACGTTTGTATTCATGTGTGTGTATCTATATGAGGATGTAGAGGCGTGTGTGAATAAATCTGTGAGGGCACGTGTATGTGGGTGAGTAAGTTTAAAAAATACATACAAGCACATTGAGTTCTTCTGGATTATTGTACCATATGTAGTTCACATTTGCTGACATTTCAGATTGCATCACAGCTTCCATCATTGGGATCGATGTTACATTAGCAAATAACACATGGCACAATAATCCAGAAAAACTCAATGTGCAAAAAAAACGAATGATTGAGAAAATGTGAGAATTTTAGTCAATTTTATTTTTTTAAGTTTGTACTAAAACAGATGTTAAAATCTACATTGTGGTTTACCTCTTTTCATTAATAGCAGTATTTAATTATCTAAACAATATAAATAAAAAAAATGATAATGGAAACCCTTTTTCTACTCACCATTTATTCCCTTCAAATTAGCATTTTTACGTTGGACAATTACATAAAATTCTCTAAGGTTTGAAACCTTTCCTATCACCCAAAAGTCATTTGTTGTTTTTATTATTATTTCTCCATATTTTTCCAAACTGGAAACAAAGTTTAAATACATTTATTATGAAATTGTTAAATTACATGGCACAAAATGTTTATTAATATTTAAAAAATATTTTTACAATGTTAATAAATGTGGAGCATTCACATACCATTGTCTATCGGAGTTTATATCTGCTACAAGCTTCAGAACTTCAGGAGTAACAGCAATATTTCCTGTATGCCTATTATCTAGATGAACCTACAAGTTTTCAATAAATAAAATCATTACACAGATGCTTTCCATATTTTTACAGAATGAGAAAGACACGCAATGATAAAATCATACAAATTAATATTTGATAAATATGTCAAATACATTTCAAAAGTTGATATAATATGTAGATCATAATAATAAACAAGACGAAGCATTAGTGAAGAGTAAGCGAAATCTGTGTTTAAAGAGAGTTGGGTGGCGTTTAATACTCTCTACCTTCATACTTTGAACGTGTATTATTTTATTTTTACCCTAAAATGATAATATTTCATTTATAAATATCTTACCGTGCTTTTGTATGCTAAATTCAGCTGATTGAAGTACAAATATTTAGGGCCTGTCAAATTATTTTGATTCATTATTGGACTACTATTTTTATCGCATTGATCAGCGATTTCAGATGCTATTGAGGGAAGCTGAGATCCAACAAATGTGTCGATACGGCGCATTAGTTCTAAAGATAGTTTGACATCACCTGAAATGGGGCGAAAATACTTTTTTAAAAATTACCATTGTTAATCGTGTTACAATTAAACTGGAACAAATTTCAGTAAAACCTTAGTAAAACGGTGCTACTGTATTGTTTTAGCTTAAATGTATCTAGCTTTTTTTAAAAAGCAATAAGGATAATTTATTGATTAAGATACATGGAAAAATATTTTTCATAATTTCGAATCACAATTCACACTCCCCGTCTAGACAGCCACAACTCTTTAAGTGTGTCAAACTGAGAAAAACTAAATATTATTAAATATTTGTATATAACCACTTACGGACTTTTCTATTTCTACCGGTTTCGAGACGTACCCATCTCTTAGTCAGGACACCAATTAAACCAACATGCAAAACCCACTATACACCTTCACCACAGTTGTTGCACAAAAATATAACCAACACGAAATGCATTTTAATAAGCAAATGCACTGATTAGGACTAACATGCACTGATTAAATTATGAAAATATTATGTTGTTTAAGAATTAATGAAAAAAGTAGAGGGGATGGAGGGAGGGAGCTTAATAGGGTGACCATTACAGTGGAACATTGTATTAAGAAATGTTGGTTTGCTTGTTGGTTTAATTGGTGTCCTGACGAAGAGACGGGTACGTCTCGAAACCGGTAGACATAGAAAAGTTGGTAAGTGGTTATATTCAAATATTTAATAACATTGAGTAAAATGTTTGACCACAAAGTTAATGCTTTAAATATTAATAATATGAGAAAAACTACTTTGAAGATTTTTAAATTTGCAAGTCTTGACCATAGATCAATATTATTACTATTATTATTATTATTCATTATAGGCAGGCAGCCTTTGCTGCATCAGCTCCTATATCTCGTGTAATCAATATAATTATATTGCAATATGTACTGAATAACTTTTTTTTAATATCTTAAATTGTTAATTTTGACACTTGATAAATATGTTTTGACTTTAAGTAAATACCCTGTTAACGTGCCATTATGCAATCATATGTGGTTTTGATGAACTTTTTAGTTATGGCAGTTTGGCACGGTGTACTACATTACAAATTCTATTTAATGTCAACTTAACTCACTTACTTAACTCTTACTTAACTCAAAACACAGTTTTTTTTTTACTTATAATATGGCACCCTTGACTAGAGGACTGCGGATTCATTGATGATAAATTAATACAAAAAATTATCAGTTCATATTGTTATAAAGTTCATCAAATAAATATTTGAGTTCTTATTATTTACCCAAATATTTCAATATTCAGACCATTTTCTAAAACTTTTTCAGGAAAAATGGGAATCGAGTTGTGGTAGAATGGAATTTGAACTTTGGACTTTTGACCCGGTTCAAACCTTAAAGTATTTTTTTTCCCTATAAGCTGTGTTAATTGTATTCATTCAATTTATGGACAATGTTGTCCGCCTCGTGGTGTAATGGTCAGCGCATTTGCCTACCATGCACCATGCAAGAGGTCTCGGGTTCGATTCCCAACAGGGTTAATATGAAATACTTATTTAATAGGGTGTTTTCACACTAAAATATTTCATAGTCCCTGGACTGGTCCCCGAAGCGTAAGACTGATCATCTTACCTTCATGTTACAAAATATGATCAAGATATGCCGCGATTGATGTACCAATGCAGTGCCCTATTCACCATTAGGTGCGGATAGGGAATGATGATGATGAGGATATCTATTTATTTATTTAATTTATTGTTTTTACAATGCACATAAGTTCTTTGTTTCAGGTCCCGATTAGCTAAGAATTTCCTGTGTTTAGGCAGGACCTTTTTTGTTGCACATATTTTTTCATTGGATGATGCTAAAATAATAGAACACCAATAACAATAAAAATAGAGGCAGAAATATAAATATAAATTTTGAAATATTTAAAAAAAATACATAATACAGATAGAAACAGTTAAAACAGTATGTCAAAGAAACAATTTACGGGATATTAAAAGGTCTACATATTATTGAATAATAAATAAATAGTGGTGAGAATTTATTTATTTATTTTATTTTTTAAATTTATTTTATAAATAAGTATACATATTTAATAGCAGGGAATCTATATGAATCAAGTGAATTAGAACATGAATACGGAGTGTACTCTGGTTAGGATAGTCTCCATCTAACATGGCTCAGCCTGTTCTAAGATGGATCATTGAACTTCAAGAATCATTGAAGTTTTTTATAGGTATGTTCTAAAATGACAGTTTTTATAAATAAAACTTTGTTATTTTTTAGACGGTAGATAAAATCCTTATTATTGGTCAGCAGAATTTTGTAAAAAACAAAATGAATAGTAAATTTCTTTAAAAAAAATTATACAATAAATAAAAAAGAGATAAAAATCATTTATAAAAATTACGAACCTTGGATGAAAAAGCACATAGTCGCTGACAACGCTCTGTAGACAACTAAGTAATAGATTTCAAGTCGAGTTTCATAATTTAAATGGACTTTAGTAACCCTATCAAGGTCGGAAGGTTCTCTGAAGCCCCCGGGAGGACTGACGTAGCAGCCATAGTGCTGAGCAGTTATATGAGGACCACCCTGTAACTCTTGTTCTACATGCGCCGGTAACAGAGTTTCTACGAGGTATTTGTATATGATTTGCATATCAGTTGGAGTTATTCCATTCCTAAAAAATAATTGCAAACAAATTTGGTTATGTGCAATTATTTTTAATAATTTGATGGCCTTGCGCTGTAATAGTCAGCGTGTTAGGCTACCATGCAAGAGGTCTCGGGTTCGATTCCTTTCCGATTTAATTTGCATCTTTGTCAAGTTGGCTACACATCCCTTCGTAATTTTTACCTTTCCACCGTCGACATGGCAAGTTATCTACATAAATAAAAGTTTAACTTAATTATCCTATTCAATATCTACAATATATGAAACAATCAACCATTCATAAGGAGAGATTGAGAACTTATGAGATGAACTTTGATCACATTAATTTTTGTATAATAAATATCAAACATAATTTAAAGTGTAAAAAAATTGTATTCATTTTCACATGCACTACATACGAGTATTATAAAGATTGTCAGTCACACTCACTATAATTTTTACAACTTAATAAAATTATTATCAATTTGCCACACAATATTATTTTCAATTCACTTACCAAATAAGTTGATCATTGTACAGAAATGCGGTTTGTTTGATTTCAGGAAAATTAGCTTCAATAAGATTAACAAAACATTGAACTCTGAAGAAAGAGAGACTATCTAATGGAAGGTATTGCACACCTTGAAATACATCGAGAACATCACAGTGGGGCAGATTGAGTTGAAGTAAATACTAAAAAAAATATATGAATAATTGTTAATTGACAGTTTTACTACATTTTGTTAAAATACTAATAAAGAAAACTTAATATTTACTTACAGGGTGAAAAAAGTTTTCCAACTTTAACCGTAGTAAATCATTTGACATGTCAGAAAAACTTCCCATGAATAGGCGAAATAATCTGTGTGCTGCTGATAAAACAGATTGTAATACTTTAGTTTGAACCTGAAATTCAGAGGCAATTTTTTTTTTTTTAATACAAGTGACTTTTTTAAAACTAAATAAAATATAATTTTATATTTTCAAACTAAATATAATTTCATTTTATATTTTGGAAACAAAATATTATATGGTTATGCATAGCAGAATAAAAGCTAATGGATGCAAGTAAAAGCTTTCTCCAATGTGATTCTTTTGCAAAATATTATTATTTACTATAGCTGTGAATAAAATACTTGAAATGTAACAAAAAAGAAACTTCTGATTCCTTCAAAAGATCTTTTACTGTATGAAGTCAATTTTTTTTCAAGTCAAGTTGCCAAGTCATTTTATGAAATATAATCCCATTGATGGGAATTGTGGGCTTTTGCAATGTAATGTATTTATTTAGATAGTTGTACAAATAAAATTTGAACACCTAGTTATACCTTAACAATACACACACAAAAATAATTTTAAAATGAATGTTTAAAACAAACCTGTTCTCCGTGGTATTCAAAGTAGTGACTGCCATCTGGTGATGTTTTTTGTACATAAGGAACATTCACCGTCTAAAAAAATAATTGAGATGCATTTTTAAAAAAGCTGGTAAGTACTTAAATGTATACAACCAGTATATTCGTACAAAAAATTATAACCTGCCCATACTCAAATCAATTTTAAAATCAGAATTGGTGTCAGCATTCAAAATTATACACATACTGGATTTGTTATATTGCTTCTCAATGATTGAAGGCATAATGTTTATATTTTCCAATTGGCACATAAACTAATTTGTTAATGAATTTTAGTTAATTTCTATGGATAGGTATGAGAAAGTTTATGCTGTCAAAGAGTGAGCAAATTTTCTTCATAGATGAAGATAAAAAAATATTTGAAAGATAATTTACACAGTAAAAAATTTATAGTTATCAAATTTATCTTATTTTTGTAGCTAAATGTGTATTTAAATTAAATTCCATGACATAAAAAGAATAAAATAAAAGTTGCTTAACTTACCATAACCATCCAATAATCTTTTTCTGGTTGAAAGAATATTTCTTTAGTTTTTTGTGTGTGTAAAGCTTCACAATCATCAGCAGAAAATGTTCTAGAGAAAGATGAGAAAAAATTAAGTAAAATGATCTACGTAGTATCTCTGTCGCATTTGCATTGAGACCGAGTCAAAATGTAATAAAAAATTGAAAGCTTAAGAAATTACACCATTTCCCATCACAATAGATTTACACAGTTTGCAGTGACATCGGGAGCGTATGAGGTATTGATCCCCACCCTCAAACAATAAATAATCTCAAACGTTAAAAAATATCAACTGATAAATAGTTTTTTCATTGAAATCTACATGATCATATAAGTTTAGTATTGGGTCAAAGTTTGTCAATCTATAGAATTCAATAAATCTTTTCATGAAAAAAAATTAACTCAATAAGCAAAAAATTATGATAGCAACAGTAGTTTTTTTTTCATGCGACGTCAGATCCATTTTTAACAGATCGTCGCATTGGAGAAACAAGGTTCTATCAAATAAGATGTTTTTTTACATTTAACTTTTATTATATTTAGATTTAAATATAGGTTCTATCTGCATTTTAAAGAAAAACAAATTCAATCCTTAATTATTATTAAGTTTATTAAGACAATATTAAAAAAAATATATTAGATAAAATAATGTCTTCATTTCAAACTTTCATGCCTCAAAAAAATTATGAATCTACATATAACCTCGTTTCCCCAATGTGACTATGTATATAAAATAAGCATATTTTTAATCATCTGAAAGGAGACATTTTAAGCCCTATGGTATGAGCGATGCATGACCGATTTGGAAGAAGCGCAATTGGAGGGGATGACGGATGATGCCAACGGCAAGTCGTTTCATATGTGCTCGTTTTTAAAACTGGAAGTTATTTGATAATTACTAAGAACTTACAGTGAGTAAGTAGTAAGTTTAGCAGAAAGGAAATTTCACATAATTTATATAAAAATTCAACTTCTAGGGATTTTTATTTGCTTAAGTGGTTAACTATTAGCTGGTTCAATGTAATACATTTAAATGATGCGCTTTGTTTACATCTCTGAATTGACTCATTAACCCTTAACCACTGATGTGTCATTTTGTAACACTACTACTGACGTACAAATGACATTCGTCTGTTTTGTTAAAGACCTCTGGGACATCAAATATGATTGTTGTGTTTATTGTTTTCAACATACTTAATTTCAAATATAAGCCAAAACGATCAATAAAACAATAATCATATTTACAGAAAAATATTTATTTATCAATTAACTTCGGATGTTGCAAAATAAACACAAACAAAAAACAATTTCTAGGCCGTACCACATTTGTACGTCAGTAAAAAAAATTAATGTCTAACATAAATGCAAAAAAAACTACTTGATTTTACCAAAGTACTTTATAACTTACATCATGAATTTGATTATGGCTTCACATAAACCAACAGTCATCTTTTTTGTTTCCATGTTAGTATCATGTGGGTAGTAGTACAATATTCGTTCATGTTCCTATAAATAAGCACAATTCATAAAATTGGTAATTAAATTTATCCGTGGAAGTTCAAAATAGATTATATTAGGGTATTATCCTTGGCTCTACCCGACCGAGTTTCCAGGGTATGCTTGGCTACAACAGTTTAGAGACTAGAAGGAATGTGTATTTGACTACACATTTTTATCGATTGTTCCGCAGTGTGATCGATAATTCTGAGATTATGATGAGCATTGGTTTGTATGTTCCTGATAATTACCTAAGACAGCGTCAGCAGAGATTGTTTCATATTCCGATATTCAGGACTAACCTGCCTATGGTTATGCCTGTTGGAAGGGCTACCGCTATGCTAAACAACATCGCTCTGGATATTAATCTGTTCCATGTATACGAAGGGGTTTTCCGGAGCAGGATTCTCCTACTGCTTTGCCATGAGTCTCTTTCGTGTATTTTTTTTATTTTTTATAATATGTACGTATTGAATATAAGTTTGTAATGTATTTATTTTAATTTTATTTATTTATTCATTCAAAATTACAAAATTAAATATTTATGAACTTATTAAGGCTTTTTAGGCTATGCCCGTGTCAAGCCACAATAAAAATACATAGTAAAATTAATTAGATCAAATTATAATGACATAGAATCACAATCTAGAAAAAAAGGTAAATGTAATAAATAATCAAATTTCAAAGAATACAATGAAAAAAGATAATCAGAAATAATTTTTAAAATATAAATTATACAAATTAAGAATCACACATAATCAAATATACAAAATAGTGGTATCATTAAAATCAACAAAATAATAGTAAAATATAGAGGTATTAAAAAAAAAAACAAAAATATGTTATATTTAAAATAAATTAATTGAATTGAATTGAATATATTAAATTAAAACGTTTGTGGTCATTTTTTTCTTATAGAATCCACTCATAAGGACACATATCATAAACTTCTTTTTTTTAGTAAGTAGTTGATTGTTTGAAAATCTTATTTGACTAAATTAAAATTCTAATTTATTTATTTTACCAAAATAATATTACAAATGACAAAACATTTAAGCTGTATATTGAGACAACATAGCAAACCAGGAACCCTTATTCGTCATTATTAAGGTGTAATACTCTCCAATCGGGAGATTATTTGCCTCGTAAACGTAGTTTCACTGATGTGAAAGATGTCGATCTCCAAAGTGATAATGTTCAGCTGCCTGAGTGCTCTTCCAATTGGCATAACCTGAAGCAGGTTGGTTCTGGAAACCGGGAGGTAAAACAGTCTGTGCCGACGCTGTCGGAGATAACTACTATTTAAAATGGCCGAGTTCTCAATAAAATATAAAGGCGTCTTTTCAGTGCCAATGTCTTTTGAATTGATGTGAAACATCAATCCACTAAGCTTTGTTACTACAAACAAGTTTCATGGTTTTCTGATATAATGCCTACCATTCTAATGATTCGAAAACTCATATTTAAGCCAAATGCATACATTTGTTATTTTTACTTTGATTTGTAGTGTAATTATATCTCACACGAAGATAGTTTAATTCAGAAAAAATACATTTTGAATCGTTCCTACTCATTTGTTATGATAATTTGGGATTTACATGTTTTGTTCGGATCCAAAACTGTAAATTAATTAAATAATAAAAAAATATATTCAGTATGAGATGCTAACTGAAGACAAATTCTTAAAACCTATGCATTATTTTTTATTAGAGAAATAAAATAATTACCTGTCCTTCTTCTGGACCTAACGTAGAATTAAATATAAAAAATCTTTTCAATTCACAATCGCTTTTTAGCATCTTGACATTAATTTCTCAGGGAGATATTAAATGGTATAGTTATTACACTCCGCGCTGGTAGATTATCGTTATTTGACAATTACGTATGAAATGCATATAAGTTATTAGCAATCATAATTATAGAATCTTAAATTTTTATTTACTTTCAGATAAAACATGGCAGATTTTTGACGGATAAAATAATGACAAATGACTTCATAATGTTACCAGTTACCGTACACACTCAACTTTGTTTTTTTATTGAAAATAAAATCGGGGTTAGTATATAAACGCCCTTTTGAACCAGAAAGTTATCAGATAATGCATTATTAAATCTGATTGCAGCAGAACTCTTTGTGTTCAGGCTATTTCCACTCCACTTGACACAATCCATAATCTTACTTTTGTCTATAAAGCAAAGTATAACAGGTGTATTGAACTTTACTTTTCTCTATTATCTGCCAGATATTTGAAATCTATTTCTCGACCCTCAGACTCTTACAAAACCAGTATTCACTAATGGTATCTGCCAGTCTAGATAATGTTTCAGCTCCTTATTCAGAATATGCATGACCACTTTATTAGCATGTGATACAAGAGCAATCATTCTGTATTTATCATATTTGGCGGATGATCTCTTTGTATGCAGGGGAACAAAAACAGACTCTATCCAATCTTTTACTCAGATCACAGATTCTCCCCACCAAGTAACAAAACTTGCATAAAATGTAAATGCCTTCTTCGCCAATACATGAAAGGACAGTGAAAGCATCCACCCCTTTCCCGAAACTGTTCATAAAAACTTGAGTCTTTCTTCAGTTTCGCATATCAATATCAATTTTTTTTTAAACTAATTAAGCGAAAATTTAATATTTTTTTACAATCAAACCGCGAAAATAACAAAACAAATAAACTTTAAAAACTTTCATCGTACCCCTCACTGCAGTATTGTCAGTTTGTGATCAATCAAATACACATGGTCAGCACAATCACCTTTTTCTAATTTCCCAGTATGACAGTGGAGGAATACAGTTAGTTCCAAATTGAGACCGCGGCCGCACGCTCCAGATCCCGCATCGAAAGGAAAAAGAACGTAGTAATACAAACAAATCAATCAACAACACGAAACCCAAATACATATAGGAAACATTATAATAATTTGCCCTTTACAATATGCACTCAATCAACAGAAGAAAAACAATACGTATCTGTAACAAATCACAGAGGAACATCAAATTATCAAGACACTACCGGCAAAACCCTAACACAGATCCTAACATGATCCATATCGAACTCAGGCGGAATTACTTTTCGTCATAGTACTGAATTCCTCGCAAAAACCATTTTTCTAATACCAACAGTAGAAACAATCCTATGCAAAGACCTTAATCGTCCTAACAATCTCTCAGACTTTAAAGCAAACGAAACGGGTCGTAGAGCATGGTCGGCGCGTGGTTCTCTTGAGTTAGTCTACTATTTAGATTTGTAATTTACCATTTCCCTTCTATGGGACAAGAATGAAAGGACAGATGCATCAATTCCATCTTTACTATAAGCTTTATTTATTTTTAAGTGTTTAGTAGCATGTTCAGCATCGGATATTAATATTTCCGGCTCCAGCTTAAAACCTTTTGTTGAGATCAAAATTTGTATTTATATCTGCGCTACTATATGAGTCAGAACAATATTCTTTCCAGCGATTAAGTGCCTCGATGAGTTCATTTATAGGGTCTTCATTTTTCTCTTCTATGAAATATGAATTTGGCTTGTAGTCGTGAGTTGGTTCTTTGATTTTTCTGAATAAGTCCCTAATCTCATTTCTATACGCATGATTCTCAATGTTGTTGCAAATACTATTTATGAAGTTATTTTTATCTTGTCTACAGCTCTTTTGGATCTCCCTACACAGTGTGTTAATTCCATGTTGTTTCATATTCTTAAGATTATCTATTGATTGCCATGTATGGTCAGTAATCCATATTTTTCTATATGAAAGCTGTTGTATCTCCGATTGTGTGTTTTCCAATGTTACCTACTTAATGAAGATGAGCAACTAAATCTTGAAAAAAAAAGTTGTAAACATGGGCAGAATACGAGAAGATCAGAATGACGTCATCAACAATTTTACATATTTAACATTTCAATTTATTCTGCAATGTTTCAGGGTCTTCAATAGTAAAATTATTCAAGAAATTATGATCTACCAATATTTTGTTTTTAAATAGATTCAAGGCAGTTTCGTTTCATTTGCGAGCTTAAAATAAATTTATTTTGATTATAATAATAAAAATACATATATAGTTTTATTCCACTTTTATTTATAATTTTTAAGAGTGACCGGGTTTCGACGTGACCGACATCGTCAAACTGGTGGAAGATTAAATAAATTTCTATGTTATGTACAAGTTCAAGTAGGGGTCGATACATACTTTTATTATTATAATTAAAACGCAGTTCCACCAAGAAATGTCAGTATTAAAACTCAATCTATATTTATTTTGGTTGATTTAAATTTAAGATTAAAATTAGCAACAAGCAGTTGATAACCTGTACCGCGTTCAGCACCAGGATATGTTTTAACATCAGTTATTAAAGACTTCCAAGACGATAGAGTCAATCTGATTTTTGTAGCAACCACTGGGAGAAATCCACGTGTATAACCTTCTAATAAGTTGCTCGAAACATGTGTTGGTGATTTTCAGTTGATCGTCAAAGCAAAAACCTATTCAATTTTCACCACGACCATTCCTTCGGCCAATTCCATATTTTCCTGCTATGTCTCCCACATGGTTATCATTAGCCGTGTCTCCTACTTTAGCATTAAAGTCACCAATAATTACAACGATTTCCTTGCTTGGTACCATACTCACGGTTCCTTCTAGTTTGTTATAAAAGTTTGACGCGTCTTCGTCAGATGATGGTGCATAAATTTGAATGACATTTAATTTACATTGCTTTGAATTTATTTTGAGACACAGGATTCTGTCATAACTTGTATAAAGCCGGTAACGCTCTTTTATACTTCAGGAGTAACAATAATTGCAACACCTTTTCCATCGAACATCTGACATAAGGCGGCCTCTGTGATGTAGTGGTTAAGACGCTTGACTCACACACGGAAGGTTCTGGGTTTGATCCCGGTGAGAATACAAAAAAAAAAAGATTTTTCTCAAGCCTGGATATTCTGCGCTGTAATTCACCACTGTAATTGGGCCTCCTGGCCTGTTGTGGTGCAAATAAAAAAAAAGTATTTGTGCAAATACGCTAATACTGTATATTTGTTTACAGGAAACAAATACTTACGGTAGTAACACTTTATATAAATTAAAGCCAGTTAAATACTATTTTATGTCACATATTTTATTAATAAGAACCTTTACACGAAAGCACTAATACATCAAATAAATCTTATTGTCTAAATAATCTGTATCAATACACCAAAGTGTCTATAAAATTATTAATATAAATCTCACTTTGATTTACATTATATTATAATGAAAATTTTGAAGGGATCTATTTATTATCTGACTAATTCCCAACATATACTCGTTCAAAAAATAAATTACATCGCATAAATCTAGCACACATATCTCTAACCATATTCACTGTATTATCTCACTACTATGTTAACTAGTAAGCGAGTAAGTGAAATGTATTCCCATTACTGAAAATGCAAGTTTCTGTACATTCAAAGATTTGTCAACACTTTTTCACAGTGAACATTATTATAATTCAATACACAATATTCTTAACTGTCAATTTATTATGATTCCGTTTACATATTACAAAGTTGCAAATATTACTATTTAAAAATAATAATGTACTTATTTTACCTATGAAATACAATAATTTAAATATACATTCATACTTTAATATATATAAAAAGCCGAGAATATAACTAGATTATAATATTAACACGAATGCCCGCTTCAACGGCATATTGTCAATTAAATATAAAATCGATTTTAATTATATTATATCGTTAATTTATATCTAACTATGTATTAACAAAATGTACAAGATATTCCAAGTTGGTCAGATGAATTGTGACCGCAGTTGGATTCTGCTAAATATGCTTTCATGTTAATAAGTACAAAATAGAACAAAATGATTTGATTAACACATACTCATATTTTTTATTAGGCTTGAATAAGGAAGGAGTTTAGTAAATAATAGTAAAAAATAGAGATGTTATTCTGGCTTAAAAATATTACAGTACTTGTGCCTCTATTTTTTTAGATTTCATGTGCACATAATAAAAAATACATATTATGTGATTGTTTTAAAATAGTAGCATTTATTTTATACAAATGGATAATAATAATAATAATTCGGAATTGATATAAGAAGCAAACCTAGCAATTTTCATAGAAAAAAACAACCCTTAGATAATATGATAGTTTTTCAAATAAATATAATTTTGAAGTTATTTCTAAAATACAAATGATTAATTAATAGAGAAAACAATAATTTGCTGTTTCCTGCATTTGTCTTTAATACTTACAGTATGTACAATATTGTTTCTGTATAGTAAAAATTTATCTAGAGTGGCTGGTAGTAAAATCTCACATTTCGGTTGAAAAAATTGCAGAGAAAGATAATTTTACAGAGCGTTCACAACCAATGCCCAGAGAAAATTGTCATTTTCCGAATTAAAACAAAACGGAAAAAAATATCAATGTGTAATCAATATAGTAGCAGTATAGTAATGAGAATATAATTTTTAAAAATACAGTTTGTCATTACAATGTGTGATTATTTATGAATTCCAGGAAAAAATCGAATTTTGATAATATACCAAAAAATGAAATAAATTAACTTCATAAAAATGTTGAGAAAACAAGAGATGACTGCTTAATATAAAAATAACAAATAAGCAAAATACTTGTCATTTAATGCAAATTTGGGTCAAGAGTTTTACGTGCATTTTTACTTTCCTTGTTTGATTTAATATTATATATGCAATGGTCTTCGATAAATTGCGGTGCCAGATAAATAGAAAGAAAATTTCATGAAGATAAATGAAATAGAAATTTTAAAAAATGTCCATATTATGACGAGGAAGTATACTTGAAACTGTAAAATGTTTTCTTGGACATAAAAAAAGTTTATAAACATAAACCTATTTAACCATCACTCACAAATTGCCAGTAAAAAAAGAACACCTTTTAAAAAAAATCAAGAGATGTTATAGAATTACTGGGCAGTAAATTAACTTGACGATTTTTAACAACTTTATGTACAAAAATATTTAAGAGATAGGTGTAAAATATAAAGCATAACAAAATATGGGTGCTACATCATTGAATAAAATATGGTAATTGTCAGTACATTAATGGTAAATTATATAAAATATTCCATTCAAAATGCTTAACTGGAAATGGCAGGTTAATATAAGACAAACAGAATAATTCATTTTACAATACTAATATTATGCTGTAATAAAGTTTAAAATAGTATATTTTAGTAAAATTCTTAAAATAATTAAAATAGACATATTTTTCATAATCCACAAATAAGTTCGACATAAACAGAAAATTTGGCAACAGAATATGATTTATTTGCATGTATTTTATACAATCTATAATAATATAATATAATTTTGATTAATCAGCATAATTAAAAGATAAATCATTTTCTGAATACAATATATTCACTGCAAAGCGCATTAAAAATCTTTAAAAATGTACATTATAAAATAACATAAACACAGCAGACATGTATGAAAACATACGCAGCAAAAAATTGTGTAGTCCAAGGTACATTAAGTATTATTATAAAACTTTTACAGATTAATAATAATTATTTATCAGGCAATGTGATAATTTAGCATTTATTTGTCTAATGAATTATTCATAAATAATAGTTTCCACATATGCATACAAGTATAGCTTATCTTAAAAACAATAAAACTCAAAATATTTCCTGAAATTTAAATTTTACAATATGGTAAATTGTTTCAGACAGAAGTTAACCACCTTTTCTATAAACATCTTAATTATCGAAAATTTATAAATTAAAATCAGAGAAATGTAAAAAATATCTCCAATTTTATTAAATTGAATGAGGAAGTTCAGTGCTATGGGAAATAAATAGATATAAAAATATTATCTCGCATGTGGTAAAAATTAGAGCAATTAATCGTAGTTTCTTTAAAATGTATAAAAAAAATCAACTATTTTGCAACATTATAGGTTAGGTTGTTGTCAGAACTTGCTACCGATTACCGGGGTAACCATGTTTAGAATGTTTCGACGTTTAGCGGGTACAAATAATTTGTACGGGATTCAACTTTTAAATGTCAGAAATATTCATCGACCTGAAATCGTGACGCCGTGGGCGGTGTAATTTCAAAGTTTTAGAAAGGATTTTGAAAATTACTAAACTTCAACTTACAATCAGCAATGATAACATGATACATATTTTTTTTTTGTTGCTTAGTTTGGTAGTCTATTAACAAATAAAATTTTAAAAACTCTGAACTTCCTCATTGCAGTACTATATATATACTTTTATTGGTAATGTATTCGCTAGTTATTTAACGCTAATTTCCGGCAGTTCTAAGATAAACAATATTCATTACAAAAGTCTATTGGCAATCGATAAATGAGAAATAAAGATAATATACCTTTATCCAAACATTTGGTTATAAAAATGAGTCAAAAATGATTGGTGTAAAGATGATCACAATAATTGCGGGATATGCACTAAGGTCGGGAGGCACGGGCCGCCTCCTCCAGGGCGCGCACCTTGAGTTCGCGCTCGCGCTGCTGGTGACGCAGGTAGTCCTCGGGAGGGTGGTGCGCCGCGTGGTGGCGCTCCAGCAGCAGGTGGCGCTGCAACTGGTCGTGCGCCGCCGCCTGCTGCGCCAGCTGCTCCGCGTACGGCCGCGCCAGCAGCTCCGGGTGCGCCAGGCGCCGCTCCCAGCTCTCCTGCTGCGCCGCCGCCTGCGCCGCCTGTCCCGGGTGCAGGTGCAGGTGTGTGTGCGAGTGCGCGTGCGTGTGCGCGTGCGTGTGCGCGTGGTACTCGGGGCTGATGCCTGCCATCTGCAGGCGCACCATGGGGTCCGTGGCCAGCGCCAGGCGCTCGGCCGCCTCCAGGTGGTGCGGGTGGTGGTGAGGGGGCGGCGCGCCAGGCGGCGGCGCGGGCTGCGGGATGCCGAGCCGCTCCAGCCGCTCGCGCTCCAGCGGCGACAGCCCCGCCTGCCCGGGTCCGAATAGCCCGTACTGGTGCAGCGGCAGCCCGCCCGGTGGTGGCACCCCGTATCTGCGGTGCATCTCCAGCCAATGCGGATCCATGCGAGCCCCCACGTTGGTGTTCTTCATGAGTTCCTCCTTGAGCCTGTCATTGAGTTCTCGCTCCCTCAGCTCCCTGATCTCGCGGTCTCGCTTTTCCCTTTCCAGGTGCTCCAGCTCCATCCGCTCCCTGGCGGCTCCGGAGCCGTACATGGAGCTGAGTTGGTACTGGAGCATGGGCTCCATGCAGTGGCGCGGGATATTGCCAGGACTGAAGCCCGCATGAGGTCGTGCGTACTCGGACAGTTGGCGCAGGGCGGGCGTATCGGGGTAACCCTGCCGGGGGAAGCGATCGTACGGGGACGGCACACTCTCCAGTTGACCCCTGGAAGGGGGTTTTGTATCAGGTTTTTCGGGAGTTGAAATTTTTCTGGCGTGTGCCTGTTGAGCTATTTTTTCCCTCTCTTCTCTATCCCTTTCTGCTTGCTTACGTAGTCTTTCTTCTCTTTTCCGTGCCAATTTTGAGTCAGGAACGGGCTTAAATATCAAGTCAGTTCGAGTGCACGAGTTATAATCTCCTCTGTTCCAGTGGCGCAAAAAGATAGCTGATTGAGATCTGTGACATTCCGTGTCTTCCACCTTGGGTTCGGGAGATGGGCCGTGAGGGATGTGAGCGGGGCTCGGGATTTCCTCTTCCTCCGGAGGTTGGGTTGGAGTCTCCAGTTTGAGTATGGGAGTGTCCAGAGGATCATCCTGCAGCGGACGACTCTGGCGATGTAAAGAGTGCCCGATGCCGAGAGAATGCGGAGAACCCGGCTTGGGTAAGGGCTGGAGACCGGCGGCAGCTTGTGCGTGCATTCGTAAATTTTCTAAAGAACTCGACCCGCCTGATGGTGGCATTCCCAAAGCCATGTGATGTCCCAAGGTCGGTGGTTGAATCATCAAATGGTGTGAATTTCCAGTATTTCCGGGTAACAGTTTTGGATGATGTCTCACTAACATTTGATCAGCAGGAGATAATCTTTCATGATGATGAGAGTGATGGTGCGAATGGTGATGAGCGTGAGCATTAGCCATATTAATGCTTGAAGAAGTACTCGTAGTTTGCGATAGGCTTGCAGACATATGCCCATGAGGAGAACTGGTGTGAATACTCGGTTTTTGTTGGGTATTAATTTTATGCTGTATTGACTGCGAAGAGCTACTCGATGTAGAGTGAGAAATGGAAAGAGTATGATTTGCCCCACCTTGGTTGGGCTGTTTCTCTGTACTGGCATGGACGGAGCTATGGTGGCTAGTAGAATGATGATGCGTCATTAACGTCTCGTGCATTTGATGGCGTTCTGTAGAATTAATAGGATTTCGAAGGTCTTCTGTAGTTTCAGAAATTTCTCTCAAGGATCTAGTTGTGACGGAGGAACTAGAACTGTGGTGAGAAGACATCATCGTTGTAGACTCTATAGCCGACGGTTTACTGAGAGCCATCGGGGATTCGTGTCTTCCTGGAGTACTCACAGGTGGATTGTGCATCGGGGGAATGGGGTGGGGCTGTGGTAGCCCGTACGGGTAAGGGTAGGGCATGGCGTACCCTGGATGTGGGTGGGGGTAGTAGGGATGCATGCCGTGCGCTGAAGCCACGGCAGCAAATAGGGGATGGTGCAACAGGGGGTGGTGAGGGTGGTGGAGAGGTGTGGAGAACGGGTGAGGGTGGGGGTGTGGGCCCTGTTGGGACGAGTGCATCACAGGGCCGGGAATGGTGGTGGGTAAAGAGAGAGGTGTAGGATTCATCAAATTTAATGCAGAATGAGATACGGGGGGTTGCTGCATTGAAGACGGAGAGATTTGTCGAGATTGCTGAGGACTCGTTAAGTGCCTAGAGAATGGCGGAGTCGTGGATAGTGAATTGGAATTAGCGTGTAAGCCGGGAAGCTGCATTTTTATAGGAGTAGGTGTATGAGGACTTTTTATAGGCACAGGAGCAATAGGAGCATCCATATTACCCTGGTTAGATACATTTTGATGCATGTAATCTGGCTCTTTCTTTATATTATCTATTCTGGGCCCTAAGAATGTTCCGGCATTATTGCTATGTGGTCTACTTGGAGGTCTTATTCCACTAGTTTCACCAGGAGTATTTTCTTGATTAAGAGATAATGCAGTTGCAGGACCAGAATATCCAGGCACTTTAACATCTTTCAGAGATTGTAATGGATCCGCTAAATTGGTATTGGATTCGGGTGATGTTTGGGATGCAATTGGTTCTGGAACCTCGAGTTTGATTTTTAAGTCCTGCGGAATTAACATATCCGAAGAGTTAGCGTGAGGTAGACTGGGTGAAGACCTTAACGGAGGCATATTATTATGGGAGGGTCCCATCGGTTGACCTAAAGAACCAGGATGTTTATCCATAACATGCCCGGGTGGTGCTTGGTGTCCATATGGATGTACTGGGCCAGGAATATATCCATAAGGCGGAGCACCCATTGCGGCTAGAGGCCCCTGTTGCATAAGTCCAGACAGAGAGGATTGACATATAGACATTGGTGGCAAGTGCTGAGGGTGTCCAGCAGATGAAGATCCTTCCATGGCAAGCGGATGTCTAAGGTGAGATGCTTCCACTCGAGGTGGCACGCCTCTAGAACTCGGTCCAACAACATCAATTTTCTTTCCACTCTGAACCATATCAGTTGGTTTTGACTCTATTGGATCCAAATCTTTGATACTATTAGGATCAGTTTCTTGACACAAGTTAGGTGAAGATGTCTCTGGGTTACAATTCCTGATACTGAGACCAGGATGAGTAGGAATCGGTACTTGTGCGGGAGGAGGGGTTCTTAATTGTACATTTGGACTAGGTATCCTACCATTGCTTGTATCACCAATTCCACTACTAATTGTGGCAGTATACACTGTCTCGGACTGTGGTGGACCTTTCAAGTCTGATGTATCATCTCTGGGCTCCAGTTTGATGACAGTACTCATGGTATGAGGAATCATCTGTTTATTCTGATCGTTATTTAGGAGTAATCCTGTAGGCCCATATACGTAAGGGTTTAATCCACTCGGGTAATCTTTACCAGGTTTAATCATGTTTTCTTTACCGTAATGTTGGTTTATGTTATTATCAATTTTAATATTGGCTTTAGGATTAAAGAGACTAACGTCTGAGTGGAAATTTGGTGCTAATTCCATCATGCTTGGTTTGTCATTAGTGGGTTGAGGATGATAAATTTGAGCTAAAGGATCATGACTATAATCTTCTTTAGGTATTGCGCAATTTGTTTCATCACCATCTATTTCCTCTTTAATCTTCAGTTTCTCTAATGAATCTGTATTTAACGGTGTTACTTTAGGAATCACAAGTTCAATTTTAGTATCGATAACTTTTAAGGTTTCCGAGCTTGCGAAACTATTTTCTTTTACATCCAATATTTCATCAGATAGAGGGTCTACTCTAGTTTCATCTAACGGAGATTTAACTTCTTTTTCAAACAAAAATTCGTGTCTCGAAGAACTATCTACATCAGTGTGATTTAAGAACTCCAATTTAGAATCGTCAATTTTAGGTAATCTGTTTTCTACAATCTCCGATTTTTCACTATTGTCCACTTTCTCTTGAACATCAACACTTTCTGGGATAACCACTTTTCCTAAAGCAAACTCGGATACATCCGGCTCTAAATCATTGTTGTCTCCATCGTCAACTACTGAACCACTGTCATTTGTTAAACTTTCCGTTGGACTCTCCGATCGGTCTGCGCCTCCTTTCTTCTTAAATATGTTGACATCATTATCCACATGAATGTCCATATCAACATCATCCGGTATTCGCTTTTTAACTTTACTAACATCCACTTTTCCATTGGTAGTACATTTCTTTTTATCTTTATCCGTAGAAGAAGCATTAGACGACTTATCGGCATTGACTGGGGTTTTGGGGGTCTTGACTTTACTTTTAACGTTATCGTCTTGGTCACTTCCGTCACGGGTACGCTTGGAGTTGGGAGTTGTCTGTTCCTTGGCTTTATTCCTCGTTCTCATTCTAGCTGGGGAGCCATCGGGGCTGTCTGGGGTCACTCGCGATTCTGACTTGTTCAAGTCTCCTGCATCACGAGAGTCACTGTCATCTTCGGAGTTGTCATCTTCGGTGACTGAGCTGGTCTCCCCGAGTTCTTTCTGGGGGGTGGGAGAGGGGCGTGAGTCCTGCGGTGGAGCCTCTGGGAGCTCCCTGGCGCCCCCGCGGGCGGCTCGTGTGTTTCTTATCCGGCGTAGAGAACCGCCACCTTGCCTTCTTCTTCGGTGTGGACGGTTATTGCTCGCCCCGGGAGTTTTCTTCCAAAGATAATAAAACTCCACCAATTCGGAAGTTTCTTTGTGAGGGAGAAGATCTTTCCTAATTCTAAAGAAGTTCTTCCCAAACTGCCGAATGCCCTTGACGAACCTTTTCGTTTCTTCTTCCGACCACTTCTTGTAGAGGCCTTTGGGCACGGGACATTTGACAAGGGCTTGCAGAGCGCGGGTGGGGTTGTAGCCGGAGTCGTGCAGAATGTCCATGGCGTTAATGGTGGTATCGTCGCGACTGGCGGCCACGCAGCCGTCGTCCGGAGAGCCACCGTCGCACATGCCCGCGAAGGCCGCCATGGATCGCGCCGCCCGCAGATACATGACGAGGTCGACGTCGCACGTCTGCGAGGGCATCCAGCGCAACTCTTCGCCCCCGGGACTGACCTCGTCGGCACTGGCCACCCTCATGTCCGGTAGACGGGCGTATATGTCTTTAGGGGGTTGATTGGGCCCGCTCACGCGGACCTCACCTTGATTCTGTGCCATCGCGGCGTCCGGCGCTACATATGAAATATGATGAGTTTGAAACGTTTAAATTAACACTGTCAATGTTCAGTGCGAATGTTTATTAGTACATAACTCGTAAGTCACCGTTTTGTAAGAATTTTGTCATTTTTGACCACTGAAATAAAATGTAAATGCCAAACTACAGATTTATCAATGGCCACCCCTACACCGCAACTTAATGATTCGATCATTGTTAAAAACTATTCTTAAACTTAACTCGAAGCATAGGTCACCTTAAAATTAATCTCAATAAACGGAGTAAATAAAACATTAGATATGTTTTGAGTATTTCAATATAAACTTTGCGAAATGGACTCCGACAGCCTTTTGTTTAGCTTGATTGAGTTACTATATCAAAGACAATTTGTATATTATTGTGCAAAATCATAAACAATAAATTCTCGAGATATCTAAAACATGAAATAGACATTCACCTACATTCATGGTACCTAATTATGAAAAGCCAGACAAAAAATTATTTAAATAGAGAATACTGGATACGATATAAAAAACGAATAAAAAAACGTCATTATTAGTTATAAAACTAGAAAATAAACTTGTTTTATATAAATGCACTTTGTACAAATATTTGTCCTCGTTGTGTAAATATCTCAATTTTCTGCATTTGGTGTGTCAATGCAGTGCTCTGTGCATCATCAGGCATGGTAAGATATATGATGATGTCAAAAATGTATTTTCCTTCTAATATAAAACTAAATAAAGTTTTATGAGTTTATGTTTAATTTTTTATAAATAACAAGACTAATATTGCTAAACTTTAGAATGAGCTACCTCTTCTTTAACAAAATGCACTTTCTCTAGACATTTTAAAGAAACCCCTGAAACATAACTATATCATATCCTCAGAATCATGAACTCCGTCTATTTCAATGTTTTTTTTAATATTTTTTTTATTCCTTTTCTTTCCGTGGTTCCTTTTTTTTTCTCCTTCAATACTCATCAATTGATTCCACATTCCTCATCTTTTAATATATATATATATAACATAAAATGTACACTTGTAAAGTTAATATGTGCAAGTCTTATCTCTCAATTAAAAAACACAGCTGCTTTTTTTAATTTATCAAGTTTTTATGTCTTTACTTCCATTTTATAGTGTCTACAATCTTTTGATCAACTCTTCTTTTGACAAGTCTGTGGCCTTATGCTGAAAGTTATTTGTATTGTATGAGAGGAAACGAGAGCGAAATATGGTTATGATCTCAGAGTAATAATGCGCCAAGCTATCACGCATTATTACTCTGAGGTTATGATTATGTTAAAATGAGATGAATATATGGTGAACGAACGAACTTACGATACAAAAATTGTGTCAGAATAAGCTTGCTGTTTTTTGGTTGACAGGAAGATATTGCTTTTAGCAATAAGTCCGCTAAAATACTTATTCTTTGTATTTGACGTTTAAAAATTAATAAATAAATAACAAGTAAATAATAAATACATAATGAAATAAATAATCAATAAATCATAAAATAGTAATAAATAAAAACATGATATATGATTAATAAACAAATAAATAATAAATACAATTATGATATGAGGGTCGAGAAGTTTATGTCAAAAGAAACAGCGCGTATTTTTTTTATATTATCTCTGCCAGCCATTTTTGTTCAGATTTATTAATTAAAATGCTGTTTCAACCAATAAAAACAGCAGGTTTAAATTAATAGTGTATACAGGATGGCAAGACACTCGAGGTTAAAAAAAAGTTGTAACGAAACATTGTTAAACTTTTAAAATAAAAGTCAAGCATGTTTACCGTTTTTGAGATATTAAATTCTCAAATTTTTTCCCTTGATTTCACTTTCATTACCTAAAATTATATTTTAGTTTATAAATGATAACTTTTTTTTTTCTTTATCTATAGCAATTAAACATCAATTTTTTTATAACATAAAAAAATGAATGAGATCTATTGCATTATCGTAAGTGTTTTGAATTCATTATTTCTAATATGATAATATTGTTCCTTAATAAGCGTGTCAAAGATGTAAATATATTAATAATTATTTTAATATCCTTCTGTATTTTTCTTTTTATTAATTCAAAAACTTGCTGTAAATGGTATATTATAGTTATAGATAAAGAAAAATCAGTCATAATGAACTTTCAGTTGAAATATATTAAAGGTAACTAAAGCAAAATCAAGGGAACAACAAATCTTAGAGTAATAAGGCGCCACAGGGGCTCTTCAGCAGGCGCCACAGCTGTAGAGCCACCCATATACTGACAAAAATCAATCTAGGATTATCAATCATAAAGTCAACTGTCGTTTACATTAAAACAATGGGCCTTAAGTGCTCAGATCGAGAATCTCAAGCGCAAACCGAAACCGTATATTACACGCTTTTGATTTATGAAATAAAGTGATGTGCCATCTCTACAGCTATGGCCCCTTATCACTCTGAGGAAAAAGAAAATAATACCTACCTACAGCGATGTTTTATTTTTTTTATTATCGATTTGAATTTAGTTCACAAAAAATATATTGTCTATGTAATACTTTTGACAGATATCAGATATGTATTTGTTAAACTTAAAAAATATTATATCTTTTGATGAGTATTTCTTATTAATAACGTTGTTTTGAAGTATTTTTATTAAAATGCTTAGGTAATATTAGTGTCGAATAATAATTAAGTATTATATTGAATATACCTTAATAGTGATTATGATTATACATTAAACCTAATCAAGTTTAAGATCCTAATAATTTTATAATTATGGATCCGCCTTCACTTGCCGAATCGGAAGATTCCGACAACGAACCCCTTTCTTTATTAGCGGAAGAAAAAACCTCCAAGATTTTCGATAAGGAGTCCACTGATGATACTATCCTAGAATTAAGAACTCGCCCCTTGTTTACCAAAATATTTGAGAAAAAGAAGTTTTGTCGAAAACCAGAAGTTCCTCCTGATAAAAATGACAACAATCGTATTACTACCGTTGCTAGAAATGAGCAACCACCGGAAGATTATTTTACGAATATGTTTATTTCATATATTATGCCTCCATTGAAGTTGGATGAGCATTTATCCGATGTCTGGTTAGACATCAAAACAATAAACCAGACCGGGCCGATGTCCTGCGTAATATGTTTCGAATGCTTCATAAATAAAAACAAATTAATTATGCACTACATACTTAATCACAATAAACCCTTCTGCGGAACGTGCAGGTAAGACAATCGATCAATAAAAGTTCACTAAGCTATCAGTTTAAAATTTTAATTTTCCTTCTAAATTTTTCTAAGGCCTCCATGGTGTAATATCTAAAGCTCTTGCTTCAAGTTCCGAACTTGATTCCCAGTGTGATCACAATTCAGTGATTTTCTCAAACCTGGGTATTCCGTGTTGTAATTTACCACTGTTATTGGGCCCCAGAGCTGGACCTACCACAGGTTCAGTTGGTGCAAAGAATCAAGTGATTTTTGCTACCGACTAAGTCTGGAGACTTTTTGGTGGTATGGTATGATGCAGTTTATTCTATATTTTTAAAAGCTCTACGGTATAGAAGCAAAGAAAATTGAAATATTACATAAAATAATAGATATCCACAAAAATACACAAAATATACATAAATCGGTTTCTTTGTATATAAAAATATATAACCGGTTTTCAAATAATTTAGGATTGTGAACAGAATACAACAGGAGGATTCTTTGTAGGTATCTGATGGCGGACAAACATAGTTGGGATGTACACTGGCAGTGCCATCTCCCCCTGCGATGTTCACACTGTGTGGACGAGTTCCTGGATGAGAGAAGCTTGCGGCTCCACTACATCACGTACCACCAGTTGGCGCACTGCCGCATGTGTAACCTTCTGCTTCCCGCCGGGGACCTGTTTAATAGCCACCTGTTCAAGAAGCACGCCGTGACATGTATTCAAGAAGAAGAAACCGAAGAAGTCTGGACTGTTGTTTATCCCAATTCCTGGATATTTTCTTGCCTACTTTGTAACAAAGACAATCTGCAAAATTTTGATTTCCTCCGACATTTCCTTTACCATCACAAGTTTTCTCTTAAATGTTTATCTTCTTTCGTCAACGGGAAGAATTTAGGATTCTCTGTCCTCGGAGCAAATGTCAACACATTTTCTCAATCCGCTGAGAGTGATCAAAATCAAACCTTCGATATCGAAAGTAAACCCAATAACACGTGCTCGGAAAAAGAAGCCGACAATGAAGAAGATAACTATCCTCTTCTCGAAGCGCTCATTCCGGAAATTAAACAAGAAATTTTAAGCGATGATGACAATGTATCTCAGGAAATGGACGAAGATTCCATTGTTACATCTAAGTTAGAATTGGATACATTAGACCCAGGAAACGATCTTTCAATGGCAACAGAAAGTTTTCTCGTAAAATGGTCGGGAAGAGAAGATTTCGACGTGACCGTCGTACAGTTCGTGGTTATAAGAAAATGTGAAACTGATTACATTAATAAAAATATCTTAGAAATGAATTCAAGTATTGTTACATCGAATAATTTCTTTAATCGTGAAATTGATAAACAGAATGATCCGGAAAATATTACTTGTCCATTATGTTACCCTTCGAAAAATATTCCTTCGTACTATGAATTGATAGAACACATGATAAAGCATCATGCCTTGAAATGTTTACCTAATTACACGTGTCGTTTATGCTTGATTCATTGCCAAACTCATTCAGAAATGCAAAAACACATTAGTTTAGAATGTGATGTGTTCCGTGATTTGTACATTTGCCAGTTTTGTAATGAAGAGTTTTTATCTAGAGAAGAAATGCGAAGTCACCTGTCCGTACATTGGGAGGAAATGAAAACTGTTCCATGTGCAAGTCCTCAAGCAGGCCTGAAGTGTCGGTACTGTACCATGTTATTCTGGCATGAAATAGAAAGAGAACTCCACCATTGCCAAGTTCATTATTCTTCTAATAAGGAAAATTTCTATCGCTGTTGCTTTTGTGAGATGATATTCAGTGACAAGGTAATCAACTTCTAACCACTGTTCATAAAACTATAAATTAACCAATATCATACTCTTTTGTCATTAATAACTTGCATTATTGAAAGAAAAACAAACCAGTACTCAAGAATCAATGAAATTCATTATTTCTTTTAATAAATATAATGCAGTGTTGTTTTCTTATATTTTATTTTATAGTTAGTGGTTCAAATATCAATTTTAAATTATTTTTTTATTTATTTATTGGGGAATCATAATACAGAAAAGTTTTACAAAATAATAAATACATTGAAAAGTCGCAAAGCTGATGAAACAATTCACAGAAAAAAATTATCAAGTATATAAAAAAAGAGAAGTCAGTGCACAGTATATGCGTGTGTGTGTGAATTTGAATTATCTTTAGAATTCATTTGTCTTTGGTAAATTTATTTTTTTACGCAACATTTTTGAGGACCGAATTTGTTTTCCTTTGTGGAAAAATCTTCAGATATATACATCTTGTTCTTTCCGTCTCAATTTATTCCATTTTCCTTCAATATTATGTTTGAACATATTTAGTAAATTGTAAATTTAATTTTCCTTTTTTGATTTTTGATTTTTTTTTTCATTGTTTTGTATTTTATTACTCTTATACCTATGTTTGTTTATTTTAATACATCAAAAAAAAATTTTGCTAATGTTAAAATACCCATTGGGCGTAAAAAACATAATTAATGTGTATTTCATAGATTTGGTGGGCATCCCATGAAAAAGAGGAGCACGGTGGAAGAAGAGGACGCCCTGATGATGCGGGAGAAATGTGGCACGCCTTCAAGTGCATGTTGTGCTGCCGAGTGTTCAGTCAGTTGAGCGCTCTTCGGGAACACTTCCTGGACCTTCACCCTATCACACGGCGCCTGTACTGTGCGGTCGCAGGGTGCGTGTCCCGACCATTTAGGCTACCGCGATACTTGAAACAGCACTGCGAGGTGTGTATTTAGTGTGATAAGTCTTACATAGACAAGAAAAATGTCTAAGTCGATGATCTGTATTCTGCCGTCTTTATGAAGAGAGTGGCATCTCCAAAAAGTGAAATCTTGCCAAAATCAAGGCCACAGTCTCAAGCTGAAGAAAACCAGATTCAATTTAGATTCCGTGGATTTAGATCCACGGAAATATTTCCTGAGCAATAGGGTTGTTGATGGTTGGAACAAGCTGCCACAAGAGCTGGTCTCAGTAAATTTAAAAAAGACTAGATTTGTTTTTGGAATGGTTAAAGTTCGCCAACAACTAACTTTCTTTAAAATAGATTTAAGCCTGTCAGCATTAAGCTGCTCACTTAAAATAGATTTAAGCCTGTCAGCATTAAGCTGCTCACTTAAAAAAATAATTTTAAAAATCAAGAAAACACCTGCCACCATGACATATATTTATTTTATATATATTTTTGTTATGAACTTGTGCTGCGTTTCATTACTTACTTTTTATTTAATTATTTTTTTGTAGTTTAGTTTATTGCCAAATGGCAATTTTTTCCAACCAACCAATAAAATAAAAGTGATTTAAACAAAAGATATACCGCTTTTTAGTGTAGTAATTAATGCAAAAAAAAACACATTTTAAACTTAAGTAAACACCGGTGATTACTTAAGGATAAGTGGGGAATACTGCATTGGTCTGTTTTTTTTGTGTATCACTCCTCAAAATCCACGACAAGCCGTTTTATCATAATATGTTTGGCGCTAGATGTTGTACTTTAGATAAGAAAAATTAATTCAACAAATTTTATGTAAAATTGGGGACGTCACTTCGCAAGGAAGGCAGTATTGTTTACGAAAATAAAATTAAGATCATGATTTCTTTCTTAGGTTAAGCAATTTGTTCTATTCATTTAAGTATTTATTATTATGGCTTTGGACGAAAAACATTTTAAAAAACTTCACGAATTCTTCCTCTTCATCTAGATCTATTCTGGCAGAAAGCTACTACGCGTGGGGGCGTTTAGATTCAATTGTCCCTCCATCTTTTAGGCAGTCTTCCAGGAAGGCGATGGCCAGGTGGAATTTCATTAACTGCAATGTAAGGGATTTTGGAGTTGTCCATTCTGTTTTCTTGATCTCTCAAGAATTGACTTCTTTTTACAAATTGTCTACAAATTAAAAGTTTAATAAAACAAATGTTGTTAGGCGATACACAAGTCAGAACGCAATTCGGACATTCCTGGACTAGTGGGGCTGCGTTGTGTGGAGTGCGGGAAGCAGATGCGGACAGCTCGAGCCGCAGCTACTCACCGCACTGTGGCACACGGAGACAAGTCTGCGTCCCGCTTCAAGTGTCGTATCTGCGGCCATGGACTACCCTCTATACAAGACAGGTGAGAGAGATGCTTTATGTATCTGTTCTATATGCCTGGATAATATTGATTTTGCTGTAATGTGTACAATAATTTGTAGTGAATAACCTCTAATCTGGAGTCCTCAACACTATCACAACCCGACTGTTATATTTTTGCTAGGCGCTGGTGAATGTTACAGTGTATAAAGTGTCCACTAAAACCAGCCAATAACAGGTTATAAGCCCGGTAAATGCCTAGACTTCCATAATCCCTTCTCAAAAATGATTTCCCTATTTTCTACAATAAATTTAAATAATATTTTATTATATTATGTAAAATCTTAAAATCAGTTGAATTTTAAAAAGAATGTATATGATTTTAAACTTGTAAAGTTTATTGTCATAAAGCAATTGCGTATAATAACCACAAAAATAATAGTATTAGTTTGTTTACGTTTATTTATATCAATTGTTTTTTTATTTATAATACACGCTATTTCAGGGAACAAAGGTTTAAGGTCCTTATTGTACCCTTGACACTTACTATTCAATTTTTAGAGTTTTCTTTGCCAGCTCTAGATATTATTACAGAATTTTATTCATTATCTGCCCAGAAATTGGAAAGACTCAAATTTTCCTTGTTTTCTCACCAGAAATATAATTCGAAACCTTTAAATTCCTATCACAGAGACAAATGTTATCGTCATTGTTTTTTTATGTTTAATCTTTAACATCATGAACATAACATAAAATTTTACTTAGTATATTATTAAGTGGTATTTATAATATACGGGTCATTTAAACCAGCTCTATTTTATTTTTATTGAATACATAAGATTTCATGTTTTCATCAGGAAACTCCACTACCTCGTAGTACACCCTGGTATTCCGCCCTTCAGCTGCTCTGTATGCGGGAAGGGATACAACAACAAGTCAGCCCTCTATACTCACCGCTCGCAGAACCACTCCGTCAATGTCATCACATACACTTGCTCATTCTGTAACAAGGTCTTCAATGTAAGTTGCCATAATGTGACGGAAAACATTACCTGGTGTCATTTTTCATTTTATTTAGTGAATTACCTCATTAAAGCTCTTATAAATTGAACTTGAAAATATAAATCGAACCTAAACCTAGATTTTATTTAATTTTTTACTAAACTACATACATAAAAAAATTGTATACAAATTGATTTAAAAGTCCCCTTCACTAAGATAACCTGTACTTGAGAGCACTGTTCAGTGTTTTTAATATATCAATAAAAAATCTGATTGAGAATGGTATTAAATAACGCCCATTTACGGGCAAAATAAATATTCAAAGAAGATATCTTAAAGTATATAAAAAATAGCTTAAATAAAATAACATCAGTTAAAGACTCAAAAATTAAATTGTGTTTGGAACAAAATGTCGCAAAACTGGAAGAAAAAGAATATAAAAAAATTCTTTAAAGTCTGAGGTTTCAATTTTTATTTATTTCAGAAACGCGACTCATACAAGGAACACCTCTTGATTCATGTTGGTCCGCGTCATGCTTGTCCGCACTGTACTCGTGTGTTTGTTCAACGGTCGAATATGCTGCGTCATATCCGACTACATACAGGAGAGAAGCCATATGCCTGCATCCATTGTGAGAAGACGTTCTCTGATAAAGGAGCTTGTAATGCTCATATAAGGTATGCTTTCAATAATATTTTTGCCAAAATGATTTAATACATTGATTTTTTAAATTTTATGTGTTAATTGTTTACTCAAAATAATTTTGATTAATTTGGAACAAATTGTAATTTTGATTAAATTATTTATTTATTGATAACTTTAGCATAATGTACGGGTTTATTGCTACACAACAATTTCTGACAACCAACAAAGTTAACAGTACTTACTTAAAACGTTTATAATCAACTGTAATAAATATGTGATATGTGGAGGTCAAAGTCCATTGATCAATGACACACACACCTGCCAAATGATTTTATCTGAAGTATAGAGCAACGACCCAAGATTTTTCCATTTCTACCTCCAACCCCTATCCTTCTAACTCTTTCTTCATATGTCTCCAGCACCAAAAATGAATACATGTTTTAGAAAATGAATTTCACGACAATAGGAAGTGGAAAACTAGTACAGGAAGGGGGGTGTCAGGAAAGCAGTAAATACATATTATATGACAGAAAAAAGTTAGAAGGATAGGGGTTGAAGGTAGAAATGGAAAAAAAAACAGTCTAAGATGCCTCTTTAAAACACATACTGAAGATGCATCTTTCATTTTTCACATAGAATAAAAATAAATGTTCTTCTCAAATTACAGTGAACCTCTGTTTTTTAATATTTTTTATGTACGAGGTGAGTTTTTTTAGTACCGTTTTGAAATTCCGCCGCGGTAGCGTTGCAGTCGGTGTCCCGCTCATGCGCAGTATGTACCTACATCTGTTGACAAGCTACATACACCATTGCGACATCAGTTGATCGTGTTTACATTTGCTTTTACTATTTCAAATGCCTCCTCTGATAGAGAATCCCGCCGACTGTGAAATATGCGCAGTTGTACGTTTTCTTATTGCTAAAGGCGTGAAAGCAGTTGACATTCACTGTCGAATTTGTAAAGTGTATGGACAAAATATTATGAGTGATGGAATGATACGTAAATGGGTCAGAGCTTTCAAAGATGGCCGAACTAATGTTCATGACGAGGAACGGAGTGGGCAATCCTCATTGATCACTGACGATTTGGTGCAGAAAGTCGACGAAAAAGTGAAAGAGAACAGACGCTTGACAATTTCTTCGTTAGTAGAGCAGTTTCCTTAAGTTTCAAGAAGTGTTCTCTATGAAATTGTTACCAAACACTTAAACTATCGAAAACCGTGCTCACGATGGGTACTAAAAATGTTGACAGAGGCGCACAAAACCAAACGTTTAGGCAGCACCTTGACTTTTCTTGAGCTTTATAATGCTGACGGTGATGATTATTTGGGCCAAATTGTCACCGGCGATGAAATATGAGGGAGAGATTACACCAAAAACTAAACAACAATCCATGGAATGGCGGCAATCAACATCGCCCAAGAAAGTGAAGTTTAAGCCGACAATATCAGCCCGGAAAATCATGTGTACCGTGTTTTGGGACAGAAAAGGGGTGTTGGGGGGTGGCCTCGTGGTGACACAATAAATTCCCAAACATATTGTGAGTCCTTATAAAACCTGCGTCGTGTAATCGAAAACAAAAGACGCAGCTTGCTGAGTAAAGTGATCGTCTGGTTGCATGACAACAGCCGTCTACATGTGGCCAATTGAACTCAAGATCTCATCGCATCATTTGGCTGGGTACAGTTTGATCATTCACCATACAGCCCAGATCTAGCGTCCAGTGACTACCACGTGTTTCTATATCTGAAAAAGCATCTCGGAGGTCAACGCCACAATGATGACGGTAGCCGAAAAACGACTGTGTCGCAGTGGCTGTCATCAGGTGGCAAACTTCTATCACAACGAAATACAAAAGCTTGTAGTTCGATATGACAAGTGTCTTAATATTGGTGGTTATTATGTGGATAAGTAAATAAAACTACTGTCTTTTATTTAAAAATCAAATTGTTACAAAAAGTTTACTTGTTTTTTTTTTTTTAATATCGAAACGGTACTTACTTAAAAAACACGCCTCGTATATTTCTGAAAATGCATTAAATTTATATCAATTTTGTTATGTTAATTTTTGGTTTTATAAATTATTTGTTAAAATAATAAAAGACAAATCAATAATGCAGAATTATGAAATATATTGTATTTCCAGAACTCACACGAGAGAAGATATTAATGCTTGCTTAATTTGTGGTCAAGAATTCCTCCAAAAGCAAAAACTGAAATATCACATGAGGAAACACACTGGCCAAGGTATATTATTTGTGAATTTATAATGAATTTATTTCATATTTAGGGCTGTTTTCAGCTATGTAGCTAGGAATATAACTGAGCTGAGAATACACAGGAATCAGCAGAACTGAGATCAAACATCGGAATTTTGATCTACAACATAATGGGACCACATAAAACTGTAGAAGTCTGCTCCGTGCATGAGAACTTCAGCCCTACGGGAAATTGCACACAAAAAAATGTTTTCTTGCACGCGGTAAAAATTAGAGCATTAAATTGTACAGCAAAGTTTCTTGAAAATTTACGAAAAAAATAATTAAAAATATTTTAATAAAAACGCACTACTTTGATTAACGTCACTTGTTCATATGAACCAACTAATGATGTGACAGCTGTGAAGGATATCTGGTTGGCTTACCGTAAACGAACCAATACGAAGAACTAACAGAGAACAACCTCTGACGTCACACGCGGAGTTATTTCAGAAATACAAAATTTTCAAAAATCATAGCGCTGATAATAAGATATGTAAAAAAAAAACAATTTTTCTTTTGCTCAGTTTAATTGTCTATTAACAAATAAAAAAAGAAAAAAAAGACACTGAACTTCCTCATTGAATTCCCAATAAGCTTGGCATGATACATTTATTTAAAAATTGTGTTTTTACAACGCAATATTTCTCTATCCCTGGACTGGCACCTACAGAATAAGACTGTTGGTGTTAAAATAAGTTGTGTCTGTTTTTTCCAAAAGAGGACTCAAAAAAAATTACAGCAAATTAGTCAATTATGTATTCTCCTTCATTGTTTTACAACAAATTAGCCAATAATTCGTAGCGTCTTCAACTAACGCTGCACATATATTGCGAGCAGCTTTGGCAATTTTATTCCCTCGATTGAACACAAACAGAAAGAGGTGTCGAAAATGCTTACTTTCGTCTACTTGACATTCCGTTTTGAAGGTTTTTAATCTAATAAAATAATATATTTGATTTGAAAATTTTCTTTCTAATGAACATTTTTTTAAACTTTTGGTGCTCATTTTTAAATTTGGAAAAAACTGACACGACTTATGTTAACACCCAACACATTTACATTTGACTGGCAAGATTAAAAGAAATCTGACATTGGTCCTTTTAAATCTAAGCCACATAATTATCCTACAATTCTTGTACTTATGAACGGGGTAAATTATTATTTGTTTTTGTGTCACAGATTTGGAGACATGTTTAATCTGCTCCAAGCAGTTTACGAATCACACTAACTTACGTGAACACATGAAGACTCATGACGATTCTTCACCGACTGGATGTCCTCAGTGTGGTAAAATTCTGTATTATTATTATTTTCACAATGTGCAAACTATTGGCAATTTTATTTTAAGTATATAAACTTCAAAATACGTCTGCTAAAATATCCACAAATTCTAAATACAGCAAAACCCCTGTTTTACGTTTTTCAAGAGCAGCGAAAAAAAGTGTTAAACTGAGGAAAACGCTAAAGTGAGGAAATGAAAAACTGCAAAAAATTGTAAAAAGGGTCATAATTGGGGACCATTCATATTAACCTAGGATTTCATTAAAAATATTTTGTATTTTTTCAATCAACACTCCAATGTGTTTTTTTTATTGAATTTAAAAAGAACATGTTAAAATAATTTTTGTGGGTACTTACTTAACCTTAAAAATACTAAAATAAAAATTTGAATTTGCATAAAATGTTTTTTTCTCTAAATATTGGGAAATTTTGTTCATGTCACTTTTTTTAGTATGGCATCAGAGAATTTCAACTGTCATTTACATCATGGCAAAACTGTTTCACACTTTTATGATAACAGTTTAAACAATCTTCTTTCCAAATTATGTTAATATCTTCAAATAATATTTCTATTGCCTAATTTTTAAACTTTCTGCATCGTAATTTATTGATGTAAAGACTTTATTCTTCCTAAACATGCGTCAACCGCATGTCACAATTTAGTAAAATGTCAAACTAGACACTTAAACAAAATGGTCAATTGCACTAAACCTGCTTTGAATTTAGTTTGAGACAACAATTTACACATTTCTTTATTTACCTTGATTTTATTTGCCATTTTGGGCAAACGTGGCGGCTTGGCGTCTTTTGGCAGATCGAATGAGTTTTGAAAAAATTTCAACGTAAAACCGGGGTTATGGAAAACGTAAAAAACGTTAATTGGGCAAATATTTTATTGAGAATGTATGGAAAAAAAATGAGACCTTAACATTTCGCCGTAAAAAAACGGGAAAACATAAAATCGAGGAACGTAAAAATCAGGTTTTACTGTATGTATTTATTTACATTAAAGGGTTCCTAAATTAAGAATAAAAAATATTTGATATAAATTTGCAGTCATATTATGCTGCGCAGTTTTAGCCTACGTATGTTGTTTATGCCAAAAAATTCCTGACTGATGGTGAGGTGGGTTAATTTTTCAGGTAAAATATTCACAACAAAACGTTACATGGAGCGCCACTTGAGGGATAACCACAGCGACACGGCAGAAGTCCACACGTGCCCCTTGTGTGGGCGCTCCTGCCCCCGGCTCTCAGCGCTCAGGACACATCTTCTTACACATTCTCCTGTTAAACATCTGCAGGTGAGATTCTAAATTTGCCACATTCTATTTTCCTTTTTGATTTGTATTATATTATAATTTTTAATGATACAATCGTTTAGCCAAATGAATTTGTAGATTAATTCATGTTATTTCATATTTATATTCTATATGTACACATAAATTATACTGTTTTTTTACAATTCAAATATCATCGGTTGACAGGTAAAACTCATTAACCACAGATTTATAATGGAGTGACTTTGAATGTCACAAAGTTCTGTATTTTTCAACAATCTCTTGCATGAAGTCCATTATGCAATCCGAAACAGCTGTTCATGATTGTATAATTTCACTTACTACAGTTTTGCATAAATCTGAACTTAATGAGTTCACTAGCTATATTATTTGTATCTTAAAGATCCTTCAAGAAGAAACCACATCATAGCCTTTTAATCAAATGAGATAATTTCAATCTATAAAGAAATTTCAATGTAAAATACTAATTATTTTGATAATGATAGTACATATAAAAATATCATATCTGGGACTACTGATGTTTTTTCCATTAAAACAAAGTGGACTTCTGATTTTTATTTCAACTTTAAAAATAATTTTTGTGGACTTTGGTGTTCATGTATAAAACACCTTATTGCAATAATTTCTGCATTTTTAATTTCAAAACGGCAAAATTTGACTCCCGTGTTTTATCTTTCATAGTACACATTTTATTGTTATAGTTTATATTTACTAGTTTTGATTAATTCTAAGTTGTCTTCTACGAAATATACAGATAACACTATTTAAAAGTACATGTCATCAAAAGGTGACTGTAGGCTATGTTTTTTTTTAAAGTTTCAATCTCTTGCTAATGTCAGCAATACTGTGGACTGTGTCTTTTGGAAGATGAATGTGAAATTAAGGCTTGCTTTATGATTTGTTGTTTTATGTTTTTTTCCAGTGTCTTGTTTGTGGGAAACAATACAACGGGAAGAAGAGCCTTAACAGACATTTACAAAAGCGACACGGAGTACAATTGACTGATGAGTCTTATCCCTCCAGTTACCTTCAACTGGATCCCAGACAGTGTAGTCTTGGGCTAGATGAGGAAACTCTTTCCAGAATCTTTGGGCCGGAGAAGAACATCAAACCTTTCATACCTTTCCAAGTCACGAACATCAGTACGCTCAAACTTAAAATCAAAACACCGCAGGTTTACAAGACTCCCGATGATGACGATTCTGACGGAGATTATAAACCTAATCAAAAGATCAAGATTGAAAGTTTGGATCACAGTACTGATGATGCCGATGTTCCTATTTCGGGGCTAGACTTGGCATCCCTTCGTACCCGGGCAAGAAGAGAGACGTCCAAAAATGTCAAATACGAGTTTGATTCAGACGAAGATGGCAGCGATAGGCCTCTAGGAAAAATGAGTAAAAAGAAAAATAAAATTAAATTCAAAAGGAAATACAAAACTAAAAAGTTATTAACTAGTCAAGAAAATACCGAGGAAGAAGAAATTCCTATGTTTCCACTTGTTGAAATCAAATGTGAGCCTGTTGATTACGATGAGTAAATTTGGGTCTCATTTTAAGATTAATCGAGCATTCAAGACTTGTATTATTCTTTAGCATCTTTCGCAATTTGAAACAATGTGTTTCATTCGTCCACAACATTAACTGTGCAATTATTATTACCATTTATATGTAAATATATTTATACTGTTGATTTAAATATTTTCATCTTTAATTTCTGTTGTTGTTTTCAAAATACTTTATAACATAAAATAATGATTTGAGGGTTTAGCACTCGTGATTAGTTTTAAAAAAATATTTTTAGTAAAAATTATTTTATTTTGTTGATCATAAACACAGAATTATTACCACTTGATGTGATAAAATGTTTGTACTATTGAATTTGGTGTAAGTATGGTTATTTTCTTATCCGAATTCTATTAGTGCTGTAATTAATTTTTGATATAGCACTTAATTTAATGTATAAATATTTTATTTAAATCTTGGTGTATGTGTAGTGAAACTTGATGTTCGATAAAATTAAACAAACAAAAAAAAAATATGATAATGTATTAAAATGAACAATTATAAATGAAAAATTAGTCTTTAGTATCTGATAAATCTCATCACAAATAAGATATCAAATTATAAATATATATATATATGAACATATAAAATTAGTTTAAATGTTTAAGTACAAAATTTTACACTGTGGTGGATGTACACATATTTACATATTTGTATGATTGAAATATAATTATTAGTTATTGTATTTGTATTACATTCCAAATATCTTTATTGTAGGCAAATAATGAGAACTACCTTTCTAGTGCCTAAGGATTGACAGATGTTTATGCTTTTGCTTTTATTGATAGAGGAATAAATTGGACACTATTTTTTGTCTGGGTTAAGTTTTATTCAAGTGTGTTAAATATGCACCCTATTATACTGGATTTATGTAGAGTAAAAATATAATCAAAAAAAAATTAAATTGGGTTCTTAAATACAGATATAAATGAATCGATTGAATTATGTAGCTTCTTTTGCTTGGGAAATCCGTACATAATAATTAACATACACAACAACCTATGTATTTTTCCGCATAAGAAGAGGAGTAAGACGTCTTTAAAACTCTTGACTGGAACAAGGGTATTAACATCAACGCCGAACTCATTAGCAATCTCAGATGATATAGCCCTATTTGCTTAAGATGGGAAAGAACTTGAAAACATGATAAACGAAGCAGCACAGCATCCCTGAAAATAGGCTTAAAAATGAATGTTTCAAAAACTTAATTGATGCAAACCAATCATGTAAAATCTTGGCAAATGGACAAATCATTAAAAAGGTTGATAGTTATATATACCTAGGACACGAAATAAAGCTCGGGAAAGATAATCAAGAGGTAGAAATAGAAAGAAGGCGAGGTCTAGCATGGGCTGCCTTAGGTAAGCTCTCATATATCCTGAAATCTACGAAGTACTCACATTACTTAAAGAAGAAACTTTTTGATGCTTGTGTTCTCCCTGTACATGGCTGTGAAAGTTTTGTATTCACAAAAAAAAATACACAAATTATCAGTGACACAGAGAGCCATGGAAAGGAGAATGCTGGGTATTTTGTTGAGAGACAGAAAAACCAATACACGGGTTAGAGCGAGAACAAAGGTCACCGATGTGGTCCTCAGGGCTGCCAACCATAAATGGAGCTGGACTGGTCTTATAGCCAGAACCACAGACTCTAGATAGACCAAAAAAGTTCTGGAATGGCGACCCAGAACGGGTAGAAGAAGTGTCGGCCGGCCTCAGACGCGGTGGTCTGATGACATAAGACGAGTTGCAGGAAATGGTTGAATGCGGTTGGCTCAGGATAGGGAGATATGGAGACTAAAGTGAGGCCTATGTTCACCATTGACAAGAGACAGCTGGTGATGGTGATGATGTATTATATGTACCTTGATTTAAGGAAACTTTTTTAATCTGCTTTCGATTTTATTATTATTTTCACGTAGCAACCACAGCGAAGCATTATATTATTGTTGTTACTATTTATTGTTAATGTTTCTATAAATTTGATAGTTACCAATAAAAAGGCTGATTTTTAAAGCACGCGAGTCTTTCATAAAACCCGATTTGTGACCAATTCACTTCACTCAATTTCAATGTTCATGAATATCTGTAATAAAATAAATGTTTTAATTAATAAAATTGTAAAGAATACAAAGTTATTATTAGATATTATTTTCATATTGAATTTATAAAAATCAGGTCAGTCCAAAAGTTCGTACGCATTAAAAAAAAAATTTAAACACAATTTATTATTTTAATCAATGATTTATTTTCCTAAATTATCTACAATTTCTCGCTATCTTAAAGGCAAATTTTTATTCCATTAGTGTAGAAAGACTCTGGTTTTAATGCAAAACAAACTTGAAAGCTCCTTTTGTACTTTAGAATAGGATTTTTTCCCTTGTCAGAAAAATAGTAGAGAACGAAATAAGTGAAAATCACTTGGAGCAATCTGGGGAGTAAGCAGGATGCGGAAAAAGTTCCTAATTAAATTCAGTAAGTTTTTGTAGTGTTTTATGAGCCGTGAGCGGCCTAGCATTATCATGATAAAATATCACTTTCCTCATATTCACACATCGCGGGCGTTTTTTTATCAATTCTGAGTTTAAACTATGAAGTTGTTCACTGTAAACATCTGCATTAATGGTTTGATTTGGTTTTAACAGTTCATAATAAATAAAACTAAACACTTAAAAGTATGTTTTTAGGATGCAAAGATACCTTTGCTGTTGGAGTGGGCTGCTTATCTTTATCTGTCCACTGTCTTTTTCTTGTGACATTGTGATAAACAATCCATTTTTTGTTACCAAACAGTCTAAAAATGGCTCCTGTTCAAAGTTAGATAAAAGGGAAGTGCAGATGTTTATACACTGCTGGCAATTGGCTTCGGATGCAAAAGTTCTGTACCCACTTCCCTAGCTGTTCCCTACTGTTCCATGAGATGAATCCATCCTTTCTGCAATCTGATCCACTGTCAATTGTGACTCTTACTCCACAAGACTATTGAAAACATTGTTGTCAAAATTAACGGAACGTCCTGAACGGGGCTCATCATCAATATTGCTTTCTCCTTCTTTAATTTTTTAATTTAATTCGACAAGTTTGAAAACCTATTGTTCTACCTACTGAGTAATAGGGAATCCGAAATGTGCTATAAATGCGCACAAACTTATGGACTGACCTGATATGTACCAAATAAACAAATGATTTTTTCCACAACGTCTAACTAAAAAAAAACTAGATATAGTTTTAAATTTGTTATTGAACCGTTATTTATTGTTTTTTCTTTGTTATATTAGATTGATTTTATAAATTGTCATTCAAATTTGTATCTTAAAGTTTATTTGTGATATAATTTTATGATTTGTGAATTAATTAATTTTAATATGACAGGCAAACATTATCTTTATGTATAATTTTTTTTCTAAAGCATCGTTAACACTTTGATGGAAGAATAATAATATTAGCTATATGATGCAAATCCTGAGCATTGAGTAAGAGAAGAAATACACAATATTTTTCTTTCAACATCAATTAAAAAAAACATCCAGATGTAGTTTCCTTATGGATACACATATAAACATATTTATTAAAATTATAATGTTATTTTGGCCAGTATATTTCTAAGAAAGATTGGCTGTATGCAAAGTTACCAACAAAGTAGTTAAGATTCACCATTTCTGGTCATTCCTTGTTTAAGACCCAAGATTCTTAAACCATTTTGTTAATCTCATAATTTTTATTTATAATTTTAGTCAATTTTATCTGCTGTTATGTACAATGATTGAATTACCTTTTTTTTTTAATCACGGTACAGGTTGATGCAAAGGAAGAAAACGTGATATTTACTATATTAATCAGTATTTTTTACACATACAGTGTATGTAAAGGATATGTATGCATACTGACTTTTTTTAGACAGTGTGTTCAATAATTTATGAATATAATTTAAAAAATGATACAATATTTTATGAAGTCAAATAAATCAGATATAATGTAATATGACAATATTCAATCTCACAATACTCACAGTATTTGAAATTTTTAGTGAAGAATTTAAAAATCTTGTGATACCTGCTGCAACAATAAAAAACATAACCGATTCACTTTCTTCTGTGCAAAAATCTTTAGTACAATATATCTTTGGCAGTGTTTTTAGCATTATTTTTTAACTTTTATCACATCGCCTTAGAAGTTTGAGAACAATTTGACTATGTTTTTTATAACAATATTACATTTGTATTTCCTACTGATATTTTTCTTACCATAATCTTTATATAATTTTGTCATTATTGGTTTCAGAACCATATTAAATATTGTCGACGCCCTCGGAAAATAAAAATGTATACCTATATTATTAGGTGATTCAGTCAACACACTGCAATTCCATTGATTACCATTTCTAAATAATGTTCTAAAATACTATGCTAGGATTATTTCAGTTTGGTAAATTATCAATTAAATTACTGTGTACTATAACAAGTTAGTTTATGAACAAGAATACCATTTTTTTTAATGAGTTTTAAAAAACAATCATTATCATTGCCTAATGGTGCATGTTACCGATCGCCCCGTATCTCGATTGATAAGTTTTATGATCAGGTGAATTAATGAAGTGTACAAAGATCTTTCTAAATAAAATATTTCATGTCAACCATGTCAGGGATCAAACTCGAGACCTGGTAGGCAAAGACGCTGACCACTAAACCTCGAGGTGGATGGTATACATATTATATAAACATTATTTAACTCCTTTGTGGTTATGCCTGGAATAGCTATCAAAATTATTTCAAATCGGGTTGTGGTCCTGTGGCTAGTGTCTTGGACTCACGGACCAATGGTCTGTGGTTCAAATCCCACTCTACTCCAACTTTATTTCCATTTTCTAATTGTGAGTTATTTACAACTCATTGAAAATGGCCCTAAAAATGAAATATTTGGGTAAATCATAAGAACGCAAATATTTCTTTTAAAAAATTAAAAAATTACGGCTCAAGCCGCCAGTTCAAAAGACATTGGCGGTGAAAAGACGACTATAACTTGCATGAAACTTAAGTAATTACATGGTAGTATGAGATATTGTGTCCCCATTTAAAACAGTTTGCAGCTTAAGTGTCAGAACCATAGAATTAAGAATAGTCCAAAAGGAGCGTAGAATCATATTTGAATACATTGGACTGTGTCCAATAATTCCCCCACTTACTCTTTCGCCGCGCGCATACTTGAAGTCACTGAGTAATATTGCCAGATCGCGAAGAATATAACCATAACACAAATGTAAGGTAAAAAAAAAACAATTTGTTGATTTTTCTAAAATTTTATTGTGCACTCGGAAACATTGATTGACATAACAGAGTAGATAAGTAAAGGGTCATTTAATAAGAGTAATTGAATTAATGAACTTTGAACTTAAAATATCAAACAAATTTTATTTGACATAAAATGGATATTTTTATATCATGTTAAATAATATTTTATGTTTTAAAGATAATGTCGGCCAAATGTCCACCACGGCGTTGTTTAATCCGAGGTTCAATTTTCATTATTTCTCTTATTATATGAGCAAAGTAGGGTAAACATTTTTACTACTCTGGCAACACTAACGAAATTTCCATTTTGTTTTTTTGACAATCTGACAGATGGAAAAATAATTCAATTTTTAAGTAATGCAATTGTGACAAGCACATTTAGTTGATAATACACATGAAATGTGATTGCATCCTGTTTCTTTAAGATCCTAGCAGTATTTCTACACTTTTAAAGGACACAACACGGCATGGTTGAATTCGAATCAGGAGTTGCGTACTGGGTGACGTCTACAAAGAAACTAATGGGTCAAAACGTAAACTTACTCATTTATGAGTAGTTGAGTCGCCTTCTGTTTGATGTGCGTATGGGGTTTCTGGACTATTCTTAATTCTATGGTCAGAACACAATTTTCCACATACTTACTTCAAACTGTAAACTGCGGTCCAATTGAAAATGAAATATTTAAAAAATTTAGAAAGTTATGATGTTTCCATATGAGTGGATCCTTTAAGAGAAGTGTCTACGAACGTGTTAAAATAAATTCATAATGTTTCTTCAGAGTAAGTTATGTAGATTAAAAGCGGTAAATAAAAACTCCTACCCTCTATTGACAAAATGAAGTGTTTCATTTGAAACTATTGTTACATTTGAACAATAAACACGTCATAATATTAAAAATCATTATGGTTAATATAAATTGTCGGATTAATTTCATTATTATTATGGATGAGCTATACAGAACCATTTTTGGGAAATAAAAAATCTAATGGTGTCTGTTTAAAAACAGCAGACATAAAAAAGATCCCAGATTTGAGTTTCCGAGGTGGGAGCTATTTTTCTATGTTGTAAAGTGTAATTATTTATTATCGTGTTTTTTTTTCTCAAATCGTTAATACTTATTTGAAAAAATATCACGTATTCGATAATAAAGAAAAAATTAGTGCACTAAGACTTGCAAAATTATGAACATTTTTTTTTTTTAATGTTATCTACTTAATAATGAATTGTATGCAACATAGTACCCAACCACATAAAAATTGGCACTAGGATATATATTTTTTTCTCATGTGTGTGTTTTGAAGTATTATAATTGGGTCACAATTTTATGGTATCAATGATTTTTTTTTCATGGTTTTTGGGTGTTTAAAATATTATGTATAAAATAATTAAATATTTTATTTTATCTAAATAATAAATTAGTAATTTTATGTAGTGTGAAGGTTATTCATCATCATTCATCCACACCTAAAGGTGCATAGGGCACATATTGGTACTCCAAATTCGGCTTACCTCAATGATTTATTACATGGAAGTAAGAGGATCAGTCTTACACTTTAGGTGACAGTCTGGTGACTACGGAATATTGCATTAGATTTTATTTATTTTTAATATAATAGATAGCTGTGATGGACGTATGTATTTATGTAAGTCTATTAACAGAAAGCAAAACTTAAGAAATTATTCTTAATTTGGTTGAATGAATATTTCTGGTTTGTGACTGGCCTAGACGTAATATTGTTTTAACTTTAAATACTTATATTTAGATTTAGTAAATGCTTTAGGCGAATAATTGGTAATGTGCCATTGTAAATGATCTTTCTGCCATCCAAAAAACAATATAATTTCCAAAAACCTAAGACATAATAATTTATTTTAGTAATTGCACAAGATGGTTACCATTATTATTTGAAAAAATATATTATTTACACTATCTAATCACTTTATTTAAATGAATGTATTTTAAAATAAAGTATTAAAACCTTTTTTTGAATTTTATTATACCATCCACAGATCCTTATACCTAAATCTACATATCATCAGTGATACGGAAATACCGCATAATCTGTTTTTTTTTTACGAAATGTTTTACGGAAATAAATTCATTATAGGGACCGATGTAGATCAGTGTTGCTATGAGCCGCTAGTTTTTAATTATTGCTATTTGTACTCTAAATAATGATAGTGTTTCTGATAATCCAGCGGTATTTTTGGTTAATTGAAATCATAAGTCATATAATAACAGAACGTTTTTTAGGATCCCCTGCCAAAAAATCAATTGATAGTTGCATGGTATTGCAGTATCACCGATGGTATAATATATTGTCGCTGCGCGGATATATAGATATCTGTAGTCTGTGATATATATATCTGTAATGTAACATATATAAAACAATTTACCTTTTGATGAAGGATTTTTCTTACATATTTCTTTATTTATGTAACAAAAATAAAAATTATTTGATTTTGAACGTGTTTTAAGCAACAAGTGAGAGGGAGAAGGTAAGAGCTCCTAATTTGGGCGTTATAAAACCACCCCAAACAGTCGGACCAAACGAGTCGGAAAAGAGCCAGGAAGGAGAGTCGACCAAGAGTCGGTCGACAGTCGGGAGAGCGAGTCGAGTCTACGCGATCGTACCGTCGATCGCGGAGACGATACAATGTCGATAGTCGTGGAAGTTGAAGTGAAGTGAGTGTACGGGTAGCCAGTGCTACGTAGGAAACCTTGTGGAATCCGACTACTCCACGAGGGTCATCGGAGGCCGCCTTCCAGCCGCGAAGGTCCCTCCACATCCAGGACGTCCATCGTCCTCCAAAGGAACGCCAGTTTCCTGCACCGCCAGCGCGTGTACCCAGCCCACGGCCGGCCAGTCTTCCAGCTGGCTGTCGCCGTCACCATCGCCACGGGACCGAATCCCGAGAGCCGCCCAAGGCTCTATCCATGGCAGATCTCCGCCCAGGACATCGCCCAGCATGTGTTTGTCCGAACACAGCATCCGGACCACCATCTGTCATCTCTCCATATAAGTGAAACCACCATTGTGTTAAAATTAAGATATTAGTGAAGAGTGACAATTATGAACTGCATTAGTTAAGGACCTAGATCTGTAAGTATTTTTCTTTCTCTCATGTTTGTAACTAGTTCTAAGATTATTATCATGTTCTAGTTTAATAAACATAGGTACATAAAACATTCAAGCTTTTTAAATTATCTTCCAATTTACTCGTTTTCAGATTAGATTTAAGTTTTCTTTATTTTCTTTTGGGCTTTAAATTCATTTAGTTTTAATTAGGATTATATTATCATGATGGGGAATATAAATGGGAACACATGGCGAAGTAACTTTTTATTCCACATACCCGATGAGGCACCAGGAAGACGCGATCTTTCTAATTCATCTCAAGTTTCCGTTCGGCGGATGTTCCCGCTTTCTCTGTTAGTGGAGAGACGGGCAGCTTCCGTCTATTCATACGCGCGAACGCGGAACTTGATTTTGCACAGCCTCTGAGATGATCAAATCTCACCTTAAATTTTATCTCGCCACCACTCTATCTCAATACCGAAACAACCTTATAAAAACGTTATTTTTTTTATATATTATTTTCCCCCCCCCGTGATAAACTTTAGTTTACAAAATTATTTTCGTTTACAAGTAAGAACCGTTAAATCATAGACTATACTCATTAAATTTTGACATAAGCATAACAGCTTTATCTGTGACCTAACTGACAAATGTCAAACTGACAGCCCAACAGAGGGCCACGGGGTTAGCGAATTTACGATAGGCGGCGTAGACTTTGAACTTAAATAAAAATATATTAAATACATTATGAAATTAGTCCAGTTCGATTAAATTATTAAACGTGTTATCTTAAATCTCTCTGAAATGCAATTTAATAGAAGCTCTGTCAGGAGATTGGATACTCTACTAAGAATTTTGGGGAGAAAAAATGTACATATTACTCCTAATACTATCCGATGTTATTCCGATGGTAGGAAGGTTACTATCGGAGAAGTATCCAAGGATATAGACGATCCTGTAAACGATGAGTATGTCCCCAGAAAATACCGTAAGTTCCCGTTATAGATAAACAAATGATTACTTCGTTAGATCAGACCTAAATTTTATTTAGAAATAACATTTGTTGAGAAAAATATGTTTCCAATAAAATTATACTATTTTTTATTAAGGAAATCAGTTTCGGAAAATCCCGAATACAAGGTTAACCTACCCGATAATTTTATTTGAGCAGTGAAGGTTCTTATTGAAAAAACTAAATAGGAGGTTAATTTTAATGCATGATTTAAATTTTTGGTATGTATATGTACCACCAATCTACAAAAAAACAAGTATTGACACTAAAAATAAAGAAAGACTAGCTGCGCTCACTACTAGGCTCCAAAAAAATAGTAATTCTTTTCAAGGAATCTGTATATGCCTCTACAAAAAAATACCTATTAATATTCAAGATTTGTCAACAAGCAAATTTATAAGTTTTGTTAATCACCAGCTATTTCTATATATCTATTTTGAAAAGGCTATTATAAAATGATTCAATATTTGGAAGACAAAACCGCTTGGCAATTGATTTATGGTTTTCAATATTAAATTGCAAATTCGAATGATAAGGGTATAATTGATTGACTATTGTAGGAGATTCTATGATGAATCCTATGTGAAAAATAAATTTAAATTACAAAATCAGAAAAATATGTTATAAACTCTTTATAATTACATCCTATGATGGTTACTTCTGTGAATCTTAAAATTGTTTTAATGTTTAATAACAAACTTGCATGTGGTCTTAAAAAACAAAGTTATTTTTTATGATTCATTTAAACATGACGGTTTTTAGGGTCACAACAAATATACTTATTTTCTTGATTGATGGTAGTGAACGCTCACTGATGATCTACGAAAACACAAATTAAACCTATCCTTGGTACTGTAACGTAGCATAACATATTTAATTTGAAAATTCTGTTTTCTGTAGTGAACTTAAAGAACGAGACGACAGATGAACTGGCTCAGAGCAGATTACGCCACTTACGATGGATGCTGCAGAAGGATGCTCTTGGCCAGGATATGTTTCTTCTCGGGGCTCCAGGACCAACAAGGTACATATTTTATGTTAAATAGTACTTAGTTTATATTTATTATAAAGTAGTGACGCACATATCAATATTATTGTTAATATCAGTTATAAGAATATCCGATTCATTAATGACTAAAATCCATTCAATGGTAATTTTTTGTCACTATTCTTATATTGGTGGGAATTGATAATCGCTAACACTAACATTTAGTAGCCAAGGCTGTAGTCTGTCATTCATATTCTACGATTCCCCTCCAAAGGCGTAAAATATACCAATTCAAGATGAAACAAGAAAAGAAATTTTATCCATTAACATCCTACATTTGTCAATTTCTTACGTACTCTTCATACTTTATGTGCCAAAAAGTGAAGAACAGAGATAGACTTAATTTTCGCGTGAGTATTTCGTAAATAAAATCTGTAAATAACAAATTTGATGGCTACTACGTGCTAACATTATCTAGCTATGTCCAAAATTATATTTTTTCGCACAATACAATTAATGTAATTATTACAATACAAATAAATTAATACAATTATTTATTCCTAAAGGATTTTTGCAGAATACCTATCTTTCAAATAAGTATTACTCTGTAATTCTGCATCTAAAATAGTCCTGTGTAGGTTAATCAATTAATAAAAGCCCACTTAGTACATTTTAAATTTAACAGTCAGGCAACGGATCGACAAAACACTTGTCAAGGCAAAAATAACCAGATTATCGGATAGGTTTAATTTGAAATTGTTTTCTAATTCGAACAGTGTTTAATATCACTAACCAATTCTGATGATTGAAACCAGAGATAGAGAATATCAAAAATTTACTTTGGAATTGTAAGTATTTGCTTATTTATTATATTGTGTTTATTTAAACGTGAGTGTTTGACATATTTTTAGGTTACATAACATTGTGGGTATACTGGCAAAAAGCTTTAACTTTCAAATCCCTGTTTTGCGATATCAAGCGTTATAATTTATTTCAACAGAGAGGGAAAAACATTTTTAAGAAGGGAATATAAAAGGGAATAAGAAATAAAAAATAATAAGAAATAAGAAGGGAATAAGAATGTTACACAGTGTGTAAAGTGGCCACATAAACCAGCCAATGACAGGTCATAAGCCCTGTAAATGCCTAGACTTCTATATTCGCTTCTCAAAAATGTTTTCCCTCTCTGTTGAAATAAATTTAAATATGAATAACTCCTTAGGGAGAAAATCCAGCCAGTCTGCAAGCATTTGGACATACTCAAACATTGTTCAAGCTTTTAAGTTTTGTTCCAAATTTACTCTTTTATATCTTATTTAAATATAGCAAGATGTTAAGTGCTCATTTAAGAACATGTTTATAATTTTTCAGTTTCTTAATTATATATTAAGTTATAATAAAATAAATAAAACAACTTTGTTTTTAACCACAAATTTTTTATTATAATTTTTTTCCACCGACCGGTTTTAAAGCAAACAAGCTTCTTCGTCAAGGTTTACGTAACTAATAAATTTATTCCTTTTTTATTTTTATCATGCTATAATGAAACCGGTCGGTGGAAAAAAAAAGAATAAAAAATTAGTGGTTAAAAACAAAGTTTTTTTATTTATTTTATTATAATGAATAACCACTAAGTTAGTGCTTCAAATATAAACTTTATAAATATTAAGTTATTTAAGCTTTTAGCCTGAATAAAATACTAGGTATACGACTTAACCTTAAATTTATTTAAAAAACTACAGATATATGAAATTTAATATGACTTAATGTATTTTGCCAGTTTGTATAGCGTTAAAAACTTTACAAAACTGCATCTGTAACCGACCCGTTACAGGGGGGGGTGGCGGCTTTGTCTCCCTGGTTCCACTCAATCGGCCCACCTGGCGTAAACGGGAGGCCTAAGAGCCCGGCGCACCGAGAAAGCACTGACCGCCAAATTAACCTCAGTAGCCCTGAAAAGGGCTTTCCAACGGGTCCTGTTGGTGAAAAGAGGCGAGCTCAGTCAGGGCAGTCACGGCGGAAGCCAGCAGCGAAGCACGAAGTCCAGCGGGAGGCGAAGAGTAATACACAATACAACTGCCTTGAGCGAACTAACTGTTTATTTAAAAATAGACCCATTATAAAGCGCCCGCGGCGCACTGCCCGACCGCTGCCGTGTACGCGAGCCGTCGCCGGGGAGTGGGGGTACGGGCGACCATTCGCCTTGGCCTCCCCCACCTTACTCTACCCGACGGCCGGCCATGTTAATAGCGTCGTCCGCCCGCGTGCGGGTTTAGTTGACAGTATGCCGCGCGGCGCGCAACATACAATAATGAATACACATACTTATAAATAAAAAAATCAACATTCAACATAAAATTATCCAAATAAAATCCTATTCTACATTTTCCTCGGTATAGCCAAGGCCGAACCCGAAAGTTGAACAAATCACCTTTATTATGGATTCAGCCCTTGGCTTTCACATATACCAAGGACCTATACTATTAAATATTATTTATAAACAATTAATACAATATTCTGTGGCTTCCATCGCTTCCAGCGCGTCCGGAACAGCATCATTAAGTCAAATCCGCATATTTTCGAGTTAACGATTTTAGTCAAACTTAATTTTATTTTGTATCTACATTAAATTAATAGATTATTATTTTATTTCACGTTATTAAAAGACATACGTTTTGACCGAGAACACCAAAAGACTTGAGGCCCAATCTGACATAACAACGTTTATTCCATTATAATATGCAAGCATTGTGCCACGCCAATTTAAAAATATAGTAAAAGTGATCGTTGTTGATTGAAAATACATGTTAAATTAAGTTTAATTTTCACAATTTCCTACATATTTATCATACGAAACTTTTCAAAGAAGATGGTAGTAACAATAAGTAATTTTAGAATGGCATGTTTATTTAAAGAATCAGTGAAGCAAATGGTTTATATTGATGTTTTTTATTGGGAGAAAAAGAAAATACTTTTTTGAAAAGTTTACTTATAAAAAACATATACTACTCGGAGGTTTAAATTTATTTAATAAATAATGAAATTAAAATCACATTACAATATGCATAATTTTGAACAGCTGATCTTGTACAGTATTCTGACAAGTTCTAGTAGAAATGGTTTTATACTGTTAATGGTTTCCAGAACATAACAAATGTCAGGAACCATAGGTCTTTGGTACATTATGGCAAATCAAAATCGTTGAATTCTACTTCCAGTTTACCGTACATGCATATAAAAAGTCAATGGTTATCTCTGTAAGGTTTAACAATGTTGTTTTGAGTTGAATTATCTGAACTTCTTGACACTTTATAGCAATGTGGAGAGATATACTTAAAAAATATTACTTCCTATTCTGCCTGTAGCCGTGCACTCTCTAAGGTAGGCCTCCTCTATTCTACTCCACATCAAATGGTCCAGCATTCCTTTTTTGGTTCTACTTACTTATTTAATGTGTCCAGCTGGATCATATTTTTCTCTCCCCTTTGTTGTGAGGATTCAATAGGGAAGGTAATAAAACTGTTTCTAGATCTCACATCTCCATTTCACCTTTACTCGAAACATTAATATCATTCATCATCAATATAACCTTGTTTTCAAATCTATTAAGAATGTTTGAATAATTTGGGACCTCGGTGTTTGTTTTAATAACTCGATTACATCGAACATGTCAGGCATATTACAGGTGATGCATTTAAAATGTTTGGTTTTGTCATTAGAGTCACTAAACTATTTAAAGATATAAATATCTTGAAAATTTTATATTACGCATTTGTTAGAAGTCGGCTTGAACATACAACTTTAATATGGTCCCCATACTGTGAAAGTCACAAATATAAAATAGAAAACGTCCAAAATAAACTATTAAAATGTCTATTAAACAGAAATAATTACCAATTCAATAATTACAATGAAGCGAGAATACATTTTAAGATAGACTCCTTTGATAATAGACGACAGATTGCTGGCTTAATGTTTTTATTCAAGCTTTTAAATGGCATTACTGACTGCCCTAATTTATTAGTTTTATTTATTTCCATGTACCCTTTAACCTTACCCGTCACACCAAATTATTTTACTGTGCGATGTAAACACTAATACAGCAAGAAATTCATGCATACATAGAATTTGCAACTTGTATAATAACATTATTGGAGCCAATGCGAATGATATATTCAACTTGAATAAGAATAAAATCAAAAGGGAAATCAGCAACAACATGCAGGCATTGTCATCGTGGGTAAGTAATGATGGGCAAATACAATATTATTTTTTTTTATTTTAAATTTACCAAGGTAAATATCTACAAACCTTTAATTTTTTGTTTTCCAAATTCTATTCTTGTATGATATAACTTTATTTATGACATATTACGTAGTTAAATCTAGTTTTTTATTCATGTTTAATTTTTTAATGTGGTTTTTTATTTATGCATAATTTTTTAATGTAGTTTTTTATTTATGTATAATTTCTTAGTGTAGTTTTTAATTTATGTTTAATTTTTTAATGCAGATATGTGTTTATGATTAGCGACGATAGCGGGGTGGTCCGCGGTCATTCGGGTAAGCAAGTGACCGTAGATCGCCTTGCTGTCGCTTCTTGCTAAGCTACCTGCGGGTGCGATATCCTACTGTTACCACACCATAATGTTACAACTTGCATCTATCTTGGTACAGGTTTACCTACATAGATAGATGCAACAAAAAAATAAAAATATTGGAAATATATCAACAACATTGTAATCATAGGAATTAAATATAAATGTTTTTTGATGTAAGTACGCATTGTATTAGTATTATTTTTAATATGTAAATGTATTTTTTTTTCTTAATTCCCAATAAAGATATTATTTTATTTTATTTTTATTTTATTTTATTTTATTTTTGCACCACAACAGGCCAGGAGGCCCAATTACAGTGGTGAATTACATCACAGAACACCCAGGCTTGAGAAAACTCACATTTAATTTTTGTGTTCTCATCGGGAATCGAACCCGGAACCTTCCGTCTGTGAGTCAAGCGTCTTGACCACTACACCACGGAGGCCGCCTAATTATTATATTGTTAATTATAAGTTTGAAATAGTTTTTAGTCATTATATTATGACTGTATTGTCGGGGGCTTAGGGTCATAAGGGCGAAACTACAAAAAATGCTGTTTTGTGTTTTTTTTATTTTTTTTTTATTTATTTACAATTTTAAAAAACCCGTTAGGGTTACATTAGAAATTTAATATTGTCTAGTCATTTTATGTCTCGTCTAGTCTAGTTAGTTCAGTCATCATGTGCTTTTTCAGAATGATTTTAAATTTGTCTCCATTAAAAGTTTTCAAGTAGTGAGGTAGGTCGTTGTAGTGTTTAAGTCCATTATGTAGTATTTTTGACTGTCCTGTGTTTGTCTTTGCTTTTTCAATATGATAGTGTTTTTGTTGTCTGGTGTTATATTTATGTATGTCAGCATTTTTGACTAATATTATGTCGTCGTCTTGTATGTTTCCCAGTGTTATTTTGTGCACAATTTTTAAGGTCTCAATTTTAGTCAAGTAGTTTATGTCAAACTGGTGTGTTTTTTTGTACAGTTCAGTCGTAGAGGTCAGGTAGGGTAGGTTGTATGTTAGTTTAAGAATTTTATTTTGTTGTCTTTGTATTCTTGTTATGTCTGTCTTGTTACCAGTTCCCCAGAAGGCGATCATGTAACTCAATTTACTTTTGACATAGGCTTCGTACATCATAATTTTTTCCTTTCTAGATATAAAATCTTTAATTTTGTAGAAGAGGCTATGTAGTGATGCCATTACTTTAGTGAGTCCGTCTATGTGTTTTGTCCATTTTAATTGTCTGTCCATTGTGAGTCCTAGGTAAGTCACATGTTCTAGGTCTTTAAGAGTTTCGTTGTTTATTTTTATGTTCATGTTATGGTTCTTCTTTTGTGTTTCGAAATGTATTATATTGCATTTCTTGGCATTTAGTGTTAAGAAGTTTTTGTTTGTCCATTCTAATAGTTTTTGCACATCATTGTTGATGGTTTTAGTGGTTTCAATGTCATTTTTGTTTTCATATAAAATTCCTAAGTCGTCCGCATAGATTGTTTTTTTTCCCATTATGTCACTGTGTATTATGTCGTTAATGTATATTATATAAAACAATGGTCCTAATATTGATCCCTGAGGTACTCCAAATTGCATTGTTGTTATTTCACTTTTGTGTTCTTCAATTTTCGTAAACTGTTTTCTTCCTTGTAGATAGTTTTTAAATATTTTGAGAGCTTGTCCCTTAACTCCTGTATGTTGTAGTTTATCTAGAAGGGTATCTATGTGGACTGTATCAAATGCCTTCTTGAAGTCAAGTATGAGTGCAGTCACTGTATTTCCTTTATCAATTTTGGTTTGTATAAAGTTGCAAACTGATGTCATTGCTGTGGAGGTACCCTTTCTTTTTTGAAATCCATGTTGGTCTTTTGCAATAAAATTAAGGTTTTCAAGGTGTTGGTATAATCGATTGTGTAGCACTTTTTCAAATATTTTACTTAGAATGGTTAAGTTTGCAATGGGTCTGTAGTTAGAAGCTAAGTTTTTTTCTCCTCCTTTGTAAATTGGTGTTATTCTTGCTAATTTCATTACTTCTGGAAAGCTTCCGTTTGCTATATGTTTATTTATTAATTTCACTATTGTCGTGGTTATTTCTTCCTTTATTTTTTTGACTGTAACAACTTTTATTTCGTCATGGCCAGGTGATGTGTTGTCTTTGAGCCCGTTTATTATTTTGCTGATTTCTTTGTTGCTCGTATATCTTAAGTAAATTTCTGCGTCATATTCTATTTTTCTAAAATTTGTTTTGGTTGTATTTTGATTTACTATAGCTTTTGCTAGTTCTTTTCCGATGTTTGTGTAATAGTTGTTTATTATATCGGCTATTTCTTTTGCATTCTGAGTCTCTTCACCATTTTCTTTTTTTAATTTAGATATGTTAGTTTTTTTGGTATCATTTTCTTGGGTAATGTTTTCAATTTCTTTCCATATTTTGTAACTGTTCCCATTAGTTTCATTTATGCGACTAGCAAAGTGTTTTTTTTTTGTTCTTTTTATGTTGTTTCTAACTTCTGCTTGCAGAATTTTAAATTGCTGGGTAAATGATGGAAAGTATTGCATTTTTTTATACAGTTGGTCTCTTGTTTTAATTTTGTCATATATTTCTTTTGTCATCCAGCCTTCTTTAGTTGAAGTTGTATAGTTTTTAATGGTGGTTTTTGTGTTTTGTCTCGTTTCTTCTTGAATTATTTCTTGTAGTTCCTTAAAACTTTCAATGTTGAGATGATTTGTTATTTTTGTTATGTTTTCTTTAAGTTTTGCATAGTCAATTTTTTTAGAGGCATACTTTTGTAGGCTTTTTTTGGGATTGTTTGGTGGTATTTTCAATTGTATGTCTATTTGTCTGTGGTCACTTAGTGGGGTGTCGGTAAGGTAAACTTCTATATTCTCTTTTGGTTTTATATTTGTTATTACATGATCTATTATTGAATTTTGTCCTCGTTGTTTTTTTCTGGTGTATTCTTTGTCAGTTTTTCGGTTGATAATTTTTAGGTTTTTGCTTTTAAGCATATTTATGTAGTCTTTAACGTCGTTATGTGTGTCTAGTAAATTAATGTTAAGGTCTCCGATAATGATGCTTTTTTCAGTTCCGTGATTATTTAGTATTCGGTCGAGGTATTCGATGTAGTCTTTTATTTTATTTTTTCCAGGTTGCCTGTAAATTGCATATATTGTGAGTTTTGGGTCTATTACCTGTAATTTAATGATATTGTTATTTTCCTTATAGGCTTCGATATTTTCTAATTTAAAATCGTGTTGATTATCTATATGTATGGATACTCCTCCTCCTTTTCCATTTCTGCATGAGTGCGCTGCTTCGTAGTTTTTTATTTTGTATGTGTTTGTTTCATGTTCTTGCAGCCAAGTTTCAGTGAGTATGATTATGTTTGGCTTAATTTTCATGTTTGCTATTTGCATGTTAAGCTCATCTATCTTCGATTTGATTCCTCGGATATTAAAGTATAGAATTTTAATGTTATTATTTTTTTCATGTCTTATCTTCCCTAAATTTAATCTAAAAAATCTGTTTTCCGTTTTACTGCCTCTATTTTTCTTTTATAAGTGGGGCAGTCTATGCTCCATGATGAATGGTTATCATTGAGCTGGAGCTTTAGTCGGTCGTTTACTTTTCTGCAATTTATGCATTTATGGTTGTTTGCTTCAGTGGTGCATTCACCATAACTGTGATTGCCTGCGCACCTAGAGCAGGACTTGTTGTTTTTGCAATGCTGGGCTTTGTGATTATATCCATTACATTTGTAACAACGTAGTATAGAGAAATGTGTGTATACTGAGCACCTATCCCATCCAATGTTGATTTTTTCGTTCTGAAGCATCTTTTCATACGTCTTTCCGTCTACTTCCAGAAAAACGACAAAATATGTTAAATAAATTAAGTACTAATCTGATATCCAAACAAAATATCCTGTTAGTGACAAAAAGATTAAACTCATCCGATAAGTAGTTACCTAGATAAATTTGTGTGAAACTACAAATGAAGCGTTTTGTTTAAAGTCAGAAGAATAAAACACCTTTTACATCATTTTGTTAATTTACTAATGTAAGCGCAAGTTAGGGTCATATAGACGAAAGCGTAGTTTCATATTTTTGTCTCTAAAACATTTTATGCTCTATTAACTGTATTTTTTATTTTCTTTATTTGTTACCCTTAAAAGACAGTATTATTTTTTGAAAACTGTTTAATCATTTATCTCAAAACTGTGTTTTTGTAGTTTCGCCCTTATGACCCTTAACCCCTGTTAAGTAACACTGTCCGGTTGAGTTTAGATAAAAATTAAGTGGTCGATATTCACGAATATATTATATTTTTGAACACCCAGGCGCCAATTTTAATTGAAACTTAACCGGCAGCGTCAAAACATATTACCGTATTCCTTCTGTGCGCCTTGTAGACCTTGTCTATTGATTTTGAAATTTAATGGATCTGTTTTAGATCTGTGTACAACGAAAATTACGTCTTGATTTGTTAGTTTTATTAATGTCAAATTATTTTACAAATTTGAACACACAAATCACTAGAAAAAATAACACATTCTCGAAACTGGTGTAATTTGTGTCGTAAGAAAAATAAAACATGAGTTTCGATCAATAAAGATTTTAAAAACCTTATCAAAATGCAAAGCACAGATCCAACGTCCACTACCAGCCGAATAATGGCCGTAATTGGTAATGGCCGTAATCCGTACTGGCCATAATCCGTAATGGCCGTAATCTGTAATACCCGTAATTCGTAATGCCTGTAATCCGTAATGCCCGTAATGAACATAAAAATTTCATTCAAAAGATACTCAAGAAATTTAATATTTACAACCAAAATTCTCTTCTTAATTTGTTTTTTAAATTATAGGTCCATAAAAATAGTTTTCAACTGAAAATATTTAATAATTATTTCACGTAGAATTAAAGAAAAATACAAAAAAAAAATGTAATTTAAAATGCTTGTATTTCTTTTCAAAACCAGAAATTTAACCGCTGCTTTTCTAATGTTCAATTTGTTATCTTCAAAACATTACATTCTTCATCATTTTACTTAGCCTTTAAATGAGAATCGATGTACCAAAGTTTGGTCTAAATTTTTAAAGGCGTAATCTGCCGGTCGAACAGTAGTTATATTTTGTAACAGAAATACCATGTTTACTTTTTTTTTTTATTGCCCGATTTTGATAAAAACATCGTTTTAAAATGGCAAAATCATATGATTTCGTCATTTTTCGTGCGTTTTAAATAGACTTCAGCCTTAACCTATTTTATCAATCAGGTATTCTCATAATTGGTTATAAATTATAATAAAATAATTATGTTATAAAAGTAATTGAATACTGCAGGTAGAAAATAATCTGAATATTTGAAGTCAATTTGACCTAATTTATAAATAATGTTATTGACAATCGTATAAATGACTTAGATTTTTTATGTAGCATCGTAATTGGAATGGTTTGATTCCATTATGTGATTGGCAAATTCTGAGAAAGTATAGGATAAAGGCCTTACTATTTTCATTTAAATTTTATAATTTCTCTGTTTGGCCAATGTACAGTCTCTACACTGGATTTGGTATATGCCACTAATGTTCAAAATGTCAATTGTTGGTTTTAAATTATCTAAATTTGTTCATATTCTTTGTATGATGCGAAGGAATTTAGTTTTTTAGTTACTAGGCCAGTATATAAAAAAATAAAAAATAAGTTGAGTTATGTGATTGTCCCCCGCCCATAGTTTTGTAAGTTTAATTATGTGATTTAATAAATAAGAAATATAAAAATTTGAAAGTAAATAAAAATATCCTACCAAAATTACCAAGAATTGACACAATAGCAATGAACAAAAAAAATTAGACTTGCCAATATAAAAGTTGAAAAGCAATTAAATTTTTTTACTTTAAAATTAGATTGTATTATGTTTTTTGTATTCAGGCGCCATGTCGCGATGCAGTTTTTGGAGTTAACACAGCGAGAAGTAGAATATGTGGCTCTGTCACGGGACACAACAGAGGCCGATCTCAAGCAACGCAGAGAAATCCAACACGGCACAGCAAAATATTTTGACCAGGTACTGAACCCATCAATTACATTTACTAAATATATTTATTAAAATACAAGAAGTGACTACAAAAATATGCATGTATAAAATATAGTGCTTTGGAAAGAAATCTAATTTCAAAGTCATATCTTTATTTCAATTATCTATAAATGCTCAAGCCCTGGTTTAATTTATAGTGAAATCAAACCCAGAAACTCTGTGCCTCTTAGCTAGTACATCATAACAAATAAACAATGATAATTCATAGTTACAATAGTAACGATTCATATAATTGAAAATTTGGCAGCCTCTGTGGTGTAGTGGTCAAGACGCTTGATTCGCGCATGGAAGGTTCCAGGTTCGATTCCCGGTGAGAACGCATTAATTTTATGTGATTGTCTTAATTAAGAGAATCCCTAACTAGTCAGGATCAAACTGCACCTCTGAAATTGTAAATATAAGCTGAATAATTTATATACATTTTTAAAATTTGAGTGTTTTTTTTGTTTTTCATAATATGATTTTATTCTCTGCAGAGCGCGGTTCGGGCGGCCATTAAAGGACGTGTTCTGGTATTGGAAGGAATCGAAAAGGCAGAGAGAAATGTACTTCCTGTTCTAAATAACCTTCTGGAGAATCGGGAAATGCATTTAGAGGATGGCCGTTTTCTTATTCCTGCTGACAGATATGATAAACTTTTGCAGGTAACTTAAACAAATTGTGCATCATATAAATTGTATTCATTATATTTACATTATAATAGTAGTGCTTAAAAATTTTACTCCAGATTTTAGCATTACCATACTATTACATCCTTATTTTCTTTCAAATACTGATTGTAAGTTTTTCCGAGCTCTACTATTATTAAAATGTTTTCAATCTGTTTGTCTATACTTGATATTCTAAAGTTTATATTGTGTACATTTTTTTCAGTAACTGCATTGGCATTGCAGTAGTATTCTCATTCTAGTAAATCTCTGAAAAAATACAATTAAAGTGTTCTCACCTAAATGATAACAAAATAAAATACTAGTTGTTTCTGCATATTAAGTATCAGGGCCTCAATTATGAACGCTATCGTCATCTGTACATATCGAGACGATATACTTAACTTCTGTACTATCTGTATCTTCCTCGGTATCTTCTACCTACTTGTCATCTCGATATCATATGATCGAAACAAACCTATGAATGACCGCAAAAATTAGTCCGCATTCCTTACTTCATTAACATTTAAAATAGATCTCATTTATATTTTTAATAGGCTTCTGTGATAGAAAGTGCCCACATGAAGGCGATTTTATAAACTTAATTTTATAATCTTATTTTATTTTGCTTGAACATGATTTTTAAAAGACTTTTGACAATTGCCAAGACGATATACGATCGTCTGTATTTATCTATCGAACGACTACAAAGCCGGTTCTATCATGAAGACAAGAATAAATGAAATGGTAATATTTATTTTCCATACTTGCAATATTTCTTTCGAAATGTTGCCATTGCACCTTAAGGGGGGATGCAAATTATGCTGTCTCAGAGGTCACGTGGTCTTACGCATGTGCTGCAAATACATGCAGTTTTCATACTTCACCGCTAGTGACGCTGTACTAACTGTCGAAATTTTACCCCACCTCAATGACATTTTAAAGATGACTTCTCTTTTGTATTTTAAATAGGCTTTTAAGAAAAAAGCCCCAAAACCATTAGAATTTAAAATAAATCGTAATTAAAGGAAAAATTGCTCGGTGGAACAAAATTTTTGTCACTTTTAATGCGTATATAAAGTATAGAAGGCTTCTAGACCTGTCGGTATAAACCAATGTACTTACATCAAAACTTGATGGTGGGGGGATCGGTAGTGACTTTTATCTTCAATATGATATGACGTCATACTGAAGCTATGTCATTTCAGTGCGTAGATATGTGTACTGCGACGTACGCTTCCCCTTGTTTCATATCGATGTACCTACCCAAAACTTGAAGGTAGGGGTTCAGTAGTGCATCTTTGTAATCGCTAGAGAGAATTTATCTTTAACTATACCTTCAAGGTGAAGGTAAGACTTCTTTATTTTCCCATCATAATCGAGGCTCAGGTCGCTTTTTCCAATAATTTAGAAATAGTCACAATTATTATGTCCCTCAGTTGACGATTTTTTAGCTAAATGGAGTGTGTGATGTAGGTCATTTTATATTTTTAAAAGCTCCATGGTGAAGAAGAAGTGAAGAAATGGAGACTAGAGCGTGTCGGAGAAGGTTTCAGGGTTGTGGCTCTCGGACTTCCCGTTCCTCACTATGCGGGAAGCTCTCTGGATCCACCCCTGAGATCCAGATTCCAGGCTCGCCACGTTCCCCCACTTACTTATGAGGTTAGTCCATCTATTTACTAGTATAACATAACAAAGTAAATAATCACAAGCAGCAAAATATTACGAGTATAATAGTTACCAATTTTGAACAGAAACAGTATGCTATGTCATTGATCTTGTCATTAAAATTTAAATGAAACATTTGAGTTCAAATGATTTAAAAATATTAAAATTTGGACCATTTTCATTTAGTCATTAAAAACTGTGATAGAAAATGGGAGTCAAGTTATGGTAGAGCAGGGTTTAAACCTCAGTTCTCTAATCCAGAGTCAGTGTAACTACCACGAGACGTACTGCATTTTTGCCAGAGAAATGGCATTCATCATTTTCTCAACTCTATTCTTTACTGGATACATTCGGGTTCTTATTTGCTGTGACAAATTTTACTTGCCATTTATGCATAGTTCCGTGTGAAAATATTTTACTGAAAAAAATATACCTCTGTATTTTTAAATGAAGCGTTTATTTTTAGATTTCAAAAATACAATTTCTGGCAATAATGTTTTTTATGTTAATATACAAACATGTAATTTTATGTATCATCAACTGCGATAACACTACTAGTTTTACTATCATAAGCTGCTTTGGGCAGCGATGGTATAAATATGTGCAGTTGTCGCCGTGAAGCCTTTATGTTGTAGTTCGCCTCGCTCATCTTTTTTCTTATAATTTCGATATATTGAGATTCAATAGAATCAGATATTTTTTCTGATTTGAAATTATTTTCATTAGATTTGTCGTTAGATTGTCTTAAGGCTAGGCTTAATGTTGGTGTTGACGAAAGCCGCTTGATGATTTTCTTATTTTTTAATGATTTGTTTTCACTACCTGATGAATTGTTCGCTGAATCGTCCTGGAATGAAATTATATTGGCCGAAAGAGACATTCTTGTAGAGAAACAGGTGTCTTTGGTTCCTACACCATTCGTTTTTTTGACATAGTTTTGGATGTTATCAGAGACATATGAAATAGGGTAATCAAAAGATTGACCTACATTTTGTTGTCCATCATCACTGTCAATTTTGTAATACTTTTTATGTCTATTTTGTGCTTGTTTTTTATTTAGTCTCTGTTGTGCTTTTCTATTTGTATTTTCTGGAATTTGTTCCACAAATTGCATTGAAGTTTGTACTTCTGGTTTATTATATTGAGCCAGGTAGTGTTTTGTTTCTTCTATCCCTTGTTTAATGTCCTCTCTTCCTGCGAGATCTAACCATTGCATGACTCTGTCGGAGAGAGGGTTACGATCTATAATTATGTCTTCAGTCTTCCCTGCCATATAACAATGTCTTTCTATTTTGTATGTGTCGGGGCAACATGTAGCGGCCGTCTTTTGTCTTTCCCAGTTTCTTAAATTGAGGGGATTGGCATTAAGAACTAACCGTGGTGATTCTGCCGTTGAAGTTGTTGTACTAAACGCCGGGCTGATGGTTCTTTGAGTCCTTGTTTGTACTGCGCTAACTATTGGAGTAATGGCCAGAGCCATTGGGTCGTCTTTGGATAAGATCGCATGTCTGCGTCCATCAATCCAAACAGTTTTCACAAAGAGTGGTTTTAAAGATGTTTCCCAGTGCACCACCATGTTCAAAATCAACTGATTATTTTTTTATTAGCATTAGTATTTATTAGCATCTGAAATAAAAACAACAACTTTACTTTATAAAAAGTTTACAATAAGAAATAATAAATAATCCTCTCGTATTGAAAGTTCAGCTACAGAAAAAAAAAATCCATTCTCTATTTACCCTAAATAAGGATTCACCTTATTTAATTTTTTGAATATTTTTTATTGTATTGTAAATGCACATTAAAAAATATATTAATATACTTAAAGTGATATAAGTAAACGGCAACCATAAATAGTATTTTATAATATTCAGCTTACAGTTTTATTTGAATTGTTGATTTGGGATGACCTTTTAACTTTGAAAGTGCAATATCTCTCAACTACCAACTTGTGCCGGAAACTCAACGATATGAACTTTGTAATTATTAACTAAAACTAAAATCGTACTATATATTTTTTTAAATGGGTGGGTTCCATGGAGTTGGGACACCAATAACATATATTTTTACCATGACACCAGTTAAGAGTCAAATAAATATTCCATGTTTTCCATGTTTGGAATCGAACCCGTGACCTTGGGCATGGTAGCTAAACACAGTAACCACAGCAGTACCAAGCAAAACATATTCATTTTTCAATTAATATATTATTACAATATTTTGCTATAGTTTTGCTAAAGAGCTGAAACCTTCATTGTTGTGAAGAGATTCATCTTTAACTTCACTAAAATCAACAGATGGAAGAATTGAAGAAATATGGATGTTCAAACATAGGCAAAATGGTGAATGTTACACGGTGTGTAAAGTGACCACTTAAACTAGCCAATGACAGATCATAATCCCTGTAAATGCCTAGACTTCTGTATATTTTTATTTTTGTATATACACAAATTAACAAAAACAAATATTTTTACTAGAAAATAAGTGGAGTCAGGATGCTGTTAGTCCATTTTTTAGAGGGCTTTAATTTTATAATGGATTGAACACGAAAGCTTTGTTTTTTTTAGATTTACTAACTCATGTGATGTTAATGACTTTATCTCCCTTAGTGGATTCACTCCTTTTTTTTTATTCTTAAAAGCGTTTTTTTTACATATATTTATTCTGTTTGTGTAAGAAAAGGTTTTTGGCGCATATATTGTTGTTGTATATTTAGTTATAAAGGTGTTAAACTTGCTTTGTTTCTTTGTTGTTCTCAATATGTGTTATTTTCAAAATGTTAATATTATTTATGTCCCGAAATGAGTTGTTGTAACTCCTGGGAATGTAATTCAATGTATTATACTTTGTGTTATATGATTGATAAATAAAAATAAAAAAAATAAAAAAAATGTGAAGAGGTACAACTGCTTTATCAAAAAAATGGGAAATGATCCACCGTGTACTCTAGGTCGGGTACAGTGGATCACAAATAAATTCACAGTGGCTCATTCTACTACACGGTAAATAAATATGTGTTTAGATTTTGATGAATATATGGGTAGCATAAGACATATTTTTAAAGGCTTAGGTACACAGTGGATCATGATTCACTGTGTACTACGGTATTTGATCCACTGTACCACATGCGACCATTTTGATTTTCCAGTCAAACAAACGTAAATTACTGAGATGAGAGTTCATGATAGTGATACTGTTATATGTAACTAGAATACATGTAGTTTACAGTAAAGTCAATGCCATATGAAAATATTACATGCATATCAGACAAGAAACAAAGAAAATTTGCCTTTAAAATTTAGGGTTGAGACACAAATAAAAATAATGGACGCACCATGTGTACGCACTGTCTCAGCTACCAGCCGGCTAGAGGTAATATGTTTGCCCTATGAGAGCTTTTATTTTAAAATTTAACTGTGAGAAAGATTAAATTTGAATGCTTATAATTTTTACATGCAGGGTACTTGATCCGCTGTCGACACCTTGACCCTACGGTGCGTTTGAATGTTTAATAACCCTATGTTAATGTATTAGTGCGTGTCCGTGAACCAATTAAACACACAAATTTTGTTTGTGTTAGTAGGCACATTAGGATGATATTTTATGAAAAAATATTTTGATGTAAACATAAAACAGAGATCATCAAAGATTTGAATGGACTGTACCAAATTACTAAAAATAAAATTGCGTATGTAGGTAATAATAACAATTTTCTCTTTTTTGTTGATTTTATCTAGGTACTTGAAATTAACTACGGTTGTATATCAAAATCTACGAGGGCTATTTATTATTTTTTTATTACTATGTTTCGAAGCCTATAATATTTTTATTTTAAGTAGTTGTTTACTATTTAGCAGAAGCATCCAATAATGCAATAAAACATTTAAAACTATAAGACCATAAAACCAAACAATTCTATTCAGTTGTTTTGCATGGGCAACCCATCTTTTCTATCCGAGTTGAATATTAACTTTGAAATAAACTCAGTAAAAGAATGCTTATGACTTGGACAAAATATCTCTAAACACCTTGTAAAAATAAACAACTGTATACCTACAAAAAATAAGTAATTGTTGAACTTAGAAATGTTTTATTTATGTTTTTAGAAACTACGATAAATGGACATTTTAATGGTATCTAAGTTTTAAAAATTATATTGTCCAAGTGAGTTTTACCAGCTTGTAGACATTGTTTAAGGCGGATTCGCAAATTCTCAAAAACACATTGACAAGTTGTTGGTGGGATGGCGTCAAATTCCCCCTACAATGTTTTGTTTTAACTGATTTATTATTGTTGGATCGGGAATAAAAAAAACTAATTACTGTATGAAGTTTATGGTTTCTCGTCTGAAGATTCTGAAGATGATATTCCATTATTAGGTAAAGGCTCAGATGAGTGAATCTTTCCTGTAAATATTATTGTAAAATCCCTATGAAGTTAATTATGTTACTACTCGGTAGCAATCTTACACATTTTGTTGAAAACCATGAATTGTTAAATTATGTAACTTGAGTTACCAAAACCATGTAAGGTGAGTTACTTTTATTTGTTTTTTTTTTTCATTATTTCTTTGTATAGATAGCGAAATTTGTTTATCGTTATTTCAATAAAAAAGAATTCCTTAAGGTTTTCGTTATGTTTATTTTATTTTTATGTTTAATTAAAACGGAGTTATAGCATTACATACCCGTGTATGTGCATAGAAATTCATGTCGCACAATGTAACGCGCGTTACCAAAGCGAAATAAATATTTAAACAATATTTGTTTGCCTTAATTGAATTATTGTTTTATTGAAAATGTTTTCTTAATCGATGTTCAATGTACAGTGATGTACAAAATATATATTTTTTACATTGTATGGATAAAACACATTGAAAAAGAGTCAAATGTATCGTGAGTTACCATGGAATTACCCTCATTCATAAATAAAAAAATGTTTTTAAAAAATCACGTTTTTGAAGACTGGAGTTTAATATGGTCCCCTATTTATAATCTCGGTAAAATAGTTTTTGGGCTGTAGATATGACATACAAAGAATCAATAGACACCATAAGCCAACCAGGCACTTACAAGAAAAAAATAACCCAACATTATGAATCTATGGGGCATTTATATGCAAAATACGCAAAACATATGGCGTAGGCCGCATTGTCAAAACGCGAGTTTAAATTAGTAGTTTAATTAAATAGTTAAAATTAAGCAAACTCGCTTGTAACATTGATGGATCGACTGTTTAGCTAAATGTATGTCGTTGCAGCAACTTTCAAATCTTCATAAAACCCGTAGAATATGTTTTTTTGATGGAGCGAAAAACTTCTGTAATTCCTATTTTGCCAATTTCAAAGATTCTAGTGCCCAGCGTTGCCAAGCTAAAATCGGTAGATTCTGAAACAGTTTCACATTTTTTCATTTTCATGAGGGGGGGAGGGGATGGTTTTTTGGTGTCCACAATTTTGCCACACTGCTCTAGAAACAGTTTTTTTTAGAAAACAGTTTCGCGTATCGGAAATCATGGTTTGCTGTTATGTCACGAAAATTGATAATGGTGCAAAATGTTTAAAATCTGTAGAATTTACATCGAATTCGGTAGATTGCTCTTAAAATCGGAACATCTACAAAAAAATCGTTGGCAACGCTACTAATGCCATAGATTGACCGGTGATTCTAACACACGTTCTACTCCTAGAATTGAACGTAGTTATGCAGAAAGCAGCCAGTCCACAATTTTGAAAAAATGTGATATTGATGTTATCGGATGCAGTCAGGTCAATTCTATGTTTTGTTAAAAACAGCCAGACCGCTTTCATACAAAATGATCTAATAATCACCTTCTGAAAATGGTGTCGATCACAAAAACTGCATTTTTCAATTTGCAGAAAACACTTACAGCACTAGAAAAATCTTACTCTACCTAAAAAATCATTAAAACTGGTCAAATACATAATTAGATTCTTGTTTGTAAAATAAAAAAAATATATTCATTGTTTATCGTTTGTCAAAGTCAAAAACATTCCAACTGTTGTGTAGATTTGATTATTCACTCTTTTCACAAATGTGCTATTATCTCAGTTTTACTTTATTATAGCTGGCTGCTTTATGCATAACTACGTTCAATTCATCGAGGGGCAACAGATTTAACAAAAAATACCTAATAAGATGGCGATACTGAAAATGCGGAAATTTATGGGGGGCGGCTTTAACAGCAGTGGACCACGATTACACCATCTCTAGTTTTGTCCGCCTCGTAGTCTAATGGTCAGCGCGTTTACCTACCATGCAAGAGGCCTCGAGTACGATTTCCGGCATGGTTTACATGAAATATCTATTTAAAAAGTTTTACACACAATAATTGATGCACAGCACCTGAAATTTAAGACTGATCATCTTACCTTCATGTAACAAAAATTACCAAGATAGGCTGTGGTAGATGTATGAATGCAGTGCCATGTGCACCATTAGGTGCGGAAAATGAATGATTAAGATATAAAGTTTTATTGAATGTCAATAAAATATTAATATAAATTTATAATTTGTTTCATTAAAAATACATAATAAAATGTAATTTAATCACATTTTATGCATATTTTCTTATTTGATATATTGCAATAGTTAAAAAGTGTAAATTTTAAAACATTTTTTTAATGGAAAAAATAAAAAAAAGAAAGAAATGGATTATTTTATTATTAAATCTGAACTAATTACATTTCCCCCTTTTCCTAGTTGTCTCTTTCGCTAGCAAGCCTGTATCGAAAGGGACATATTTACATAATTTATGTAACATATTATATATAAAACTGTTTTTCTTTCTTCAATATTATTTTTATTTATGGGAAACATATTTGATAACCACATATGCCGCAACAAATCGGTTTCTTAGAACAGGCATTTGCCTATATAGGAACCCATTACAACATTATTTTTATTTACTAAGGAAAAACAACAGTTGTTATATAAGAATACAAAATATAAAAAATAGTACGTACATCCAGTTAAAGTTTTATACTTTTTTTTATTTTAGTTTTATTATGCATACTAATATTTATTGCTTGCCGACCCTTCATATATACTGAGCCTACTCCTAGTACAAGCAAAATTTGTCAGAGTGTTTTTTGTGCCATTTTGTAAAATATGAAATGTATGTATAAATAAATGACACCTTTTTATTGACATTCAATTCGTTGCAATTTGTAAAACTAGAGAATAAGAGACGGGTCTTGCTATACTAGAACGACTGTATAATATTACCAGTTTATCGGCGGTATTGGATCACGGAATGCACGTGGGTTATTGCACTGTGTCAGGCTTCCCCAGACCGCGCATAGACAAATATATACAGGGTGTTCTTTAAACCCTGTCAGATCAGAAACCACGATGATCAGTATGAGCAAGAAGACATATTGGACATTAAAATATTTTTTAGAACGAAAGAAATTTTAAAAAAAATATATCAAAAAAGGCAAATGGTTGCTTATTTCTGCAGTGGTGAAACGAGGAGGGGAAGGGGGGAGTTTGACACTGCGCCGCGCTCCCCTCACTTCTCCCCTGCAGAAATAAGCAACCATTTGTTTTTTTTAAATATTTTATTTTTAAAATTTTTCTTTGTTCTAAATATTTTTTTAAATATGCTAATATGTCTTCTTGCCCATACTGATCATCGTGGTTTCGAATGTGACAGGGTTTAAAGAACACCCTGTATATTCATATTAAGACGGCATAAAAATTCGTTTTTATAAAATACCGGTCAATATAATTATTAAAAAATAAATATTTTCTTATAAGTTACCCAAATATTTAAACTTTGGTGGTCATTTTCAACGAGTTGTAAATAACTCACTATTAGAAAATGGAAATCAAGTTGGGGTAGAGTGGGGTTCGAACCTCGGACCTCTGATCCGTGAGTCCGCAACACTAACCCGATTCATTCAATTATAATCATAAATGCTCGAAAACAAAGGGCCGAAAAGCCAGATACAGAAAATAAGTTAGCTGTACTTTTCCATTAAAAAAATATTTTATTTTATTTATTGCAATGGAGAGGGAAAACATTTTTGAGAAGGTAATATAGAAGTATGTTACACAGTAGTGTAAAGTGGCTACTTAAACCAGCTAATGACAGATCAGAAGCCCTGTAAACGCCTAGATTTCCATATTCCCTTCGCTGTTGCAGTATATTTCAATCCTAATAACTCTATAGGGAGTGAAATCCAACCTTGTCTACAAATGTTTGGACAAACTGAAAACATTGTAATCAAATCTAAGTCTTAATAAATTACGTAAAATTCAATGGATTCGACAGATTAAAACCAATACAATTAAAATCTATAACACGAAAAAAATATTTTGTCATTAAAAATAAAATTGTAAAATTTAGAAATAATAACCTGTTCTAATTTTTTTTAAATATGTAAATAAATACTTAAAATTTCACTAAACTAATTATATGATCCAAAGATACTTTTTGAAAATGTTAAAGGGTTTAAAATATTCGTTTAAATCATTTTGATTTAAAATGATTTTACTTGTAAAATTAAGTTGTTGATCTGCGTTTAGTTTTTTAAAAATATTTATTCATAATTATTTTTTGAAAACTTTCGAAAATATTACTAACATACAATATGCGTTTATCTATGTTTATTATATATATATTTAAAATAGACAATTACATATCGTGATACTACAATACTGCATCTATTATTTTTTTGTCAGGAGATCCTAAAAAGCGTTCTTTTAATATACTACTTACGATTTTGATCAACCAAAAATACCGCTGGACTATCAAAAAAAGTATAATCATTTATATTAAAAATCGTAATAATAAAAAACTAATGGCTCTTAATCCCTATAACGAATTTAATTTTGTAAAACACTTTCGTAAAAAAACAGGTTACGCGGTATATTGTACATTTATAAATCACCGACGATATATAAATTTACATACTTGTACAATATATCTATAAATGTTAATAAACAAAATTAAGTATAATAAATTTAAATAAATAATAGTACATAAGACAATGTTCGATTGATTAAAGTCAGTTTTGACCTATACATTTACTTTTAATATAACTTTAAAATATTATATTCAATTACCATTATTTATATTTGACAAACACTTTATTTCTTTTTAATCATAATGTGTATGTCTCGACGAGCAGTCTTTGTGGAAGAAAATCAAAACAAAAACTACTTTTGTTTTAATCAAAGTAAATTTTAATAAATAAAGGATATTGATAAATTTACTCACAAAGGAAATCGTATCAACTTGATCTCGTTTTTCTTCAACGTTCATATTACTTAAACTGGCTTCGTTTGGATGTAAAATTGCTAATATCCTATAGAAATGCTTTTAGATCTTTCATTTATACATAAATGACAACTTTTAATTCAACGACTGATATAAATTAGTCTACAATTGTTTTTCCTTTGTAAAAATCGCGACATCCGGCCGCGCCGAGGGACGGGGTCGACTGAAGACAGTTTTCCACCTTTCCCCTTTTATAGGAATACGAAATGACCAAAAAACAAATGAATGCCGCTGAGCGGAGTAATTTTCTCGATATATATTTTCTTCCTAGACACGCACATAGTCAATTCTAAATATATTTTCCAAACATCCATCGAGATTCGATTGTTTTTGTTATCTTGCCTTATTACTGCGATTTTTACAAAAATATCAATGTTGCTAATTAACGCTGTCAAAAATTATATCGCATTGTCGTCACTGTCATTTTAAATTATTATCAAAAATAGGTTTGTCTAAATATTTTTTTCCGTAGCGTAGTGGTTAATAGGATAGGCGGTGTCAGAAGTTCGATGAATAGGTATTTGAACATAGTTTTTCTGCCATTCATTCCCGATATTGTGCCAAAAACGACAACTGTACGTCGGACTGATTATACCTAACTAAAATCGAGGTTTTGTTGTCCCGTTTTCCGCACCCCAAAACTAAACCGATGTTGTTTTTTTTTAGATAAAGTTTAAAAATTAAATTTTCTGTGTCAGTACCTTTTCATTTTTTCGATATCATTTATCATATTTGTATACCGTACGTCTGAAGACGGCAGATAAAACTGGGCGCTTTTTTGGGTTTTTGGATGGTCTTAGCTCCCATAAGAAACAGTTTGTCTTAAAAGCAAAACGATGGAGACACGCTAATGGTAACTATCTATTCTGTGTTAAAATCTCACTACTATATTGCCATAATCCAGGGAGAAAATACTGGAATATGAAGAAAAGTCAGGGCCCCGATTACAATGAGAAGTTAACATTTATCTTCAATTTTATCTACAAAGTAAAATTAAGTTTTCTGTATGAAAAGCGGAATATGCATACATTATTTTCTCCTAAGTATGTTCAATTATAAGTTACCGAAGAAGATACTTTAAATGTTCATGCAAATATGCTCGTTTTCGTACACAAATATCGGTTTTTCTTTATAGACAGTCGAAGATATCTCTGTTAACTTTCCATTATAATCGGGGCCCAGACCGCCTTTCCATGTATAACTTTATACTACCGAGGTCCGTTGCGGGTTCGGTTTCAATTGCTATTCGTCCGCGAAGTGTAGGATTTATTATCTTCTATAGTTATGATAAAATTTTCTCGATGGATTTTTAAAAGATTGATTTGTCTTATGCTTTTACGAACCAAGTTCATCCTAATCTTTCGTTGTGTAGTTGTGAACACGTTACCCCGCTATTAGCGATCTCATTGGTTTAGTTTCCCAGCTTGGTTAGCGAAACAAATAATATTGAAAACATTTTCCGCCATATTAAGAATATATGTGGTCTGACTTTTCTTCGTACAAACGTATTCTCGTATCTTTAACCTGGATTTTGGAGCTCGAGTGATTATTTTGTATACTGTCCTGTTTCCGCATATCCTCTAAAAAAATAAAGACACGAATCTTTTGTACTCGCTTCGGCAGTTCGTACTGATATTTCAACAGACGATAAGATAATATGGACGTCTATTGAACATTCTGCCTATATTGAACATCCCCTTTTCTCAAGTTCTTTCATTTGATGATTTTTGTGAAGTAAAAGAGCTTAGACACATGTTGATAGGTGAGTTTCGATTTTTTAATAATAAAATATATATTGTTTTACACGGCTTACTCGCTTTTATTGTACACAGTAATACAAAATTAAATATACCTACTACATTGGTACACGTGATGTAAAACAATCAAATTACATTAAATAAACCAAATACAATTGGAGAACTAAGTTAAAATAGAAAATGAAAATAAAAGTAAGATACAAAATACTCTTGAATATAAGGAGAAAACTAAATATAATTAAACGTAAATTCAAAGGAAAAAATGAGATTCTAGACATTTTTTGATTTGTGAATCACCCGTGTTAAAAATATTAACAGTATTCCCACATTTATTAGCAATAATTGCCAACCTAAAAATAACGTTATTGTAATTGACGTTGATTCGGCAGTTTTCTTCCAGAAATAAGATTTGTTGCCTTGTCTTTGTGGTACATAATACTTTATTAATTGTACCATTTCTGGGCAATCAAATAGAGAGTTGACTATTTTATACAGTAACTTTAAACTAAACATTTTTCTTCTGTCATACAATAAAGGTAGTTTGAATTCTGCTTGTAATTCTTTATAGTTGATCATATCTATTGGGGTATTGAGATTATAGTTAATGTGTCGTAGAACTCTTCTCTGTATCGATTCAAGAAGTTTAATGTGTACTTTGTATATTTGACTACGGTACTCCACTTGACTACGAACAAACGCAGGGTAAAGAGTGTGTGTACTATTGAAGTCTTTGGAAATTCTCAACATGAAACCTAGCTTTCTCATTTCTTTATCTCTGATATTTGAAATATGTTTAGGGGAGTTCAGTTTTTCGTCAAAAGTAACGCCTAAATCACGAATTATTTTTACTGTTTCAATTATTATATATAGATACTTAAATTATTTCACCTACTAGGATATGCCCTAAATACTATGAATCTTTTTATGTTTCTCAAACCAGTTTCTTAAATTCTTTAATTTTAAGTGTATTTATATGATAAATTTATTCCATGTCATTCCATTCTTCTAATACTGAGAAATTGGATAATGTCATGAATAATGAATAATATAATGATTTTCACTTGTTTATCTACGTACTGTAACACTGTCCCATAAACGTGTTCAAGCTAATCTATGTCGGTGGCCTAACTGCCAGCAAATGTTTTAATGCGTGTCAGTCTTGACATTTTTGCCACGCAGTAAATAGTGACACATTTTTGTAATACACAATGCAAATTGTGACCTTTTTAATATCAAAAGTTAGTAGCTTCCTAATCAGGTCCGGTTGCGGCTTAGTAAATAGCAGTCCGTTTGTTACCTACGCAGATTCTTACCGCCCACTGTTCACAGTTATTTTCACAATTTGTCAATAAATGCTTTTCTTAAATAATATAAATTTCTTTAAAACACAAATACCCAAATTTCCGCTCGTTACGAAATGAGTTTTTCCCATAACTATGTACACGTAAAGCATGATGCGTTACAGGATTATTTAAGTACCTAGACTTGTATAACTGTATATAAAGACTTTTATCTACTCAATCTTCACATTGGTTTGAAAACGCTCTAACAAGGCGGAACCTTAGTCCATTTTTAAAATTAAAATAAAAAAAATAGTCCTTAAATCATGTTTAGTTTGTATATTAAGATTCTAACATGGAGTTATACAAATTAAACGCCAACTCGATAAATAAACAATCAAAATCGTTGTTTATAAAAAAACAGTAGAAATCTCGTTTTTCTTCTTCATTTATAATCATAACACTAATGTTTTCATTTATGTATTAATTGTGTTTTGTTTTCTTTACTCGGTCTAATGCCGGCTCTGTTTGTAATCATTTGTCATCAGTATTATTTTCCTTCTGCGCCAAATGGCTCCGCGCATTTCATGTCCAAGGCACATTATCCTCGAGGGAAATAATTAGCGCAGGAAAGTTACATCCAGCCTAATGGACTAAATGCGAGTATTATCATTCGCCCATCTTAAATGTTTTCATTTCAATTCTAGAGCCTAATTTAACTTTCTGGAATTAGAATTCCCAACCGCCAAACCAGATACGCTTTTAGAATTGCCATTACGTAACATCAAGTGAACGTATGAGAGGTCGCGTATAATTTTATTATGAGAACTCGCTTCATTCATAGTTTCGTTTGAATGTGGTGGTATTAATCACATAAAAAAATATTGCTTTTAATTAAATTGAAATTTTAAGTTTTTTTTAAGCCGAATCAACCCCTGAAAAGAAAACTTTTTAGAGTACTCGCAGGGTTTTCGATGAATAGTTTTTAGGTCAGTATAATTATTTTCAATTAGGTAGTCATTTTCTTCGTGAGTTTGAAATGATTGACTAAATTTATTTTAAACATGTTTTACCCTTCGATAGATCACACAAGCTATTTTTGTAACAAAATAAGATTAATGTTAACAAAATTATCAGTAATTACACATTACTGGTTTTTACTTATATTAATTATTGACTTACTTATATCTTGTAATACGTAAGAATTATTAACTGTAAGATCTTTAATATAATATGGTTTTTGCATAGAATTACGAATAGTCCAGAAGGAGCGTAGAATCATATTTGAATACATCGGACTGAGTCCAATAATTCCCCCAGTATGCCTCACTTTCACCGCGCGCATTTGTGAAGCCGCCGTAATGTTGCACGATGGGAAAAAATATAATTATATCACAAATGTAAGGTAAAAAAAAGCAATCTATTAATTTCTCTAAAAATTTATTGTACACGCGGAAATATTGATTGACACAACATAGTAGATAAGTAAAGGGCCATTTAATAAGAATAATTGAATTAATGAACATTAAACTTAAAATATAAAACAAATTTTATTTTACATAAAACGGATATTTTTATATCATGTTAAATAATATTTGATGTTTTAAAGATAATGTCGGTCAAATGTCTACGAGTTGTTTAATCCGAGATCCAATTTTCATCAGTTCTCTCATTAGATGAGCAAAGAAGGGTAAAAAAAAAATTACTACCCTGGCAACACTAACGAAATATTCATTTTGTTTCTTCGACAATCTGACAGATGGAAAACTAATTCATTTTTTAAGTAATGCATTTGTTACAAACACATTCATTTGCAAATTACAGATGAAATGTGATTGCATCCCGTTTCTTTAAGATCCTAGCAGTATTTCTAAACTTTAAAAAGACGAAACACGGCATAGTTGAATTCAAATCAGGAGTTGCGTACTGAGCGACGTCTACAAAGAAACCAATGGGTCAAAACGTTAACCTACTCGTTTATGAGTAGTTTAGTCGCCTTCTGTTTGATGTGCGTATGCGGTTTCTGGACTATTCTTAATTATATGGGTTTTTGTTTTAGAATAGAGAATTAGCGGGTAATTCTTTTTGTTTATATAAAAAATAAACCTTTTTTAAAGTATTCATTCTCCGAAATTAAAATGGTTTTATAAAAAATACTAGTTCGGGATGTCAAATGCATGTTAAAATGTTTGATTTTCCAAAAAAAGTGACGCCATTTTCATAGGCTTTTACATAATTGCCTTCTGATTTTGCTATTAGAAATCGAATAATGTTATTTATTCTTTACAATATTTGAGTTTGAAGGTTTTGGCTCTTTAACTTTACTAAAATCAACATATGGAAGAATTGAAGAAATATGGATGTTTAAACATAGGCAAAATGGTGAATGTTACACAGTGTGTAAAGTGGCCACTTAAACCAACCAATGACAGGCCATAAGCCCTGTAAATGCCTAGACCCATAAATGAAATCCATATTCGATTATTTAAGGTATTCTCCATCCCTGTTGTAATTTGTTATTTATTCGAATTTTAGATAAACCCGTGTAGAAAACGTTAACTCTTAAAAAATGTGCTAAAAATTCTCTGCAAACGGTGCTGCAACGTCGTGTTACATTTAGCAAATCATCATCGTCATTCCCTTTCCCGCACCCAGTGGTGCTTAGGGCACTGCATCGGTAAACCAAGTGCAGCGTATTTCGACCATCTATTACATTAAGGTAAGATGATCAATCTCACGCTTCTGGTGCCAGTCCGGGAACAATGAAATATGACAGCTTAAACTAATTTTATAATCAATATTTCACTTCACCCTGCCACGAATCGAACCCAGAGCCGCGAAAATGGTAGGTGAAGATGCCAACCGCTGCACTACGAGGCGGACTTATCTCCTTAGATTTTCTTTTTGAGGATTTTTACCTGAGAGTAGCCATCGAGTCGAAAGCTGTCATCCAGGGTTCTAAGTCTGTTTCACTATTTTTATCATAACTGTACACAGAGAAAACATTAAGCAAAAGACAAGATATTTTGGAATAAGGGTATTTCAAAACGTATCATACCGTCCGTGATACTGGAATACCACGTAACCTTTTTTTACTAAATCGTTTTGCTGAAATAAATTCACTATAGGGACTAAGAGCTGTTAGTTTTTCATTTTTGCTATTTTATTCTAAATAATGAAAGCGGTAATTATGTTTAATTAAAATCGTAAGTAATGTATGAACGGAACACTTTTTCAGATCGCCTGCCAAAATATTCAATTGATAACTACACAATATTGCAGTATCACCGACTATATACTGTTAATCCTCCCTCCCCGGTGATGTGTAGCTAGTACGCATTGCGTCTAATAACTATAATATATTTATAAATAAATATTGGGTTTAGATTTTCAGTATTCCTCCATTACACATTTACGTATCGACTGAAATAATTTGTTATTTATTATTATTTTAAAAAAATATTTATTTGGATAACCAACAGCTATAATTATCTTATATATATAACAAAACAAATAACAAATAAGCCAATTACAGTTTTTCACAAGTAGCATCACAGTAAGTTAAAAAAGATTCTCGAACATAAAATGAATAGTAATTTAATGTAAATTCAAAAGAAAAGAAAAAATACTACGAATTATTTCGAAAGCAAACGCCGTACGTCATTAAGATTATTTGCAAATAAATCTATGTTAAATTATTTATTTATTACATTAAGATTATTAAAAGTTCACCATCAATATGAATTTTGCCTATAATTAGATGAAACAAGAGGTATGTGAAGAAGAAGGTTATTCCTTAGAACTTTGGAAGGAACATTGATAGAAAGTTTGCATAGTACTTCAGGACAGCCGATTGAACCGGAGGCAATTTTTAGAAAATTAATTATATTCGCTATTTCACGACGTTTTTGCTGAGGCAATAGGTGATGTTTATTACATATATTAATATATTGTTATCAAATAATAAGTACTCATTAAGCATAAAAAAGCATTTTATCGGAAATCGGAGATAAATTACAAATATCATCAAAAGTATACTCACAGTATACCAATAACACCTGGAGTTACACGTCCACTACATGTCCAGTCACGTAGTCCAGTACTAGCTACTTAGTAGCTCTCGGGAAGTTCTCGCGGGTGCACGTTTCGCCCGAGTCGTTAGCGATACCCAATGGTTTTTTCATGTTTTCAGCAGTTAGATTTGAAATATTATCATCTTTGAATTAAATTATGGTTAATTAAAGCCATTCCCTATAAATATTCCTTTTTAAATCTCTTATTTTTTTAATGTATAGTGACTACACAGCACCGTAACGCGTGGGTGTTATTAGGTCAGTAAGGGAAAGGTTAAGTAATCTATTTTCCATAATTTATTTTAAAAACACATAACTTAGACTTGTTATCGCAGAATGCGACTTCATTCTGCCTGCCTTAAAACAGGTTGTACCTAGTTAGGCAGACTAGACATGATCCAGAGAAATCTATTACCTAAGTGTGTATGAAGTAGATAAAGTAATTGTTATTTTTGTTAATAAACTTTGATTATTATTATTATTATTTTATTTATTTTTTAAATAAGAGAGATGATATGTACGCTCATATGACATAGCCACTCAAGAGTGAACAATAATTATTATCTTGATTAATGACACAGAACGCGCGAGTATAATAATTTTATTAAATTGAAATGATTGATACTAAAGCCCGTGTCGTGTGAGAGAATAATGTATTAATTTTTGACACGCAACGCGAAGTGTGCCCGTGGCTCCCGCCTCGGCTTGTAGAACTGTCTTATTTTGCGTGCCACAAACTTATTCTAATTTCTTGCCAAACTTCCGATTCGCGTATAATATTTCCACGTGTTTCAGTTCATGACTTTGGTAGGTACTTATATTTTACCAGAAATAAACATGAAAATGTGCTTCTGCTTTGAAAACGCCAATTACAGTAATCAATAGTTGATGTTGAATGTCTAAGTACAATATTTTATTTGTAAAAGGATTCTTACCACAATAGCAATATCGAAAGAATATGGGATCATTAATTACTATTTATTTCAGGCATGAAATGTCTTGAGAAAGATGCGTTTTATAAAAAAATACATGTCGGAATTCAAGAAAACTTCTGAAATTATTTTAGGATTTAAAAAATATTTTTTACACAGAAAACAATACAACTAATTATTATCATTGCTAACAAATATTCTAGCACATTATATTACTAGCCTCTACCCGCGTCTTCGCTCGCATGCAGTAGGGAGAAATTAGTTAGGTGATTAATTCGTTTTGCCGTTTATCGATAAGAACTTTCCGAGTGGAATAATGTATTTTTTCGAAGTAGAAAGTAGCTTGTTTCGATTGCCGGTCCTCCAACTATATATATTTTTTAATATGACGATCCGTTAGTCTATGGCGATGTAGCATCATTATTTTGTTCACAAATCCAAAATCCTACTGCAGGACTAAAACGAAAAGCAAACCAAACTAATCAGAGAGAAAGCAAGTCAATTATAGAAATTCAAAGAATTAATTTTAAATTGATTCATTTTGACATCCCACTTACCGCCTAATCATTTTAAAATAGTGCTGCTTATTGTTGATATAATATTATGTTTTTTTATATATTCGGGATGAAAAATAAGTATCCTATTTTACTTATCACCTTTCCAGCTATCCCTTTACAAAAAGGTATATCACTCGCCTACAGTCTCTATTGAATGGAGACTTATTTTTGGAATCTCTAAGTTCAGTCATATCACTCCACTACTTCGCAATTGCAATTGGCTACGTTTTCCACAGAGGGTGGAATACGAACTCTGTTGGCTTATGTATAAGTCACCGCACAACTCTGCTCCAGAATATCTAAGGGAACTCTGCATTTCAGATGAACTAGCTGACATACGTCTTATGCTTAGATCAGCTACATCTACGTCGAAAGGAAAAGTTATTATACCTCTACGCAAACAGCGCACTAAATTCGGCGAACGTGCATTTGCGGTCGCAGGCGCTACTGCATGGAATGCTCTCCCAGCAGAGGTGCGAAACTGTGAGAGTGAGGCTATGTTTCGAAAGAAACTTAAAACCCACTTGTTCTCTAAATCATTTGAATAAATTCTTGGCATGTGGTGAAAAAGTATTATGAAAAAGTACATTATTTTTCTTAAATTAAAAAGTTAAAATTAAATTTATATCTTTATCACTTTGTGAAGCGCCCTTGAGGTATTATATTACGAAAATGGCGCTATATAAGTTATCCATAATTATTATTATTATTAATCGGTCGCTCCGTTTCGACGTGAAGGGAACACAAACAAAAAAAAAATATTACACATTACCATTTATAATATTAGTATTGCATTTTAGTAACAAATTATCTTTCTTCGCACTATCATAAATTCAAATTGAAATACAGTTTTCTCCATCTTTTCTTCTAAGTTTAAGTTTGTCTCTTAAGTTTGCATTGTTTCTTTAAAAAAATTATTTTAATGAACTCTTATTTTAGTTTATATTTTCAAATAGCTTTTTTTTGTTTTGTTTTATATTTTACTTATACATGAAAAACAAAATTGAACATTCGATAGGCAATCGGTAATCAGTATAGTACCGTGCATTTTTATTATGAATTTGAAACCGTGCGCTTTGTATAGGCAATCGACGTAGCACTATGAGTTTTGAATAGGCAATATGCTTAACATTATCCATTCGTGAAGTTTATTTTTATTTTTATTTTATTAACATAACCAGCAAATCTGCCTTTTACAAAAATTTATAAAACTAACAAATTTGGCTTGATATTTTTTTTAAAAACAAAAACATAAATTTCCTTTTACCCAAGATTAATAAAAAAAAATAAACCTAAAAATTATACAACATATTCATTAGAAAATTTAATCAATTTAAGAATAAATGAAAAAACAAATTAAATAATAAAATATTTTAAACTAATATAACAAGATAATCGTAAGTACTGTTTCATACAGCTGAGCAAAGTGAACAAAAAATTGTATATATTATGAAATGTATAAATAAATAAAAATAATTACCATTCACCATCTTTGAAAAAGTTCAAAAGGTTTGTTCTATAGGAACAATACCGTATTGTACGTTAATTAGGCAATTTTCATTGCATTTCGCTCTTTTTACTAATATGAATAGTAATATATAATTCTATAGCTAATCTGAATAGCATAATTCGCATCTACTCAATTATATTTAATAACGAATATTAATGTTAAATGATGTATGATAAAAATCAACAATATGAACTACCTTCATACTTAAGCCATGTCCGCTCTTTAGGTGGAGCATATTTGGTGTCCACGAAATTTCTCCAGGCCTCTGTCTGCGACTAACTCCCGTGTGTCCTACCTAACCGGGTCCGCGTCCCGTAGTTCAGACGTGACTACCGAAGAACTGTCTTAGACGTCCAGGAGCTGAATCTAATAGAAAGCAAGCGTGATTATATGGGTCAGCTAGTCTTATCGCCTCCGCCTGATTACGGTTATCACCGGAGACGATAGTTTCAAACAAATCGAAATAAGAAAATGAAAATATAACCTAACCTAATAACCTAACCTAACCTAACCTAACCGGGTCCGCGTCCCGTAGTTCAGACGTGACTACCGAAGAACTGTCTTAGACGTCCAGGAGCTGAATCTAATAGAAAGCAAGCGTGATTATATGGGTCAGCTAGTCTTATCGCCTCCGCCTGATTACGGTTATAACCGGAGACGATAATTTCAAACAAATCGAAATAAGAAAATGAAAATATGCATAAATAAATATCACAAAAAACAAAACAAACGACCGTTTCAGAAAATAAATGCTCTATTATTTGACCGAAATATGCTTGAAAGATAAAGTGTGGGACGTGCAAGGAGCCTTTATGAGTGGACGTGGATGCACGGATCAAATTTTTGCGCTACGAATGCTAACGGAGAAGTTTTTGGCAAATAGTCAGAAACTATTCTGCGCATTTGTTGATTTGCAAACAGTCTATGACAAAGTAGATATAATGAATTTGTCGGGCGTGTTGGAAAAGTATGGAGTAAAAAATAAACTAATACGTGCAGTATCATCTCTATGAGGAGAGTTTAGTGTGTGTAAGAGTTAATGGGGGATTCACATCTTGGTTTGCGATCTCAAAAGGCGTGAAACAGGGATGTGTAATGTCACCATAGTTGTTTAACCTATACATAGACAACTATATGAAAGAGATAATATGTATGGGTATTGGAGTAAAAATGGATAATTTTTCAGTAAGCTTCTTGTTGTATGCTGATGATGCAGTTCTGTTAGCAAGCAGTAACGAGAATTTGCAAAAAATAGTCTTTAGAATGTATGATGTATGCCTAGAGAGCGAATTGGCGATAAACGAAAGTAAGTCTAAAGTGATGGTATTTGAAAGGGGAAGTGAGGTTACTGACTGCATAATAAATGTAAACAACGAATGTCTTGTGATCAAGATGAAGAATTTGTGTATCCGGGAAGCATGTTTTCAAGTGATGGAAGAGTAGAAAAAGACGTTGAAAGGAGAGTGAACGCGGGCAACAAAATGAACGGTGCACTAGGCACACTAATTGCTAATAAAAATATGTCAATCGCAGCTAAACTGGCAGTTCACAACTGAGTTTTAGTCCCAAAACTTATGTATGGAAGTGAAACATGGAACTGGCAAAGGAAGGATGAAAGCCGAAAGAAAGCGGTTGAAATGCGATCTCTTTGACGAATGTGTGAGAAATAAAAACCAGGTGAGTTTAAATCTGTGTCAAGTATAATGGATAAGATTAAGAAAGGGTCTCTGAGATGGTTTGGTCATGTTGAACGAATGGAGGATGGAATAATGGTAAAACAACTATATATGGTGAAAATGAGCGTTAATGTGAGACGAGGACGACCAAGGAAGACGTGGCATGATCAGATAAACCAAAATCTTAAGTCTGGTCATGTTAAAAGCAGACAGAACCGAAGGGCATGTATGACAAGATGTATGAATGTGGAAGAAGCTAGGAATATATGCCAGGATAGACGTATGTGCCGGTCCATTCTCTCTGCCTACCCCTACGGGGGAATGGTGTGATGGTAGTAGTAGTAGTAATATGCTTCAACTTCTAATTTACCCGGGGACAAAAAAGGGTTTAGTAATTAAATTATATTTTGTAATGTTGTTTCCAAAGAAAACTCGGAAAATTGTGTTTACATTTTATTTACACGTAGGGGAAACGGTGTTTCTTAATGAATAGACATTTGAGCTCGGTAATTTGAGGCAATAAAATATAGTACAGTCCTCGCATCACACGGGGAATAGAGTGAATGCACCCCATGTTGCTAATCTGCCCCGAGTGTTGCGTGTCTGGTTCCCCACAACGATTAAATTGATAATTAGAGAGGCTTCCGCGGTCGGAAACAACTTTCTACCGATACAAACAATACTAATGTCCGTGTATAAATATCAGATCTACTAATCCCAAACGACAGAAATGTCTGGTACCGCGATAGAAGCAATTTGACTTTCAAATTTGAATTAGTCGAACAAATCGGCAGCTTGTGAACGAAACATTTTGTAAGAGAATTGCGAACTTTTGGCGGGAAGCAGAATCAAACGAAAATGACAGGACCATAACAATAAATTCATGAACAATATTTTGAGTTTGTCAAAATTTTTGTAGACAAGGACTGAATTCGACTCCCTAGAAAGCTGTTTACAATAGAGATGAAGTACATTTAAGAGAAAGTAATATAGAAGTCTAGGCATCTACAGGGCTTATGACCTGTCAATGGCTGGTTTAAGTGGCCACTTTACACACTGTGTAACATTCACCATTCTGCCTATATTTGAACATCTATATAACTTCTTAATGTTCTTCACCTCTGTTGTAATATGTTAATGAAAACAGCTCCCCTGGGAGTCGAATCCAGTCCTTGTCTACAAAAATTTGGACAAACTTAAAATATTGCTGATAAATCCACCTGGTCCATGAAGAAGTATAGAAATTGAAAAAATAACATTTTCAGGCGTTGCCTAGTATGTAGGTGAAATAATTCAATTAGATGAATCTCACCCGCGTAAATAAAGGTTTCAGCTCTTTAACTTCACAAACATCAACAGATGAAAGAATGGAAGGAATATCGATGCTCAAATATAGGCGAAATGGTGAATGTTATACAGTGTGTAAAGTGGCCACTTAAACCAGCCATTGACAAGTCATAAGCCCTGTAGATGCCTAGACTTCTATATTACCTTCTCTTAAATGTTCTTCATCTCTGTTGTAATATGTTAATAAATTTATTTGTAACGCAATTCTAGTGACCTCCGTGATGTAATGGCTAAGATACTGGACCCTCGCACGGAAAGTTGCGGGATCGGTTCCCGGTGAGAACACGAAAATTAATTGTGATATTTCTCAAGCCTAGGTGTTCTGTGCTGTTATTCACTATTGTTATTGGGCTCCCTGGCCTGTTGTGGTGGAAAAAAAATACAAAAATATTACGTAGTTTCATAAACATCAATTTTCTAAGTATGTCTAAATGTTTGTAGACAAGATTGGATTTCACCCCCTAGGGAATTATAAAGATTAACACTTTGCAACAGAGATGATGAACATTAGAGATAAGGGAATATGGAGCTCTCGGCATTTATAGGAGTTATGACCTGTTATTGGCTCGTTTAAAATTGGCCACTGTACACACTGCAACATTTACCATTTTGCATATGTTTAAACTTTTCCTCATCTCTTAAATAAATCAACTCTTTATCAATGACGGTTTCAGCTCTTTAACTTCTCGAAAGTCAACAGATGGAAGAGTTAAGGAATTGTGTATGAGGAAACAAAACCGGGTTCACGACGGAGTCCTGGTACCGGCCCTTATGTATGGAAGCGAAGTACGGAATTAGAATAACAAGGATGAAATAGGCCGAATATTGTCGAAATGCGATCTATCAGGCAAATGTGTGGTAAAACTATGCACGATAAGTGCACAAAAGTCGAGATCCGTGCATTATGTAAGGCTGAGATTAGTACTACCGGCAAAATCAAGAAAGGAGTGCTGCGTTGGTTTAGCCATATAGCGCGAATGGACAGCGAAATAACGGCTAAAAGAATTTACGATGTAAATGTTCATGGATGCAGAAAACGAGAATGACATGGCATGAACAAACCTTACAAATACTTGTAGATGGATACAGCGTCGTAGCTAGGGGCTGGCCAGGCGGGCGAGTGCTAGGGGCGCAACCCTCAGGGGGACGCACTTTGCAGACCCACAGCCGTCTGTTCAATTCCTCTTCGTAGAAAATAAGTTTTGGGAGACGCAAAATTCAAATCTTGCCAGGGGCTCTCATGACCCTAGATACGACGCTGGATAGACATTTCAAGAGTCGGAGTAATTGGCGTGCGTACATGAGAAAATATTTGAATGCAGAGGAAACAAGGTCTGTATGCCAAGACAGAGTGACATCGCGTTCTGTCCTCTCTGCCTACCCCTACGGAAATTCCCGTGATTGATTGTTTGTTTGTATATTTTCTTTGCTGACGATATACTAGTATTATGTATTCTAATAATAATGATAATTGGCGTAGAATCTTTTTTTTTATTTTTATTTATTTACAATTTTAAAAAACCCGTTAGGATTACACTTATACATCAACTCATTTAGTAATAATAACGGCCAGCATTTTATACTAGTAACATAGGTAGAATCTTATCAAATCGTAAAGATAAGGGTGATAAATTGACTTATTCGGGGATTTATAAATTAAATTGTTTTAATAGCCTAAATTTCTATGCTGGAAAAACTTCACACAAATTAAAAATTATAATCAAAAAAGAGATGTCTCAACAATAATAACTTCTCGGAATTCGCAAATCATCTTATATCTGTAAACCGTAAACCGTAAACCGTAATTATAATCAAGAATCGGGTGTAGAAATTTAACATATTAATAAAAATCGTCTTCGTTTAGACAATCTAGAAACAATATTTTGAGTTTGTCCAAATTTTCGTAGACAAGGACTGGATTCAACTCCCTGGGGAGCTGTTTATATCAACATATTGCAATAGAGATGAAGAACATTTAAGAGAAGGTAATATTGAAGTCCAGGCATCTACAGGGCTCATGACCTGTCAATGGCTGGTTAAAGTGGCCACTTTACACACTGTGTAACATTCACCATTCTGCCTATATTTGAACATCTATATTCCTTCAATTCTTTCATCTGTTGATGTTTGTGAAGTTAAAAAGCTGAAACCTTTATTTATGCGGGTGTAATATGTTAATATAAACATATGTTAATATAAACAGCTCCCCAGGGAGTTGAATCCAGTCCTTGTCTACAAAAATTTGGACAAACTCAAAATATTGTTGATAAATTACCTGGTCCATGAAGAAGTATAGAAATTGACAAAATAATATTTTTAGGCGTTATGTACGTGAAATAATTCAATTTGATGAATCCGCATAAATAAAGGTTTCAGCTCTTTAACTTCACAAACATCAATAGATGAAAGAATTGAAGGAATATAAATGTTCAAATATAGGCAGAATGGTGAATGTTACACAGTGTGTAAAGTGGCCACTTAAACCAGCCATTGACAGGTCATAAGCCCTGTAGATGCCTAGACTTCTATATTACTTTCTCTTAAATGTTCTTCATCTCTGTTGTAATATGTTAAAACAATCAAGAAAGATTACAAATAAGTAAAGCCATTAACTATAAAACTCCCCATAGTAAATAATCAATTAAATTGAACATCTAGTCGTCTTTTAAAATGTTTCCGTTATGATTCATATTATCGTCTTTCTCCCTTCTGCTTTCATTCTTTTGTTTCCGTCTTACAATGTTTTATAATATAAAAAGCAACGTGTGTAATTCTAAGTTAGTCCAAGTCCCGATGATGAGGAAGCAACTATGGGGAGCAGGATATCAAAATGACATAAACAGACTACAAAGACAACAAAATAAAATATTAAAGTTAGTATATGACCTTCCCTATTTAACTGCAACTAGAGAACTTTTTAAACAAACTAAGCAATTAAATATAACTGAACTCTTTCAACTAGAATCATTAAAATTTATCCATAAATTAGCCACTAATGTAATTGTAGACGAAGAACTAAATCTTGTAAAAAATTGTATTCAACATGGACATAATACGAGAATATCAGACAAATACCATATACAACTTTCTAAAACAAGACAAGGACAATTGAGACTAATGAACCAGGGACTGAAATTATACAATAAACTACCAGATAAAACTAAACAAAAGACTCGGACAAGCTTTTCAAAAGACGTAAAAAATATTATTTTGAACAACAGAGTATGAATGAAAAATGTAAATATTATTCTATGTAAAATGGATGTCATAATCCGTAAGGGTTTTTAAATAAATTTTCAAATAAAAAAAATAAAAAAAATAAAACCCCGAAACCGGTCGACGTATAACTTAAAAGTGGTTCATAATAAATTATAAATACACAATTGGGTGTAAAATGTCATACTATAAAGTGAACAATATTTTTCTTTACTTGTGTCATCTCATTTAAAAATATATCTCGCAACCATTTTGTAAGTAAACTGAAAAGTTACGAACTCCCCGAGTAAAGATGTCTCGGGACAGCGCAATGTCTGGAGTTATGTTCGCGTGCTGTTTCTTCCTGCATTTAGAAATAAATGACATGTATTTCCATTCTTGAGCGCACAAGTACTGCGCGATTTCCTTATGTCATAAATAGCAATGTCGGGGAGTATTTTTCACAATGAACGCCTCGCTCGGAAAATATACACGGTATTTTTATGCGTGCCTAAAATAGAACAAACTTTGAACAGAGGGTGGTAACTCAACGACTCGTTTGTCGGCTGTTTGAATATTGCGTTTTTACGATCTTTTGACGCAAGAATGTTACTGCTTAACTGATGTAAATATGTTTTATCAATTCGTCCAAAATTTAGAGCAAAATCGTCATGTTATAATTTTATTTATTAATTTAAACACTTTATATACATATACAGTTTACGTACATATTCATAAGGGCGGGCATATTGCCTTAATCCAATTTCTTTCGCCTACCCAAACCGTTCAATTTGATAAAATCAGCGGTATATGAACATAAACATTTAGGTATATTATAATATTTTAATTAGAAAACAAAATATTAATGTACACATATATTTTTTTAAGAAATAAAAATTGACTAAATACCTACACTATAATATTAAGAGAGGTGGTGGGAAAAGGGGAAGGAAAGAGGGAGGAGAAAGAAAAAGCTTAAATATTCAGGACTGACATTTCATACGTGATTTGAATGTAAATAAAGACTAGTAAATATACTAGACTAGTAAATATACTAGACTAGTAGACTAGACTAATAAAGGGTCTCTGTTATTAGTGGGTAGATTATTGTACATGGATATTTCACGTTTTCAAAAGATTTTTTCTCATTTTTACTTCCACTGTTAAAATTTATTCGATTAATTTTCGGAACTTTTAATAAACGTTCGGTTAGTTTAGTTTAAAAATATATTTATTAAAAATATATAATCAAATCATATTTTGAGTTTGTCCAAATTGTTTGTCCAATTTGTAAACAAGGATTGGATTCAACTCCCTAGGGAGCTGATAATATTAACATAATAGAGATAAAGAACATTTTAGAGAAGGGAATATAGAAGTTTAGGCATCTGCAGGGCCTATGACCTGTCATTGGCTGGTTTAAGTGGCCATTTTACACACTGTGTAACATTTACCATTCTCCCTATGTTTGAACCTCTATCTTACATTAGATTTATTGAGACACAAGTTCCAACTGCATGGGACTAAAATCATGTGTTGAGTTGGAACGAATAATATACATACTCGAATATTATGGTAGGTACAGCAATAATACTATGTATAACAAGAACGCCATTAAAAAATGACAAGGACAGCAATATAAAAAGATCAAACTGAGACAAACAATTATAAGAAACAAACAACTCAAACAATTTAAAAATTATACAGTCGTTTTCAATTCAAATCCAAGAATAATCCAGTTATGAACTCTTGAAATTGGGTTTTATCCTTGAGAGCTCAAGAGGAAACACGATCTGACTTTTCTTCGTACTAACGTATTTCCGTATTTTCTTCCTGGGAATGGCACCAGAGCGGTGATTTTTTTACATATATATATATATATATACCATTGGCGTGTCTCAATCGTTTTAAAAATGGTTTCTCGTGGAAACTTTCTGGTTCATGATAGACGCCGTTAATTAATTACTTAATCCTATGGCACCTTTTTTATAAATTACGTCTTTAATTGTTTTTTTAAAGTATACTAGCAAAAATCGTGTTTTTACTACTACTAAGAAAGAGTTAGTTACCTATTAGTTATTGCGAGCATGGGTGCCGTAGAATAGTTCACATTCTGCAGCAGATATTGTCTCTAGATACAAATCAGGAACTTCCGACACTGCCACCGTAGTCACGACATTAAGTTTAGTATGGTAGGCAGTCAGAAATACACCCCGAGAATGTATTGTGATATCAGTAGAGCATAGCACTAACTTGCACATATTCCAGAGATAAACAAATAAATAAATTATCAATCGTAGATTTATGGCTAGTTAAAAAAATGACATTTGATCAGAATGTCTCTATTCACTTTTCACAAAAATACTTCATTCAGATTTAAGGCTCTCGCTAATCGACCTACTGTCATTCATGTTTAACGAAAGTACTCTTGTTTTTATTTTGTTTTGAAAGCACTTACATAAACAAAAAATGTTAATTAACATTGTGACTGATATTTGAACGGTATAAATAAAAACTTTTATTTTATATGTTTTATAAACAGATACATTTTTACATATTAAGCTAAAGTACAAAAAACCTCACCACAAAAGGGGCAACCTCTGGTCCTTGGTGTGGGATTATATGTATATTATCTTAAACACAATTTAAATGTTATTCAATATATCATATATATTCTCATAGTAATAATGCGTCAACCTAGAGAGAAGCCCTTTCACTATGTTTCATAGAACGCAAGCGATGTTGGTTAGCAATAAATTGGCGGCCATTTTGTTTTATTTGACAACATTGGTATAATGGTTCTATCGGATGCTTTTGTCGCTGTGCTTGGCTTTGTTTGTAAATAACTTGGATATTTACGTTATAATAAATAAAAATCTACTATGGTGAATTGCAGTATGTTTGGTTGCAGCAGTAGGAGCGTCAACGCTGTTAAAGGAGTCAGTTTTCACAGGTTATTAATTTCGAATATTTTCCCATGATTTACATTGATTTTTGGCATTTACTGTCCCGACACGTGTATTATGTTGCTTAAAAACTTTCCTTATATCAACATATTTACTTCAGATACTATTTTTCTCAGTTTAGGAGATAAATTTGTGAATTAAAGTTTGTTAACTGTTGATAATGACAGTTGATTACGGGCAATATGTCGGGGCCGAACTAGGCATCCATATAAAGTTTGAGTTTTTATCGGGCACAGGTCGATTAAAATTTTATTCGAAAATAGTAACGTTAACCTTGAAATCGCATCTCAAATGACGTGTCCAAATTTCAGGCCGCTACGACTCGCCGTTTCGGAGATGTGACGGACAAACGAACAAACTCAACACATGACTTTGGTTCCATGAAGTTGGGATTTATGTCTTAATAATTGTAACATACATAATTATATTATGAATAAAATGAATAAATAAATAAAAAAATAAACACGCACGTGTATTTTCAATTCTATAAAATGAATATAGGCGAATTATAGAAAAATAAATTGGAATAACCCTGCAATAATAAATACACAGGTACATATTTAAGTGTATTTACAATGAAAATTGATATCCATTTGGCAATTCTCGACTGAGTACGGCCCATTGTTTTGCTGCGATCTGTAGCTAACTTAATACCCAATAGTCATATAATGGTTTTCCTAAGTTTGGGCTCCTCTATAGCTTAGCGCATTATTACTCTGAGTGTATATTAGTATCTGGTAAAAATTATAAAATACTTTCATAAAATTTTGTAGATTATATTTTGCCCTAACCGAGAAAAACTGGTGAATGGTGTTCAAGTCCTTGTGCTGAATGCTTCTTAGATTTTCTTTTTTTTTTCTCTCCTTTTCCTCCTCCAGAACGTTTTGACTTTGATTTTTTAAATCTTCTCACCCTCACAGTGGCTACTTTCTTGCTCTTCAAACTACCCCATCACAAATAATCTCAATTTCATTTATTCACGTAAAACTTTATAAGCGCGAACTACCACCTGTCTTGTAAAGCTTTGATGCCGATACAATTTTGAATGAAGTTTGAATTTAGTGAAATGTTATCGTATTTCAAACATTTGTATCAAAACTTTATACTATTGTTTATTTGTGTCGTCATTATTATTCTCTTATCCGAACTCAGTGGTGCATAGGGCACTATATATTTACTTGCTTATATCTTGCATATAAATGTATGTATAATACTAAACTGTAAGATCTTTAATACAATATGTTTTTTGTTTTAGAATAGGGGCTTAGCGGGTTCTTCTTATTTATTTTATTAAAAAAATCTTATATTACAGTATTATTTAGCCAAAATTAAAATTTCTTTGAAGAAAATACTACTTCGGGATATTAAATGCACGTTTAAACGTTTAATTTTCTATTCAAAAGCGACGCCATTTTATTTGGCTTTTGCATAGTTTCTTTTAGATTTCGCAATCAAAAATAGAGTAATTTTATTTATTCGAATTTTAGATAAAGCCGCGCAGAAAACGTTAGCTCTAAAAAATCTCTGCAATCATGCTGTAACATCGTGTCAAATAAGGCTAATCATCATCGTCATTCCCTTTACTGCACCCATTGGTGCATAAGGCACTGCATCGGCAAATAAAATGCGGCGTATTTTAATAATCTGTTATATAAAAGTAAGGTGATCGGTCCTAGGCTTCAAGTGCCAGTCCAGAAACAATGAAAAATTGCAGTTTGAACGACCTTTAAAAGTATTATTTCGCGTCCACTCGTGATCCCGGGACCTCAAGAATGGCAGGCGAACGCGCCAACCACTACACAACGAGGCGGACTTAAAGTTTATTTTCGATGTGCTAAATAACTTTAAGAATCTCAAGACTTGCTGTTTCCTACACTTGTAATTATAAACATCCGGAGTTTTGCCACCTCTGCCAGATCTGCTCTGAATATACAGGTGTTCTTTAAACCCTGTCACATCCGAAACCACGATGATCAGTATGAGTAAGAAGACATATTGGCACATCAAAATATTTTTTTAGAACGACTAAAATCTTAAAAAATAAAATATAGAAAAAACAAATTGTTGCTTACTTCTGCAGGGGAGAAACAAGGAGGGGGGAAGGGGGATTCTGAACCTCACGGCCGCGCCCCCCTCGCTTTTCCCCTGCAGAAGTGGGCAACCATTGGTTTTTTTAAAATATTTTTTTTTTCGTTCCAAATATTTTTTTAATATGCTAATATGTCTTCTTGCCTATACTGATCATCGTGGTTCCGGATGCGACAGGGTTTAAAGAACACCCTGTATTTATTCCGTACATCCACTATAATAGCTCCTAAGTTGAGGTTCGACCTGCCGATGCGCCACGACCCTGAACAAAATTAGAAGGGGTTGTAAAGTAATTTCTCACAAATACCTTGACATTCATATTTCCGCTCAGTCATTCTCCTTTTACATTAAAATTAAATCCACATTATGCGACACGATACCAACTTTCGACAAGACAAATTCTTAAACATTTACCCAACTGATGCGGAATTTTCCTGCCTTATCTTAAGTATTCGCGAATTACTCGTAGATTTCTGTCGGATACGGATATACATAACATTTAGCCAAAGCGAAGGTATTCGCGGAATAATGTAAACAGTTCTAATCGTCTAAAGTGAATACGTTTTCCGAACCGTAATAGCTTTGAAAACAGTTCAAATAATTATAACATTTTTTCTATGAATTCAAAATGAATCAGCAACAATTTTACGTTTTTGCTTAATATTTGATTTAACATTGTGATGCCTTGTATCAGGTTTATCTAAAAATTTAATATATTTTTTTAAAATACGTAGGCATCTCTACGCAATAAAATAAAACCCTACAAGTTTCAATACTTAAAACGATTTGAATAGGTACTAATAGTATATGATATTTTACGAAAAAAAGCATCTTTAAATATTAAAAGAAACGGTTTTGAAAAATAAAAGCTAGTACGCATTATTTACTATTTAAAAAAAAAAAAGAAAGAATAACCCGCTAAGCCTCTATTTTGAGGCTTGTCAGCAGGTGGGATAGAGGAAATATGGAAGGAGGTAATGAAAAATACACTACAACACCCAGACAAATTGAGAAAAAAATCTTTCTTGGATTTTTTTCTTGCAACTGGCGGGAATCGAACCCGCGACGCCAGTTTCACAGTTGGCTGTCTAACCAATTGCGTCACGGCGCCTGTCTTTAACTTAATTTTATTATTGTTTTTTATATCAATAAATTAGCGCGTTTTACATCAATTTTTTTATATTCATCTAACTGTAAAATATTGTCCCTTTTTACCCCTTTTAAACTTATAATTTTAGAAATATTTTCAATCTGTTCATATTTACCACAAACGAATTCAGAGTTTTTAAAATTTATTTCTATAATTTTATTGTCTCGCTTGTTTATAATAGCATTTTTTTTTCAATTGAGTCAATGTATGCAGTTGGTGGAGTCCAAATGTCTTTCTTCAGATTGCTTAGACTTTGCCCTAGCCAATGTATCTAGAGGCTTTATGACTATTTATTTTGAAACTCTCTGTGTTATTTTTTTCAAAATACAAAATTTGTTTTTTTTTTATGACAATAAGTTACTCAAACTTATGGAATCTCACAATGATTGTCTTCTTTCTCAACAGAATATTTATTGTCTAAATGAATGGTTCGACATCAATTGTCTTCAACTTAACAATAATAATATCTTTTTTGCGATGAAAAAAACCTTTAAAATGCAACTACAAACTGAAAAATATTTCCCTTTCAATGGTTTCCTCAGTAAAAGATCTTGGCATTATTTTAGATAGTAAACTATCCTATCGTGAACACATTGATAATTTTGTAAACAATTTTTTAAAACTTCTTAGAATGACGACGGACTTAAAAAAAATCAATATCATAAAAACTCTTTACTGTTCACTAGTTTGATCCCATCTAGAATATGCTTCTCTAATTTGACTTCCATTTTTATAGGACTCTATTTTGAAATAGAGCAAACTCTTAATCTGTCTTCTAGATAGAGCTTCCGGTTTTTTATAGATCTCTTCTTCACTAAATAGTGTGGGATAAAGATGGATCGGCATGGTTTAGCTCGAAGTCGAATATGTTTATCCTGTTTATGAATATTCCTTAAAATTTCTATCCATTTATTTCTTTTTACTGGATTTTTGGTAATACTTGAATAATATTAACTGACATTCAATACATTAAAAAAATCATATTCCTACATAATTGCACCCCTGTTGGTGAGAATAGCGTTTGACATTTGCAAAAAGAATTCCATATTTGAAAAAAAAATATGTTTAGGAACCCACTTAAATCCAGTATTTAAATATTAATAATTCATCGCACGTACAGAAAAAAATGCACTTTTTTTTCTTCTTTGGGCGACAGCAAATCATCCAATGACGTAACGAATAGATTGAAATGTCGAACTCGATGTCAAATATATACTTATATAGTTTATCGAGAATTCGAATATCAAAAATACGTTTGGGGAACCAGCTCATAGCAGGCAAGCCAACGTTTGGGCAGGACAACATCTGTCAGGTCCACTATGTGGCCAATAGGATTGCTCTCGGTTATTTTGTACCTCAGGGTACCACATTAGTTGATGTATAGTTTTATTTTTACAGGTAGGCATTTAAGTCATCAAACTAGTTTATCACTGAACGGTTTGTAAAAATATATCTGCTAGTATAACAACAGCGTTTACCTTAAATATTGAACTAAGATTTAGGTCACTTTTACTTTTTTAAAACGAAATTTAACTTTTTCTAAATCAATTTAAGTATACTTCGGTATTACGAATTGCAAAAAACAAATTCCGAATTTGATGTCACATTTATAATCCCAAAAACTTCTTTTAATTTTCAGTTAGCATGAAGGTTTTCTTTGTTCGAGTTTTCTATTTCTTTTTAGAATTTTTTGAAAATAATTTTCCTTCAATACATTTTGATTTTTCACAATTACTGACACACGCCATCGGGCCATTTAAAAAAGGCAATGACAAAAAATAACGTGTCTTCGCTATTTTACGGATGTAAAATAGTTGTCATATTATATAATAGTATCGAGAATGCGATATTCATCATATTTTTTTATTTGTCGAAATTTGTTACGCCGTAATGTCTAAAACCTTAAACAAAGAATACCGAATATTTTAGTTTTTTGGATTTGATATTTTCGTAGATTGAATTCATAAAAGACTAGACGCCAATTTATTGTATGTAAACATTTGAGATCAAAAATGTTTTGGCTATGGCCAAATGTTTGTAGACAGGCTGGATTTCCTCCCTAGGGAGTTCTATAGATCAAAATTTATTGTAACAGAGAGGAAAAACATTTTTGAGATGGGAATATTTATGTATTTATTAAGGAAATCGTACAGCCTTTATATAAATACAAGGTAAAAAGAACAATTAAAAAAAGTAAGACCAATTACAGATTTCACATGAATTTATTATGAATGCATTAAATAAAAAGTACATAAAAGGGAGAAGACATTGCATGGCTCCAACTATACTTTCCTCCCCTTTCTCTCTGCTTCCATGAAAATTTATATTTCTTATTAAAAATTCACCAACAATAATTAATTAGATGCAGGTAGTAGATGTACATTTAAAAACAAAAAAAATAAAACAAAAAATAAAAAATTATGAGTTAAAATTAAAAGTTTAAATTAAAAATTAAATTTAAAAGTTAAAATTAAAAGTTAAAATAAAAATGAAAAAAGTCAAAACTAAAAGATAAAATTAAAAGTCAAAATTAAAAGTCAAAAGTTAAAAGTTAGGCAGGAGATAAATTTAAAATGTCTTTAACAGATCTGATAAAGATATAGTATAATATGGAAGTCTAGGCATTTATAGGGCTTATGACCTGTCATTGGCTGGTTGAAGTGGCCACGTTACACGCTGTGTAACATTAATATCATTTAAACATGGACAGCATGGTGAATGTTACACAGTGTGTAAAGTGGCCACTTAAACCAGCGAATGACAGCTCATAAGCCCTGTAAATGTTATTTCTCCCAATTGCAACAAATGAAGATTTGAATTCATGTTTTTCGCGTGGATTTCATAGCATGCTATCATCGTCGTTCCATTATCTGCACTAAATGAAGCATCGGGCACTTTATTGGTATACCAATTACAGTATTTATGTTTTATGAATGTAAGGTGTCTTACATTTTAGACCAAGTGTAGGGCTCCGATTACAATGGGAAGTTAACAGAGTTCCCACCTTTTTTTTAAAACGAAAATGTAAATATTTGTCTAAAACTTTTAAGTGTCTTGTCGGTAAATATTTTAAATAAAAAAAACATAAATATGTAGACAAATATTATCGCAATCAATTATGCTTTATACACTTTTTTTCAATTATAAGGTAGTAATAGTAGTAGTTCGGTGCTTTTTAAAATTTGTTAATAAACTTAGTCAGTTAAAATATATATCGTATTTTCTGCGCGTTGATACCGATAATGTACTTAATCGATATCTTACACCACTGTGGAAAAAATTTATTGACTGTTTTCACAATTTTCCTTCATATGTATTCTTATTTTCTTTATACAATATATGTAAAAACTGTTGTTTTTTTTCCCAAATAAAAATAAATAAATAAATAATAATAGGAACATGACTATATTGCAATAAAAAAAAATATACAAAAAAAAATGAATAAAATTATAAATCGTTGGGAAAAATAAAATAATAAGCGTTGTTAAAAAATAAATATATTGTTTGTTTCTAGGAGCAACTGTCTCTGCTGACGGCTAGTACGGGGGGGCGGGTGCCCCCCGGCCGCCTGGAATCCCTGCTGTCCGCCGCCTACGCCCTCGCCAGCCCCGAGCTGGGCTCCGGGCCCGCCGCGGGAGCCCTGCGCCTACCAGATTTCCCTCTCGACTCCCTGCCCAGGGCGGCCAAGATAATGGTAAGGGAACGAGTGACACACTAGTAATAAAGGATTCAAGTGAAATAACATGGCGGTGCCGACCCTTATGTATGGGAGCGAAGTATGGAATTGGAAAAACCAGAATGAAAATATGCCGAATGCTGTCGAAATGCGATCTCTCAGACGAATGTATGGCAAAACTGTGTACGATAGGTGCACAGATGTCGAGATCCGTTCATTATGTGAGGTTGAGACGAGCATTATCGACAAAATCAATAAAATATTGCTGTGTTGGTTTGGACATGTAGAACGAATGGACAGCGAAAGAACGGCCAAAAGGATTTACGATGCAAATGCTGATGGGTGCAGAAAACGAGCACATGACGCGAACAAATACAACAAATTATTGTAGATGGACACAGCGTCGTAGCTAGGGGCTGGCCGGGCGGGCAGCTGCCAGGGGCGTAACCCTCAGGGGGGCGCACTTTGCAGACCCGCAGCCTTCTGTTCATTTCCTCTTCCTAAAAAGTAAGTCTTGAGGGACACAAAATTCAATGTTTACCAGGGGCCCGCATGACCGTAGCTACGACGCTAGATGGACATTTCACAAGTCGGAATGATCGGCGTGCGCATGAGAAGATGTTCGAATGCAGTGGTAACGAAGTCTTTATGCCAATACAGAGTGACGTGGCCTTCTATCCCCTCTGCTTACCCCCATGGGCAAACGGCGCAATGGTTTATTTATTTGTATTTCATATTCATAGAGGCTTAAAAAAGAATGCACCTTTAATAAATTATCATCATCGTTCCCCTTCATCGCCTAAGGTGCATTTAATATCAATGCTAATTAATAAATTATACAGAATCAGGAATATTGTACGGAAAATTTCCGTTTCAAATTACGAAACAAAGAAGACCAAAGTGGACACAACGCCCATGGAACAATAGGCGTTATTCCTTGTTACCTACAAATGTGAAATGTGCATCTAACATCTACCGACATCATCGACAGGCGCCGCGGCTCAGTTGGTTAGACGGCCAACTGTGAAACTGGCGTCGCGGGTTCGATTCCCGCCAGTTGCAATAAGAAGATCCGAGAAAGATTTTTTTCTCAATTGGTCCGGGTGTTGTGGTGTATTTTTAATTACCTCCTTCCATATTCCCTTTATCCCACCTGATGACAAGCCTCAAAATAGAGGCTTAGCGGTTTATTCCATTAAAAAAATAAAAATACCAGGAAGCAACCGGCCTCTGAGCCGGATTCCGATTTGCTATCCACATGTTTACAGTAACCACCTACCGGATACTGGACTACCTACAATAGCTTTCACTTCGGTTATTATTCATCGCTTTCGTCATTTTGTTATCCATAATAATATGTAAATAATGCTTTTTTTTGCCGTTTTATTATGAACACTATTGAACTTTTCAAACTTTGCTCAATGTATTTTTTTGTAAACTTTAAAAAATATTTTTAAGTTACTAGAATTATACTTATATTTGTTCATGCGCTTTGTAGCTGCAGGACGTTTGGTAATATTAGCTTCCATCTATATATATAAAAAGCAATTTTCGAATGGTTCTCCTCGATGGACTCGATAACTACGGGACCGATTTACGTGCAGTTTTCAGATAAATGTACGTCTTTGCCGCGAGAAGGTTTATAGCTTATAAAATCTTTAATTTATTAAGTATAAAAAAAGTTAGCAGCGTAAATGTTTTTTTTATTCATCACCAGGGTTGCATTCGCCGAGAATGCGCATACAAAAAAAATGGATGAATGTTATTGTTTTCTGTATAAAAAAAGTTTGTTTTTCAAGGTTTACAGACATCATTAGATTTTTATGGATTTTAATCCGATTGTTTCATTGAATTCCTTATAATTTCTACCCATTTATTTATTTTTACTGGATTTTTGGTTATACTAAAATAATATTAACTAACATTCAATACATTTTTGAAAATCGCATTCCTGACTCAAGTGCATCCCTGAGCTGAGTTTGACATTCGCTGAAAGAATTCTTTATTTAAAAATAATATATTATTTTATGTTTTGGAATTTAAACTTAAACACGTACTTAGGTACCTACTTAAATTAAATATATATTATTTTTAGATTTGGAATACAATCATAAACGAGTACCTAGGTACGTACTTACCAAAGAAAAGTTACATATTTTTTACGTTTATCCGAACGGTTTTTACTCAAGATTTTTCAATAAAGTTTTGAAAGTATACTTAATTATGATTTATCTTAAGAGGAAACGCGGTCCGACTTTTCTTCATACAAACGTATTCACGTATTTTCTCTCTGAATTACTGCTGAAGCACTAAAGAAATGTATTTTTTTTACAATAACAGCAACAATAAACTATCACGCCGTTTCCCGTAAAGGTAGGCAGAGAGGATAGAACGCCACATCACTCTATCTTTGCATTCAGATCTCGCTTCCTCTACATTCATAGATCTTCTCATGCACGCGCGCCGATTATTCCGACTTTTACCATGTCTATCTTTGAGTATTTGTTGGATTTGGTCATGCCATGTCTTTCGCGGTCTTCCTCTATCTCTGTATCCATGAACATTCGCATTGTATATATTTTTAGCCGTCCTTTCGTTGTCCATTCGCTCTACACGTCCAAACCAACGCAGAGCTCTTTTTTACCCATTATAGATATTTGGCGGCCTCCGTGGTGTAGTGGTCAAGACGCTTGACTCACACACGAAAGGTTGCGGGTTCGATTCCCGGTGAGAACACAAAAAAATAAAATGTTATTTTTCTGAAGCCTGGGTGTTCTGTGATGTAATTCACCACTGTAGTTGGGCCTCCTGGCCTGTTGTGGTGCAAAAATAAATAAATAAAATTGGTGTGTCCCTATATTGTTTCGTTTTTAAAAAAATGCGCACACCTATTTATCAAAATTCTCGGTCCTCACAATTTATCTAAACCGAAACACAAAAATTATTATGTTTACGCACATATCTTATTTGGATTAAATACAATAATTGATATCAAACTTTCGATTTTGCTTATTTAATGTATTTAGCAAGAACTCAAATCTAACAATAGCAAAGCATTGCCGGGTTCAGCTCGTACTATATAAATAAAATATACTAAAAAATAATTTCTAACTTAAGTGCTACAAGTAATTTGTTCTAATAAAAAAAAAACGTATAAGTAAAATGGATAAAATGTGGATGTTCAGAGATGGGCAGAATTATAAATGTTACACAGTTGTAAATTGATTACTTGAACCAGCCAATGGCTGGTCATAAACCCCGCAAATGTCTAGACTCCTATATTCCCTTCTCAATAACGTTCTCCGTCTATGTGATAATATTTATCTTAATTTTGTAATATTTATATATATTGTTAATTAATGAGTAATAAGTAATAAATGTCAACGCACCTCGATTGAAGACCTTAGAACTTTTGAACTTTTTACTTCGTAGTTTTATGTTACTATCCCTGGACTTATCCCGTAGTCAAATCCCGGGGCAGTAACAGGCCGCGGCATAAGCAAACGAAAGCTAAAACTGGTAGATATCACACAAAAATTGACCTTTTGAATACGTGTCGCCATTGTAAACAACGACAGGGCCTGCATCGAATACTTATAATTTAAATTATATAGATTTTTAATAATCGTATGTTACTATATTAGGTAATGATAAAAAAAACTGTAAATTTATTACCTACACATAAATGAGCTAAAATAACCGTAAGATCAAAGAAAACTCTCGAAGAAAGGGTCCCTATTTTTCACCTGAGTCGTGTGAAGTTTTACAGGCTTAATTAATTACAGTGGATTGAATTATTTTCTGAAAAGAATCAAAGCTCGCGCGCACCGTAATTTTCTCCGAAGTAAGGAAATTGCATAGAAACTTTTTCCATCAGATTTTTACACCACGAACTGTAATATTTACCTGCGTGCATAAATATTTTTCGTTATTGAATTCGTGAGGAAAACAGAGATAGCATGTAATAATCTGCTGAAAAATACCTATTGGTGGAATTGTTTCTAGAAAATGAATGTATTGCCTCGCTGCACAAACGTGTATTTATCTCAAATTGCTTTAGAATAGAAGGCAATATATAGAATACAAAACTAAGGGTTTTATAATGTTACATAGATGATACAATATTTCGTTATCGGGAGTTACACAAATCAATTAAAAATATTTAGTAGAGTTTGTTTTTGCGTCTTGACAAAGGAACGTTAGCGTTTTGAAACCGGTCAGCTTATTAATGTTAATTTTGCGATTTTACACAAAATAAATACGTATTTGTTTTGACATGGAAAATCACAAGGTAACTGCTTCAAATATTTATTTCATTACAAATATTTCTTTTTAAATTGATATAATAATAGTAACGGTTGAATTTTAAACCAAAACTCGAATAAAAAAAACTATTATTTAGAATTGGGTTTTGAAATTCACAATGAAAAAAAAAACATAATCAAAGCAAGCAACATAACAATAATTAACTTTAAAAAATGCTTTTAAAATAGGTTTTTAATGCATTCGTATTTTTAAACGATCAAACTTTTTATCAAGCCCACTTCTATGCCCCCCCCCCCTATAAATATGCATACATTTTTTTAATTACGCACCTACACACACATAAATTAAAGTACGTTACGGTTATTTTAAAGGAGTATCAGTAACAGTTGCCGTTTCACAAATTAAACTGTTTCGTGAAATTGTTACAAAATTAACAGTTTAAAGCAGCGTAGGGTAGTCTTAGATCTGGCAGTTTCAGTCATAAGCAAGAGAAGTGAGAAACAGTTTCATGAAGCAGTTCAATTAGTGAATTAATAATATTCTGATCAGTTTTTCTTTACAGTTACAGTTTAATTTATTTTTGTGAAACTGTTTCTAGAGGTTATTCTCAGTTATCCATTGAATTTTACAGTTATCTGTTAAATTTTTTTAACCACCTCTAACATGGACACACGAACACATGTGCACAAACGAACAAAATCAACAAAGGTGCGTTTCTTAACGCTATTTATTGTCATTTCCCTGTCCGCACCCAGTGGTGCAAAGCTCACCGCATTGGTAGTTACTCAGATTGCAGCGTATCTAGATTGTTTTTGTTGTATTAAAAGTAAGGTGATCAATCTTACGCTTCAGGCGCCAGTCCAGAAACACCTTTGACATAAATATTTCATATCCAGTTTATGATTTGATAGGTCAGGAATAATTATTAATGACAAAAATTCACAGGAATTATCGATGAAAGTAACGGGAAAACAGACCTCTGCTTCTGCTTCCGCAGCTGCGGAAGTTCTGCACTTTTTTTGACCTCTATTTCTGTTTCTGTTTCCGAAACTTTTATAACGGAAATTTGAATTGTACTTTACGCGCGGGAGGGGTGTTCCAGGCGTTCCAGCCATCCACAAGCGAGTCGGGCGCGTGCTTTCGGCACTTGTCGCAACGCGTTTGTTTGCATACTTATTTTTACTTCTTTATACGCCGTGACGTGAGTGTAAGCACTTAAGATTTTCTGTTCTCGTTTGTTTTAGTAATTAATTTGTGTCGTGTGTGCAACTTAAGTGCAATTATGAAACCAAAAACAAGGCCCTTTTGGAAGTATTTCGTTGAATTTGACGATCTAATAGCCATATGTATACTATGTGCCGAACTCAAATTGAGAATGAAGTCCAACCTACATCATCATCAATGATGAATTCATCATTACAAAAGTTAGAATCTATGTTGAGTATGAATGAAGACCAGCGAGACTCGATTACAAATAACGAGAATGACAATCTGTTTTTGGAGACACGGTCACAACTTTAGGAGTACAAAAAAGAAAAACGATTAGCTTTACATGATGATCCCCTTATGTGGTGGAAATTAAATTCATATAAATATACCAGTCTTTTGTCATTAGTGCGCCAATATTTATCAGTTCCTCCCAGCAGCGTCGCCAGTGAGCAATTATTTAGAGTAGCTGGTCTTATATATCGCTTCTTAAATTCAAAATGACCACAAATCGAAAACCATGAAAATTAATTTTATTGCAAAAATGCGATTCAAATCAGTCATATTTTTCTACAAGAAAATGACCCCATGCATTTTGCATTATAATTGACCGAAATCGTACAACTGTCTTTTTGGCATTTTGTGTTTTGGTGGCTAACTTCAGAGCTTTATGGGTGAAGTTAGGACAAAACTCTACAATTAGATAGATACAGCTTTAAAAAACGCAACTTATGATATTAAAAACGTAAATATATAAAATTTATTACCTATTATACCCACCTACCTATTATGTGCCTGTAGCAATTTGGTAACCCAGTAAGTGGACGCTAGTTACAAGGTTTTAGTTTTTTAGTTGTGAGATACTAGCTTTTAAGTTGTTATCGAGGAAAATAATGTTCCTTGCTAGATTTCGGCCTGTTAAATTTACCCTTATTCGAGCTGATTTCATTCAAAGTTTCAATAGCAATGTATGCATTATAACCTAGTAACCACGGAATAGAAAAAAACTATTTTTTTTGATCTCCCTTATTAGGTTTTCAAATTTGACAACCGATTTAGTGGAATAAAATCAATCACAATTTCGTTCGTAAAAATTCACCCTAAGCGAGTAAAATACCCATTCGTTTTTAGTAAGCAGGTAGATAGCCAGTAGCAATGCTACGACGTAGTTACGACTTACGACACATGACCGAATGATCGAACAATGTTTTTTACTATCACTGATCACGGTACTCGTAACTTCCTAAGTTCTGTGTTTTGTATCCGTAAATAGCTGCGAGTTGTGAGTGCCTGTGTGTCATAATGCCATCGCGTGACGCCATAGAAGATTGAAAAAAAACTTTTCGCTTTTATGACAGATTTTTAAAAATGTCTGCGCGACATTTCAGCAACCGCTTCTGCAAAATTAATAACATTTATTGAGCGATCGTGCTCGCCTTCACGTAAAGAATTCTCGCTCGTTAAAAAAAAACATAGAAAGTTTTGTAACTAATGTAAGTTTGAATGAGCTGATTTTATGTAGGTACAGAGTGTTCCAACAAAGTTTTCATGTGAAAAAATTACTTGATTAAGTTTATTAACGCATTTTTCTTTTGGTTGTTATATAATTTCGTTTAAATTATCCCGACGATTATGCGACTCAAACGCGTTTTCATATTTGATCGAAACGTATTTTTTTATTACTAAAGGAATAAGCCGCTGAGCATCTATCTTTAGAGGCTTGCCAGCAGGTGGGAAAGAGAGGATATGGAAGGAAGTTTTGAAAAATACACCACAACACCTAGACTAATTGCGAAAAAAAAATGTATTTGAAATAAATTACACTGTGTTTACGCATTAGGAATATTTTTACCGATACAGTTTAAACGTGTTCATTTTTATTAAAGCTTTACTGTAGGTTCTTATTGAAAAATCTAACAATAGGGTCCTTTCGTGTTTTTTTAAATGAGCAAAAAATTACGACGGTAATGGTATAATTATTTTTTCCGTACGATGTTGGATAAATGGTGTACAATTATTACTACCTGAAAACGAGACGTTTCGCGCCCTATGGGACAAACGGCACGTGTTACGTTACCGCGCGTGACGTGACGCCACTGCGTGCCATTTTGTACGTACTCATTTTTAAACCCGAAAATTATCAATGAAAACGACTTTTTTTTGCACCACAATAGGCCAGAAGACTCGATCACTACGGTAAATTCTAGCACAATATCCTGGCTTGAAAAGAAATAAATGTGTTTTCACGGGGAATTGAACCCGGAACCTTCTGTGTGTTAGTCAGGCATTTTAACCACTTCACCTCGCAGGACGGCAATCGTTTTATCATTAGAATCGTAAAAATCCGCTCTAAATATTCATATTTTCAACTTTATTCCCGATTTGTGGAAATACCTCATGAATATACTTAACGTACTAAATAATTTGTGTACCTAATTTGAAAGGAAATTTTCTCATGTATTTCGTGGCTAAAATAGTAATATATGTTAACATATTACAACAGAGATGAAGAACATTTAAGAGAAGGTAATATAGAAGTCCAGGCATCTACAGGGCTTATGACCTGTCAATGGCTGGTGTAAGTGGCCACTTTACACACTGTGTAACATTCACAATTCTGCCTATATTTGAACATCTATATTCCTTCAATTCTTTCATCTGTTGATGTTTGTGAAGTTAAAGAGCTGAAACCTTTATTTATGCGGGTGAGATTCATCTAATTGAATTATTTCACCCACATACTAGGCAACGCCTGAAAATATTATTTTTTCAATTTCTATACTTCTTCATGGACCAGGTAATTTATCAACAATATTTTGAGTTTTCTCAAATTTTTGTAGACAAGGTCTACAAAACCTTGTCTACAAAAATTTGGACAAACTCAAAACATTGTTGAGTAATATAATATGTGTTAATAGAAATCATTTCCACGTAAATAAATAATATTTTTAACATCGAACCTCTGATCTGAAGTGTTCATAATGGGACGTCCTATATAAAGGAAAAGTGAAGATGTCAAACTATACCTGTATTTTTTCTATTCATGTGTTTTGACAAGGTTGCGTTTTCAAAGGACATTACAGAATCACGTTGGGGAAACATTTAAAAATAAGAGCGCTCCTTTCCATTGTTATTTTAAATAATGTTTCATTTTAAAATACTGAACATTATTTTCAATTGATGAAACTAAATACATTTTTCCGTTTGGGAATTTTACACAAATAACAGCAATTTAAGAAACATTTCAAGGTTTATTATTATTATTTTGCTCAATAATAAAGGTAACTGCATTCATTTGTAGATAAATGCATAATAATATTTTGAATTTTTCCAAACTTTTGTACTCAAGGACTGGATTTAATCCCCTAGGGAGTTGTTAAAATTAACACAACAGAGATGTAGAACATTTTAAAGAAGGGAATATGGTGGTATAGGCAAAACTAACCAACGACAGGATATAAGCCCTGTAAATGCCAAAAATAAAATCTTTTTTATGCATAGGTAGGGTAAAATTCCTTACTGTCAATAAAGATTATTAGGAAAAGCTTTAATTTATCAGTTTATTTTCTGTACATTTATTTTAACCTTTCAGCATGCTTTTTAATATTTTTTCACAATTTTTTTTTTGTGGACAATGTGGATGTCACCAGTTGCCTCCAGGAGACCCTATCTCCAGCCACCACTCTCGCCTCCTCCCACGTCGATCCAGCGCTCCTTAATTCCACAGAATAAAGTCGAAAGATCGTCATCGACGGCCTTCCAGGACGGTGTGAGCCCGCAGGTTTAAATAACAGGCAACTTGGGTTTAGGTTATCCCGAGGCATGCGTAGCACGTGTCCAAGCCAGGTCCACCGCCGCATCCTCAAGACGCTCATTATAGGAGGATGCTGAGTCCGTTCTCGGACTTCAATGTTAGTTGTTGCAACAAAAATGTAACCCCTTTTTACTTTTTTTTTTTTGTTTTATTCACTATTTTTGTAATTTTTTTTTTAGGAAAACAACCCTCATCTCCCACTCCACACCGTCCTATTCATGCTTTACCCGTACTCAGCATTCCTCACTAACGACGTCATCAGAAACATAACGCCTATTCTGGAGACCTTCGACGTTAGTCCCAAAGGCTCCGAGAACTGCTCCCTTTACATGACTAATGTCACTCTCCCCGGAGATGGTTCGGCAGCCAATGTGACTTTCTCAACCAACGGGATGACCAGCGAGATGGAGGTGCCCAGCGGGACCGTGAGGAGTCAGCCCGAGGAGAACTTTGTAGAGAATGATTACCAAAGCAGAGTACTGGCTGAGTTGGTACACTCTCACGCTGTTTCTGATGTGTGCATTATAGGTAAGAATTTTTATATCATCTGCAATATTACTATCGTCTCTTTTGGGTGATTCTGTGTAGGTTGGAATCGTTCCAATGTTCGGTTACCGCTGCAGGAACCATCTTCAGGGCAAGCTATGTGTTGTGTAGAAAAAAATATGTGTTAATGTACTAATAGTTTGTACACTTGTACAGTGTCGCAGTCGGTAAAAAAAAATACGATACTAACTGATAGCAGTGACCGTGAAAAACTACTCTAGTTTCTATGTTAAGTTAACCAAAATATCTTGCTGAAAAATTCATTTACGTTTCTAATCACGGTCTATCGCTTCGTATTTCTCAGGAGAGAACACTTTACATTCCTTGATATACCACAGCATTCTTTAGATTGGAATTGTCCTCGTCTGTTCAAGGCGCCGGACTCTGGAATGAGCTACCTCTTCATGTGAAAAATGCATCTCTTTGGTCACATTAAAAAAAACCTGGAACATCATATGCGAGTATCCTTAGAACTCTAATCTTTTCATTTTATTTCTCTTCTTTCCTGGGTCCTCTTCCTGTCTTCTTCTAAACTACTCACCCGATCCCACATTCTATGAATTCCTTTCCTTATGATGTTACAGTATTTTTAGTAATACTCGTAAATCTACATGTAAAAGCTCTATCTGTCGAATAAAAACAACTTTATTTTTTTCAACTCCAATACAAAATGAATACAAGTGCTCGCCTTATACTGGAGTTCTCCAAACCTGATTGTCTCTTATACTCCAAACTTCCTCTCGCGAGCAGGCTCTATGGGATGCTGGTGGCTGAACAAGGCACTTGATCTTGACTAGTCGTCAATATGCCATGGAATAATGGCATATTCTGTCCCGTCAATCTGCCAATTGGGGCCACAACTTTTTATCCAGGACATTTTTGTATTGATTGCACTTGATTCATCATTCTTTCAACGATGTACAGTAGTTTCATCACTCTCCTACATACAGGGTGGCCAAATACTTGACGTGAAAAAAATACAAGGGGTAGAACAACCCAAGGGCTGTAAAAAAAGGCAATTGTTTGAAATAAATTGTGAACCGTTTCTGAGATATAATTTTTTTTATAGTTCTTTTTGTTGATTTCGCCACTGTCGTCTGAAATGATTATTTTTTTTGGTCAAGTATTTATTTTTTCAATATTTTTTTGTCTTCGTTTGTTGAATATTAAGTATATTATTGAAGAAAAAAATAACAGGTCTAGTTCAATCAGAAGTATTATTCAATTCATATTTTTTATTGAATAATAGTGTTTATCAGCCGTGTATCGGAGACGCCGACACTGATATTTTTTCCAAGATCTGGTGTAAAAAACCACATGGTATTTCAAAAACTTTAAGAATAAATTAACTTTCGCATAGTACTAAAAGGCAACCACTTCTGAAGATTTTTTTCTTCTTATCAATAAAAGAAGTGAGAGTGCCGTTTTATAGAAATTACTATTCAAGTCATGTATTTACTTTTAAAAAAATACACCGTAGGTATTTATAACAACAAATTACTTTTAATGGTAAATAGTAACACAATAAAACATATATTTTTTGATACGATGATTTTTTTTAAATAATAGATTTTGTGTTTGCACCAGCTCTTATGCACAGTCTGAATTTTCTCAAAAAAAACGTTCTTTAATCTTGAAATATGTCATCTTTCCGAAATATTATATTTTCCGCATCTCGTAACTTTTGTCGAAGTTCCCTTCAGTTAAACATTCATTCCCGTATCGTTCATTCCAGTATCCCTGTATAATGTTTTTTTATTGAGTTAAGGTCTGGCAAACGCCGTGGCCACCTAATTGGGCCACCACGATCTATCCATTTTGAAAGAATGTCTCCTGGTTTAAGTAATGTCTTACTGTTGAAGCATAATGGCCCCTGTTATTTTTTTCTTAAATAATGTACTTAATATTCAACAAACGAAAATTTAGCAAAGTAAATATTAATCCCAAAAAAAGAATTCAGACGACAGTAGCGAAATCAACTAAAAAAACAATATATCTCAGAAACGGTTCACAATTTAGTCAAAATATTTGCCATTTTTTACAGGCCTTGGGGTGCTCTACCCCCTGCATTTTTTTAAGTCTAGTATTTGGTCACCTGTATATCACGGACCAAATCGTCACAAATGTTGGATGTTAACCGTCTGAATGATTAATATTTTTTCCGACTTTTATTTATACATATTGAGCCTTCCTTGTCAAAACTCGGAAAGTACTTTCATCGCTAAATCATACCTAAAAATGGCATATATTGCCAATCTATTAGGACCTGTTGATTGGCTTAATGTACTTAAATAAGCCTGTTGATAGACTTAAATATATATATATGATACTTAAACTTCATTAGTCATTTCAAAGTGTTTAGAAATTTGGTAAAAACTTTGATTTCCGAACATACTCAGTTAAATTCCGGCATTTTTACTACCATTCTAGCCTTTTTGCATAGTTTTTGGTGTCAATTTTGGTTTTTTAGCCGGTCGTCTCGAATTATAACCGAGATCGCGCAGTCGACGTTGAACTGTTCGCTGTGACATCTTGATTTCAGATTCCTCTAATTTGTCGGTAATGGCAGCATGTGATGCTTGTCGGTTAGTTAAGACTTTTTTGTTAGTAATCTTTGACCACGCGGTGTTAAAATGTTTTATTCACCACATTTCCCAACTTACTTTTTTTGGTGTAAAGTTCACCCATATCAGCCATTTTTTTCTGTATGTTTTAGACACACTCTTTTTCTTTAAGAACAACTAGTTGAAGTGAACAGAGTTCGAATTTCAGTTTTTTTTTTGGTGATAATTTTTTTTTCTCACTCATATCTAAAAACAATGAACATATTTGAGTTCTATGTATAGTTAAATATTTGTTGAAATGTACCTACATATTAAAATATGGCATTAAACTTTTTTTTTCAGATACCTATAGGTTTACTAAATAATATTTCGACTGGTTTGAACACTTTCTTTTTATGAAGATGACTATAAAAATATAAAAACTCTGGAGTAAAATCCACTCATGCATAGTGACAATATTAGTTACAAGATGGTGTTGTACAAAATGTATGCAAGAAAAGACAATGTAGCCAAAAAAAAAACTCATACATTTGTTTCAGGTCCAAAGGGTTGCGGCAAGAGCCGCGTGGCGTCGGCTCTTGCGCGCGCGCTGGGCTACCGCGCCGAGTGCCTGGCGCTGTACCGCGATGTGCCTGCGCGCGAGCTGCTGCAGCGCCGCAGCACGCGCGCCGGGGGTGACACGGCGTGGCGCGCTGCCCCTCTGGTGCGCGCAGCTGTGGCTGGTCGACTACTGCTGCTGGACGGGTTGCATCGCTTGCACCCCTCCACCGGAGCGGTACTACACAGGTCGACATCTGATCTAAAAATCATACATGTACAAAATAACCAAACGCTGCTTGTATAACGCCTCCATACAATTTATGGTCTACTTTGAAGATAGCCCCTGCAACAATAGCCGAAAGGTTAGAAATAATTCTACACGTGTAGGTTCAATTTTGTATGGGATCGCCCAAAAGAGACGATACATACTGGTTACGGTGACTATAAAAATTCACCCACCTTTTCAACAAAATGCGAGAAGAGTACTGAGTGTGCGTGGGGGTTTGACTTTGTAAGGAATGTTGAATCAAGACAACGGACGCAGCCACCTCTTGTGACAACTGTCATCTAAATGAGGCGATGCGGCTGGCTGGGCCATCTATTACAAATGCCTCCTGAGAACCTTAGCCACGCTTGCCTACTTTAGTAGGCATGAGGTTCTCGATGTCCACTGCTGGCTGTTTACTAACATTTCATATCACTGTCGTCATAAAGCGGTTTGAACTGGGTGAAGGATAATTTTATTTATGCTTCCCCTCGTTCTTACCTTGTAGACGATGAGGGGGGGTTTTAGAGCGACAGTGAAAGGGACATTGAAAGTTGTAGATGTAAATATTTATTCGTGCTTTTCCTTACTGAATTTGGTTAGTAGAGGAAGAAATATAATCAATTCGTAATGAAAAAATAAAAAATTGGCTGTATGAGTGAATCCGAAGAAAGACATTTAGTCTTTAAAATGGATTTGGGTATGTAGTGGATGCTTTCAATGCTGACTGTTACTACTGTCGGCAATTCGTATCAGAACTACGGAATGTGAACTTGACTTAAGAGAATGTGCAAGAGCTGTCAGCCGACAGAGAGGCCTGTAATCTTTTTGTGGACACCATACGCTCCAACTAGGGAGCGGACATAGATTGATAATGATGACAAAATAATATATAATTCTATAAAAACATCATCATCATCATTGTTTCCTTATCCACACCTAATGATGCATAAGCCACTGCATTTGGTACTCATTTCGTATTTCGATCATTTGTTTTATGAAAGAAACATCAGTCTCGCGCTTCAGGTGCTAGTCCAGGGACTTTGAAGTATTGATGTGTAAACTCACCTTTAAATCAATATATCTTAGCGTCATTTCTTAGAGTTGAACCTCAAGCATGCTAGGCAATTGCTCTAACCAGTATACAACGAGGCGGACTAATTTAATTTACCGTTTCAGGATTTTTACCTAATAGCCATCACATCGCAAACACTTTTCCAGGGTTTTGGTTCTATTTTACCCACAGACATACTAATATCACAATCCATTCAGATTTAATTCATGTGTGTGTTACGAGTATGTATCAATGTCTAGGATGGCTAGATTGAGAGAGAGATCGTCTTATTTCAGATTTGTCTGGTTTGAGATCATAATTTATTTAATTGGTTGATTCATTGTGACATAATATCATTTTATTATTATTATTACAGTTTGGTGCATGATCGTGAAGTTCAATTGTATGATGGTACACGGCTAATACGCCATGACAGATATGATGAGCTCATTAAATCTGGTCGCACAGAGCAACAGTTGACAGAGAGTGGTGTTTTGCGTATCCATCCAGCATTCAGGTATTTCCTAGTTAATAAATCAAATTAAAATACATGTCTTTTGTTTTGAACTTTAAAAAAATATATACTTTTTATTTATTCCAGAATAATAGCTCTTGCAGAACCTCCATCACGAAATCAGGGCCCCGGGTGGCTAACTCCCGAACTTCTCAGTTTATTTACTTTTCACCAAATGAGAAACTTCACCAAGGAAGAGGAATCTTTCATCATAAAAACATTGGTAATTTATTTGACGGCTTCCTTAATTATATTACATATGTCCATATACAAAATTAATATTTTATTCATTCTATTTTTCAGCATGGTGATATTTCTAAACCACTTCAGTCTATCATAGATTTAGCACATGTCTTGCGCATATCAGGAGATACAACATTAAATAACCTCTCAGCATCTTTATCAACCAGACAACTACTGCGTATAGCTAATCGCATGGCCAAATATCCAACTGCTTCAGCCTACGATACCATCCAAAGAACTTTTCTAGCAAAATTTCTTCCCAACTTAGCCCGAAATGCTCTGGACGAAGTTTGTAAAAAACTTTCCATCGCTCCTGTTGAAGACCGAAGCAGATTTTTCTCCAAGAAATCTAAAGATAAATTTATATGTGATGTACAAAATGGAATCCTGACTATCGGTAACACCAGTATACCGATTTACAAAACTGACGCAATTACTAAGGTGCCTGATATATTATTTTACAATGTACCACAGCACATGGAGTTGTTAGAGTGGTTATTGCAAGACTTTATTTTAGGTAATCATTTATTACTTGTGGGAAATCAAGGCGTCGGTAAAAATAAGATAGCTGATCGATTACTCCAGCTTCTTAATAGACCACGAGAATACATACAACTTCACAGGGACACTACTGTTCAGTCCTTGACAGTTCAACCTACTGTTAAAGATGGACTAGTTGTATATGAAGACTCCCCACTAGTGAATGCTGTTAAATTTGGACATGTGTTGGTAGTTGATGAAGCTGATAAAGCTCCGACTCACGTTACTTGTATCCTTAAGACACTTGTGGAGAATGGAGAAATGATTTTGAGCGACGGAAGGAGGATTGTACCGAAACATTTGGTAGAATCATCATCCTACGAAGATAATGTTCTTATTCCGATGCATGAAGATTTTAGAATGATTGTTTTGGCAAACAGACCAGGCTTTCCGTTCCTTGGAAATGATTTCTTTGCAGCTCTAGGTGAGTACTTACATAAACAGGTCTTAATCGGGTTGTGTGTATTTTTTTAATCTCATATTTTTTTTATCAATGTCTGTTGAAATTGAAAAAAAATCCACTCTTTGAAAGTGACTACTTCATAGTTTTTAGAATTTCTTTATTTTATTACAGGTGATTTATTCTCATGCCACGCTGTCGATAATCCTTCAATGGAATCTGAGTTGTCTCTCCTACGCCAGTACGGTCCCGATGTGCCCCATGAGACTGCTGATAAATTAGTCAGAGCATTTGCTTCTTTAAGAGCCATGGCGGATCAGGGTCTAGTAACTTATCCCTATTCAACAAGAGAAGTGGTCAACATTGTCAAACATCTACAAGTAAGTACACTATACATATTTTATGTACAAATATATGCACTTAGCATAACCGTAGCAATCTGAAACAGACGGTTGGCGTTTAGTGATTGCATTAAAAAACACTTGATTTGAAATAAATGCAAGATGTCTGCTAAAATAAACTGAGCTTCATGAATCATAAAATCAAATATAATGAACCCTTAGGGGGGCCTTAATTAACAAGTAAATGGTTATAAGATTTTGCATATTAGAGGTGTTTTGCCTCCTTCTATTGTTGTTAAAGTACTCATATTAATATGTATTCATTCATTTTAGAGATATCCCGATGAAGATTTGGGGAGTGCGATCAGTAACGTATTTGACTTTGATAAGTACAGCGCAGAAGTAGGAGAGACTTTAGTGAGGGTCCTTAAGGAGAGTGGACTTCCTGCTGCTGGAGTGATGCAGGTCAGGGATCCTATGGCCAAGAAGAAACTGCAGATGACAATCAATAGAAAAAGTGGGTAAGTAGAAAGGAGAAATACAAACAAACTTTTTTAACATTTATGTTTTTTGTAAATATTTCTTGATATGGGTAATAATTTTGATACAAAATATCAATCAAACTTCTTGATTTAGTTTGCTATTTTATTTATTTACCAATGAGCGCTTTCACCTGGGTAGGCATCTTCGAGACCAGTCTTGAAGATATTTATACCAAAAGGATGTTTTTTGTACTAACAAGTTATTTGTTTTTTTTGTACAGGCTTGCCTACTGAAAGAGAAGAATAGGCATACTGATTGAAATGTAATAATAATAAATAAAAAATAACCATAAAACACAAAATAATCAATTTGTGAATTAAACACAGTTATTTATTAAAGTTTTGTATATTTTTTTTGGGAAAAAGAAACAAAGAATAAAAAACACAGTTATCACTTAAATATATTTTATACAAGTGGAACTGAAATATATCTGTTTTTTTATTAATTTATTCAGACAAAGTTATTTAAAAATGTCTTATTTGTTCTACAATTAAGTCAAAAATGCTCACAATATAATGTTTTTATTATTTGTCTTACAGATTAGATGTTTCAAGCCCAAAACATGGAAAAGTAGACCCTAAGGGGGAACCCCATGTGGGGGGGAATACTTGGGCCGGGGGCACCGGGGGGAGGGACACTGCGGGGCTGGGGGGCAAGGGGGGTCCTTACCGCCTTGACGCAGGACACCCTGTTCATCAGGTAAATGGAACTATGTAAAATATTTTGAACTTGCCCGCATCTCGAACAAACCCCTGATTCATCTTTCCGGGGATTAAAAGTTGAAGAATGTTAAAGGGTGAATGTTAAGGGCTTTTAATAAATTTATCGGAGCTATTTTACAAAAGTAAAGATAAATATCATATTATTTAAAGTGTGGTACAAGGTTGGCGAGATAATAAAATGTGTAGCAATAAAATAAATAATTTGATATATTTTGAATTCTCTGTGGAAAACCGATAAATGCATCTATAGTATCTCTACAGATTATAACATGGTTTATGCTCATTTGTCTTTTTAGTTGTCGGATGCAGAAAAAGACGATATCCCTGAACACATAAAAAAAGCAGCCCGTGAAATGAACAGGAGGACCTTTGAGGAACGATTACGGGAAATTAAAATGAGCGAATATGACGCCAATCTGTATGAGCAGTTTCTTGGTGCAGTTCGAACTCAGGTATTTTATAAATAAACTGCATCGTTCATTAGAACTTACACTTGAGAATTTAACTATTACCTATGTATTTTTTGAAAGTATTTATTTTTTCAACAGTTACACTTTTGAGCATTTTTATGACATAGGTTGGCACCTTGCGGAGTGTGTTAAGTTCGTTGCAAGCTCGAGCCACTGAGAGACATTGGGAGAGACATCAAACATCAGGAGATCTAGATGATACAAAAATTGTTGAAGGTATAAAAATCTATTTTCATATTAGTTTGTTTTTTTAAATACATATAGAATATTAATGATTTTGGATTTAAATGATTGCAGTCTCTTCTCTTTCCACGTCCATGAAACTCTTTTTCATTCTCCTTTTCTTTTAATATTGTGTAATATCCCGGTCTTGCTATCACTGAATCAAATACTATAACCACCTCTCTTCCGCTTCCATTCCCACCTAGTCTACTGTATACTATTGTGTTTTTTCTTTCTATTATATGTTCTATGTATATTGTCCTTAAAAATGCCCACTGGGCATGTATATATATTAACCAATATAATTAGTGATGAGTGTAATTTTAAGTTAGTACAAGTTTCAAAAATGAGGTAGTAACGATCCACTAGGTAGTAGTTCTTAATGAAAGTAGTTTATACGAATTTATAAACAAAAGTGCGTTTGTTTACATCTTATTTGATTTCATTAAAAATTTAGATAAGAACCATATCGTCGCTCAGGCAAATCACTAACCCTAGAAATGGCAGTTTTGAGTTGAATATATTTGAGAATAATAAAACAAAAAACATGTTAAAAAATATTTCTTTATATAAAACATATTATTAACTACAAAATTTAAAATTATTTTCAATATTTCCTTCGTGTCACTAACTTTTTGGGGTTATAAGTAATAATAAGCAAAAGTCACTCAACCAAATTTTGCCACATTAAAAAAATGTATCTAGAAGAAAAAGTTACCCATTGGTAATGTAAAAGTACCCATTGAACTACATTTAATTCATAAAAAAGACATGAAGGAATTGTGTTGTATACAAAAAAAAACAAAAACACAAAAATCAGATTTTTCCTTGGTCTCCAAACTTTCAAACTGGGATTTCTTAGTGACTTTTGCCTAAACGGCAACGATATTTTATTTAAAAATAGTAATATTTGGTCAATTATGACTTTAATCTCAACATGAAAATGTAATAATGGATGGGGATATAGCTTTTAAGGTCATTAATTTATAGTATGATTATAGGTTTAACAGGAGAAGAGGCTATTTACAGGAGAAGAATGGATCGTGCCCCCCTTCCTGGAAGTAATCAAGAGAAACCTAAATTATTACGCTTGCTTATAGATGTTTCTGGAAGCATGTATAGGTAAATTTCATTTATATGCTATAGAATGAAAGTATTTCATTAAAATGAATTATATTACACTTTGTCAAAATAGGAGGGCTGTTATTCAAATGGCAATACTAATTTTTTAAATTTCATAATACATACCTATCAGTCATTTCAGAACTGTCTATGAAATTATTATTATTATTATGCATAACTTATATCGCGCCATTTTCGTAATATAATACCTCAAGGGCGCTTTACAAAGTGATTATATGAAGATATAAATTTAATTTTAACTTTTTAATTTAAGAAAAATAATGTACTTTGTCACCACATGCTAAGAATTTATTCAAATGATTTAGAGAACAAGTGGGTTTTAAGTTTCTTCCGAAACATAACTTCACTCTCACAGTTTCGGACCTCTGCTGGGAGAGCATTCCATGCCGTAGGGCCTGCGACTGCAAATGCGCGTCCTTAGTGCGCTGTTTGCGTAGAGGTATAATAACTTTTCCTTTCGACGTATAATGTAGCTGATCTAAGCGTAAGACGCCTGTCAGCTAGTTCATCTGGAATGCAGAGTTCCCTTAGATATTCTGGAGCAGAGTTGTGGAGTGACTTATACATAAGTTTGTATTCCACCCTCTGTGGAAAACGCAGCCAGTGTAATTCCTGAAGTAGCCGAGTGATATGACTGAACTTAGAGATTCCAATAATAAGTCTCGCTGCGGCATTTAATACGACTGTAAGCGAGTCATTTTATTCATTGGTAGACCTGCGTAGATACCATTACAATGATCGACTCTAGACACTACAAACGCAATTATTAATTGACGGGGGGCATCAACTGGCAAATTTTTGCATATGCATTTAATTTGTCTCAGCTAGTAAAAGCATGAACTTATCGTTCTACTAATTTGAGCGTCAAGAGAAAGGTCAGAATTAAGGATGACTCCCAAAGTCGTTTATGATTAGTTATTCTGAGCTAAAATAACTATGTAAAAAAAGTCTATGTAATTGTGTAATAAACATGTATGTTGTAGATTCAATTCATTTGATGGGCGACTGGATCGATCTTTGGAAGCCGTCGTGTTAGTGATGGAAGCATTACGCGGGTTCGAATCTCGGTTGAAATACGATATCTGGGGCCACTCGGGAGAAACTCATGACTTGGAATTTGTCTCTATTGATAGACCTCCACAAAATGAAAAAGAAAGATTACAGGTAGTGTTACATTTAATATTTTTTATTTATTTTAATTTATTACCTCCATGGAAAACGCAAATGTTAACAAATTTTTCTTTTCTTACTTTAAATTCTTTTTAAATTTTGAAAAAAAAATTTTGTCCCATTTAATGTTTATATCTTTTGCATAATTTATGAAAACTTAATTGGTCTTTTTATGTTAAAAAATGTTGTTTTTAATACTTATTATGTATGTTTTCTTCAGTTTATTCATAAAATAAAAAAATAAAAAATTTCAAATATTAATTTGGACAAACGCAAAGGTTAACAAATACTATTTTAAAATAACAAATCGTGTTTTTTTAAAGACGAAAACAGATGCATATTTTTGTAAGGCCTTCAGTTCTGTTAGCGATTCGGTCTTTATCTCTTCTATAGTCGCAAAATGTCGTCCTTTTATAGTTCTATTTATCTTTGGGATTAAGAAAAAGTGGCTGGGGGCTAAGTCCGGTGTCTATCAATGTGGTCTAATATTTTTGCCAAAAAGTTTTTAACAAGCCGTTGCCAGGCATAATCGGGTGTCTGTTATTGCTCTAAATAAATATTTTCACTCTGAAATAATTTTGAAAATTGTCAATCTCACCAAAACACGTCTTGCTAGTATGTCTGCCAATAACCAACTACGTTTCTAAAATTTCCGAAAGTTGACAGATTTAGGAAAAAGATAGGCTATTAAAAATTACTAATTATTATGTATTTTATTACGTATTTAAATTTGAAATTAAAATATTACTTTTATTTTTTTATCAAACCTCGTATGTTTAATAAATGCTATAAGTTACACATTTGATTTATTTTGAAGGATACCCAAGTTTAATTTCCATAGTCAGCACAGGATATGCATTTAAAGCTTTTTTTTCATTATAATATTTTCCCTAAAACCATAACCAGGCTAAGACTGATTTTCTTAAGTATAATAAAGGATTAACAACAATTTGTTTCTCTCTTCTATATTTTCCTCTGTTTTGAGATGATATTTGTATTTTTTTGTACATTTTCAAAACACTTGAGTTTCTTTTCACAGGTGTTTTTGATTTTGTTTTATGATTATTGAATATAAAAAATGTTAAAGGCATAAGCCATTAAATGAATAAAAAATATTAATAATAATATTATATCACTGTTGCATTAGTATTTAGATACTAGATTTACAAAAGAGCAAGAAGGTGAAAAAGCTTTTGCATTCATGCACTCACATTTATTTGATTGTTATTTATCATATAAAAATTTAAAAAAGGATGATAAATTAAATTCGGATAAACTAGTGTATGTTAAGTGATGGGACCAGTCACTGGTTTTTCCAAAATTCTGTCTCTTAGCGGCTTTTTAAATAACATAATGTAATTAAGGCCAAAGCCATAAACTAACAGGCCGCTGACTCGAGGTGTTTGATTTAAATTGTAATTCTGACCGACGTGTGTCCTGCTCAAAGTATTTATTTGATCTGACAAATAAATTAATAAATTTGTTAGAATTATTTCGGCGTACCGGCCGTTTCAATACAAATTTCTATGGAAACAGGCGATTCTAACTTTAAAAATTTAGTCTTATAGTCCTAATTAAAATTCTTAACTCACTCTTTGATGCGCCTGAACTACTGAGCTCAATAAAATTAAATAAACTAGAAACCTCAGACAAAACTTACTCTTTCATACCGATAACCCTATGGTTAAGTTCCATACTAACTATGGTTTTCATTCCCCTATAACCAGAATTCTTAGGTCTGCAACAAACATACCAGTCTTGATTTCTTTGATAACAAGTTGTCTTCTTTCAAACGATCACTGAATCAAATTCAATTATAAACACCTCTCTCTCGCTTCCACTCCCACAAAGTCTACTATAAACCATTGAGTCTTTCTACTTTTTTTATAATTTTCTATGTATAAATGTGTCCATAAAAATGCCCATTGGTCGTATATATAAATAAACTAATTAAAAATATTCCCCAAATTCGATTGAATTACAGTGAAAATTCAATTGGTTTTCAAGTGGTTTTAATGCGTTTGGAGTATTATATAACTTATTTTATCAGGGATTATAAATGTTTTTTTAATAAAATGTCTGCAACAGGCACACGAGCATGACGGAAAGGGCATTTTAGCATAAGTTCCTGCATTTATTTCTCATAGGGTTTTTTCAATTTCAATCACTGTATATCTTAGATATTTACCTAGCTATCCATATACAGTTAGCAGTTCAATCAGTAATATTGCTTCTGTTAGAATGATGCAAAATGATGTTTCTAATATCTGATCCTTCAATGTAATAAACATAACTTATATGATGATTAAGAACATAAGAATGTATTTTATGTAGATAATCCGAACAATGCACGCCCATTCTCAATTCTGCTGGTCGGGGGATACGACTGTCCAAGCGGTCCAACACGCCGTGAAGGGGCTATCCGGAGAGCTGAAGGGAGCAGAGTCCCCATGGGACGAGGGAATTTTGGTCGCCCTGTCTGATGCCAACCTGTCCCGCTACGGAGTGCCTCCATCCCGATTGGCCGCTGCCCTCACCTGCTGTCCCGAAGTTCGAGCGCATGTCGTCTTTATCGGAAGCTTGGGAGACCAAGCAGATCAGTAAGTTCAAAATCTGCTAAAATTTCATTCAAGTCATAGCTGGCTGCATATTCGTAAATACCCGACGCGTGGATGCTTCGGAATCCACCCGAGGTGGCTTCGCAAATAGCAGATGTGTCAAAAATGGAGATACCTGACGAATGGATAATGATTCACACCAGTAATAACCAAAGCAAAGCAAATTCTTCAATAAGACATTTATGGCTTAGCTGAGATACTACAAAGAAAACGAGAATGTTTATGTTGAGTGATGTTAGCAGGCGTTACTCAGGGGCGATTTTTAAGTTCTAACTAATAATGAACGGTCGAGTAATTTTGAAGCATCCCGAACAGGAGATGTATTTCCGAGTAATACCAAAGCATCCCGAATGTATATGTCGGGTATTTACGGATATGCTAGCTGGCTGTATGCTAAAAAAGGTACCTCCCATGGTGTAGTGTCTAAGACACTTGCCTAATGCACAGAGGATTCTAGGTTTGACTCTCAGTGAGATTACAAAATTAAATGTGATTTTTATAAAGCTTCAGTTTTCTGTACTGTAATTGGGACATATGCAAGATAGGTGTCGTAAAAATATACATATGCAAGATAGGCATGCTGCAGTTGGTTAGACGGCAAACTGTGAAACTGACGTTGCAGGTTCAATTCCTGTCAGGCAAGAGAAAAATCCGAGAAGGATTTTATTTCAATGAGGAACTTGGATACGAAAAATGTTTTCTTGCCCGCGGTAAAAATTAGAGTATTCAATTGTACAGAAAAGTTTCTTGAAAATGTACAAAAAAAAAAAAAAAAACTAATTACTTTGAACGACAAAACAAGTTCATATGAATCAACCAATGATAAAAGAGCTGTGAAAGATGTCCGGTTTACTTACCGTAAACGGATCAATCGGCAGAACTGATCGAGAATAAGCAGAAAAGAACCTCTGACGTCACATGCGGAGTAATTTCAGAAATACAAAACTTGAAAAATCATAGCACTGAAAATAAAAGTTTACATATGAATAGTAGCTTATGTGTAAATATTTTAATTTTTCATACATTTTCTTGTATTAAAAAAATATATATTATTATTACGAAAAGATCAGTAATTATATATCTATATACATATATATGTATATATATATAATTACTGATCTTTTCGGCTGTTAATTATATATGTAAATTTAGTTAGTATAAATATAAACCTTCACCAACAAGTTACAGAAAGTGACTTGGTGGGATTTTAGTTTTAGTAAAAAATACGATTAATAAAAAAATCTTTTGTCTTAGTTTACAATAGCCTATTTACAAATAAAAATAATTTTTAAAACCAATGAACTTCCTCATTAGTCGAGGGTGTTCTGGTGTATTTTTTATAACTTCCTTCTATGGAATATGAGGATATGTCCTCTCTCCCCACCTGCTGACAAGCCTCTAAAATAGAGACTTAGCGGGTTATTCCTTTAAAAAAATCCCTACATATATACCCACATTTAGCCCAACAGTATAACTTTTAGTAAAACTTTTCAATTTACAAATTAATAAGTACTCTTGTTTTTACTACCTAACCTAACCCCTCTCATCCCCACATACGATTTTCTAAATGTTTTATTCATCCATGTAAAATCACCTGGGAACTTTTATGCCAACATCTGTCTCACAAAGTTGCCAAAGTGTAAATACCACCAATTTTTTTTTAATAGATGATATTATAAATTTTTCACTCATTGAATAAATGAGTTTATATATTTATGAAGTGTTAAATGTTATCATTAATGTAAGGCTTTTTCAATTTTCTTTGTTTATTTTCAGGTTGTTAACCAGTTTACCGGCAGGACGGGCATTCATGTGTATGGAAGTTTCTACACTTCCACAGATTCTTCAACAGATATTTGCTTCTTCTGTAACTTCTGCACCTCAAGAATCATAGCTTCTGTACAATATCCAATATACTTCTATCCTACTTATACTTCCTCGGTTTTGCAAGTTGAGCAAGACGTCAAATATTGATTACAACTCAAAAATTAAATATGTACATATTAAATGATATCGTCGGGTTTCTGGAACAAGTTGGTAACTAACATTTTACTAGTTGCGAGATATTGCACTCATCCCAAATCAACGATTCAAATAAAACCGCGAGTTGAATATCGTACTGATACTGATAAAAAATAAGTTATAAATGCAGTTATAGTTTGAGCTTTATCATCTTATAAAATCCTCTAAATACTTAGAGGATTAGTTTCAAAGTTAGTATGTACAAATGCTTACTAATTATGATTATATATTGAAAAACTGTTGCCGAGTCCGACATTCAAAGTGATTCTTCTCAGTATAGACAAAATGCATTTAGAGGGTATATACCAGTATACCGATATTATAAAATATTATTTTTTGTATTTTAAATATTTTTATTTACTTCATAAACAAACATTATTTGATGCCAGTTATGAATACATCTTTTATTTTAAATTTGTAGTTACCAACTTGTGCCAGACACCAGACGATATGTATATGCCTTGTTAAAAATAACATCTGTTAAACATTTTAAACATTTATTTTCTTTAAAAAAAATTATCCATTTATTTTTTACCATTTAGTACCCACAATATAATGCTATTTGTAAAAATAAAAGTTATGGACCAATTTAGATTTCTATATACTATGTATGTTATATATTTTTATTATTCTGCAAATTTTGTTTCAATTATCAAGATTGAACAGTTCTATAAGTGTTTGACAATAATTTTCTGATATTCTGACAAAAGGGACAGAATACTAATTGAAAATCCCATGTTGTTGGCATACACTTTTACCTTTTAAAATGATTGAAAAAGCTGTATGTCAAGTAAAACAATGACCACAAAATGATTATTATAAAAACAATATTTAATTATTACGTACTTATTTTCCCGTTTTTAGTAATTTCACAAGTAATTTAGGTAACATATTTTCGGAATCTCTAAGTACAGTCATATCACTCCACTACTTCGGGAACTACACTGGCTACGTTTTCCACAGAGGGTCGAATACAAACTCTGTTGGCTTATGTATAAGTCACTGCACAACTCGGCTCCGGAATATCTAAGGGAACTATGCATTCCAGATGAACTAGCTGACAGGCGTCTCACGCTTAGATCAGCTACGTCTACGGCGAGAGGAAAAGTTATTATACCTCTACGCAAACAGCGCACTAAATTTGGTGAGCGCGCATTTGCGGTCGCAGGCCCTATGGCATGGAATGCTCTCCCAGCAGAGGTGCGAGGCTGTGAAAGTGAAGTGATGTTTCGGAAAAAACTTAAAACCCACTTGTTCTCTAAATCATTTGAATAAATCCGTAGCACGTGACAACAAAATAAATTATTTTAATCAAATTACAAATTTAAAGCTTCAATTAAATTAACTTAACAGTAGAATCACCATGTAAAGCGCCCTTGAGGTATTTTATTACGAAAATGGCGCTATATAAGTTATCCACAATAAATAAATAAATAAACATGTGGTACTAGAAATACATTTTAGAAATTTAAGCCTCCTTCGTTTGCACACCATGTACAAGCTTATCAGAGAAGACCTTGTAAAAGTTTTCACCTACCTCACTGACCCCTCGCAGGTCGGAGTCGACCCCTGTGGGTCTATATATGGCGGCCTCCGTGGTGTAGTGGTCAAGACGCTTGATTCACGCACGGAAGGTTCCGGGTTTGATTCCCGGTGAGAACACAAAAATTCCAATGTGATTTTTCTCAAGCCTGGGTGCTCTGTGATGTAATTCACCACTGTAATTAGGCCTCCTGGCCTGTTGTGGTGCAAAAAAAAATGTAAACTGATCTAGACATATTCTAATTAGAAGGCATTCAACGTGAAACACTTTCATTTTAACCATTTACTTTTACATTGATGAATAATAAAACGATTTAAATAATTATTGTAAATATATTTATTTTTGTTGAATTATGTATATTTTGCTTGTATGTAAAAAATATTTTAAAAACAATAAAGACAATATTTGTACATTTTAAAAAGTAATTTTTATTAACAAATTACAACAGGGATTGGATAATACCTTAAAGAAGGTAATATGGAAGTCTAATCATTTACAGGGCTTATGGCCTGTCAATGGCTGGTTTAAGTGGCCACTCAACACACTGTGTAACATTTACCATATTGCCTTTGTTTGAACATCCATATTTCTTCAATTCTTCAATTTGTTGATTTCAGTGAAGTTAAAGAGCTGAAACCTTTATTGTTGTGAAGATTCATTTGACTGAACGACTCCCGAGGGGGTGAAATCCAGTCTTTTGTCTACAAACATTTGGACAAACTCAAATATTGTAATTTTTATTAATTAACCGCACTGTAAAGTGAAGGCTTTTATTGAATTATACTTACCTTTATGTAGAGAACATAGATGTATTATGAATAATCCTTCAATGTTTTTGTCGATAACTAACTGCCTAATACACATTAATAATAATTTAGAAGTTCATATAATGTAATCAAATTTAGAAATAGCACATCATTTTTCAGTCATGAAAGAGTTTAAGTAAACACTTAGGGAATTATGAAAATTAAGTTGAAAATAATTTACAAAAACTGTTGTTGCTTGAAATTGTAATATGGCTGAATTACAACCAAAGGGCAAAATCATCCTGCAGCCAACCATGAAGATTTGATGTTCATGAAGTTGCTTGGAACAGATTCCAAGTAAATGGCGTAAGTTTACATATGAATAGTAGCTTATGTGTAAATATTTTAATTTTTCATACATTTTCTTGTATTAAAAAAATATATATTATTATTACGAAAAGATCAGTAATTATATATCTATATACATATATATGTATATATATATAATTACTGATCTTTTCGGCTGTTAATTATATATGTAAATTTAGTTAGTATAAATATAAACCTTCACCAACAAGTTACAGAAAGTGACTTGGTGGGATTTTAGTTTTAGTAAAAAATACGATTAATAAAAAAATCTTTTGTCTTAGTTTACAATAGCCTATTTACAAATAAAAATAATTTTTAAAACCAATGAACTTCCTCATTAGTCGAGGGTGTTCTGGTGTATTTTTTATAACTTCCTTCTATGGAATATGAGGATATGTCCTCTCTCCCCACCTGCTGACAAGCCTCTAAAATAGAGACTTAGCGGGTTATTCCTTTAAAAAAATCCCTACATATATACCCACATTTAGCCCAACAGTATAACTTTTAGTAAAACTTTTCAATTTACAAATTAATAAGTACTCTTGTTTTTACTACCTAACCTAACCCCTCTCATCCCCACATACGATTTTCTAAATGTTTTATTCATCCATGTAAAATCACCTGGGAACTTTTATGCCAACATCTGTCTCACAAAGTTGCCAAAGTGTAAATACCACCAATTTTTTTTTAATAGATGATATTATAAATTTTTCACTCATTGAATAAATGAGTTTATATATTTATGAAGTGTTAAATGTTATCATTAATGTAAGGCTTTTTCAATTTTCTTTGTTTATTTTCAGGTTGTTAACCAGTTTACCGGCAGGACGGGCATTCATGTGTATGGAAGTTTCTACACTTCCACAGATTCTTCAACAGATATTTGCTTCTTCTGTAACTTCTGCACCTCAAGAATCATAGCTTCTGTACAATATCCAATATACTTCTATCCTACTTATACTTCCTCGGTTTTGCAAGTTGAGCAAGACGTCAAATATTGATTACAACTCAAAAATTAAATATGTACATATTAAATGATATCGTCGGGTTTCTGGAACAAGTTGGTAACTAACATTTTACTAGTTGCGAGATATTGCACTCATCCCAAATCAACGATTCAAATAAAACCGCGAGTTGAATATCGTACTGATACTGATAAAAAATAAGTTATAAATGCAGTTATAGTTTGAGCTTTATCATCTTATAAAATCCTCTAAATACTTAGAGGATTAGTTTCAAAGTTAGTATGTACAAATGCTTACTAATTATGATTATATATTGAAAAACTGTTGCCGAGTCCGACATTCAAAGTGATTCTTCTCAGTATAGACAAAATGCATTTAGAGGGTATATACCAGTATACCGATATTATAAAATATTATTTTTTGTATTTTAAATATTTTTATTTACTTCATAAACAAACATTATTTGATGCCAGTTATGAATACATCTTTTATTTTAAATTTGTAGTTACCAACTTGTGCCAGACACCAGACGATATGTATATGCCTTGTTAAAAATAACATCTGTTAAACATTTTAAACATTTATTTTCTTTAAAAAAAATTATCCATTTATTTTTTACCATTTAGTACCCACAATATAATGCTATTTGTAAAAATAAAAGTTATGGACCAATTTAGATTTCTATATACTATGTATGTTATATATTTTTATTATTCTGCAAATTTTGTTTCAATTATCAAGATTGAACAGTTCTATAAGTGTTTGACAATAATTTTCTGATATTCTGACAAAAGGGACAGAATACTAATTGAAAATCCCATGTTGTTGGCATACACTTTTACCTTTTAAAATGATTGAAAAAGCTGTATGTCAAGTAAAACAATGACCACAAAATGATTATTATAAAAACAATATTTAATTATTACGTACTTATTTTCCCGTTTTTAGTAATTTCACAAGTAATTTAGGTAACATATTTTCGGAATCTCTAAGTACAGTCATATCACTCCACTACTTCGGGAACTACACTGGCTACGTTTTCCACAGAGGGTCGAATACAAACTCTGTTGGCTTATGTATAAGTCACTGCACAACTCGGCTCCGGAATATCTAAGGGAACTATGCATTCCAGATGAACTAGCTGACAGGCGTCTCACGCTTAGATCAGCTACGTCTACGGCGAGAGGAAAAGTTATTATACCTCTACGCAAACAGCGCACTAAATTTGGTGAGCGCGCATTTGCGGTCGCAGGCCCTATGGCATGGAATGCTCTCCCAGCAGAGGTGCGAGGCTGTGAAAGTGAAGTGATGTTTCGGAAAAAACTTAAAACCCACTTGTTCTCTAAATCATTTGAATAAATCCGTAGCACGTGACAACAAAATAAATTATTTTAATCAAATTACAAATTTAAAGCTTCAATTAAATTAACTTAACAGTAGAATCACCATGTAAAGCGCCCTTGAGGTATTTTATTACGAAAATGGCGCTATATAAGTTATCCACAATAAATAAATAAATAAACATGTGGTACTAGAAATACATTTTAGAAATTTAAGCCTCCTTCGTTTGCACACCATGTACAAGCTTATCAGAGAAGACCTTGTAAAAGTTTTCACCTACCTCACTGACCCCTCGCAGGTCGGAGTCGACCCCTGTGGGTCTATATATGGCGGCCTCCGTGGTGTAGTGGTCAAGACGCTTGATTCACGCACGGAAGGTTCCGGGTTTGATTCCCGGTGAGAACACAAAAATTCCAATGTGATTTTTCTCAAGCCTGGGTGCTCTGTGATGTAATTCACCACTGTAATTAGGCCTCCTGGCCTGTTGTGGTGCAAAAAAAAATGTAAACTGATCTAGACATATTCTAATTAGAAGGCATTCAACGTGAAACACTTTCATTTTAACCATTTACTTTTACATTGATGAATAATAAAACGATTTAAATAATTATTGTAAATATATTTATTTTTGTTGAATTATGTATATTTTGCTTGTATGTAAAAAATATTTTAAAAACAATAAAGACAATATTTGTACATTTTAAAAAGTAATTTTTATTAACAAATTACAACAGGGATTGGATAATACCTTAAAGAAGGTAATATGGAAGTCTAATCATTTACAGGGCTTATGGCCTGTCAATGGCTGGTTTAAGTGGCCACTCAACACACTGTGTAACATTTACCATATTGCCTTTGTTTGAACATCCATATTTCTTCAATTCTTCAATTTGTTGATTTCAGTGAAGTTAAAGAGCTGAAACCTTTATTGTTGTGAAGATTCATTTGACTGAACGACTCCCGAGGGGGTGAAATCCAGTCTTTTGTCTACAAACATTTGGACAAACTCAAATATTGTAATTTTTATTAATTAACCGCACTGTAAAGTGAAGGCTTTTATTGAATTATACTTACCTTTATGTAGAGAACATAGATGTATTATGAATAATCCTTCAATGTTTTTGTCGATAACTAACTGCCTAATACACATTAATAATAATTTAGAAGTTCATATAATGTAATCAAATTTAGAAATAGCACATCATTTTTCAGTCATGAAAGAGTTTAAGTAAACACTTAGGGAATTATGAAAATTAAGTTGAAAATAATTTACAAAAACTGTTGTTGCTTGAAATTGTAATATGGCTGAATTACAACCAAAGGGCAAAATCATCCTGCAGCCAACCATGAAGATTTGATGTTCATGAAGTTGCTTGGAACAGATTCCAAGTAAATGGCGTAAGATACTTCCTTCCTAGATATAGAATTTGCTGAATTATTATGATATATATAATAATGAGAACTTGGCTCTTGGTTCACTTATATATGTATCTACTTATTTTGCGACTCTAAGTAAATAAACACAAAGTGCCTATTTAATTCAACAATGAAGCCAGACTTTTAGTTATTTCCTGCTACAATAAAATTATTCTGTCAACTTCGGAAACGGAAAAGGCGACCATAGAGTTAACCACAGACCCAGGAATATACAGTAAAACCACAAAACATGAAGAAAAAAAAGTGATTGTTTCTCTCAACTGTACTCCAGACATCTATAGAAACATAATAAGAGTTTTAATGGTAGGTAAAACTCCACTATTATGTACATTGTCAGCAGATGAGCAAAAAATTGAGAATGTTCTTCCTTTTAGCTGCTTAAGTGTAAAAATATTGCACACATTTACTGAACAAAAGAAATAATTACATACATTATGTAACTTAAGTCAGTCTTTGCAACAATCATAATAAATAGTCATCACAGTATTTTTGTTCGGTCGCTTGTTGAATATATTTGCGACAGTTTGAATACATTTTATGGTACAATCGTGAGAGTTTGTGTTAACGGGTGTCCAAGTGTGCACAGAGTTGTTTTCCTATTTTAGAAGCTCGAAGTTTGGGAAGTGGATGCTTTATTCGGTCCCATGTATTGAAATGCATTATAAAACGAAGAAGCGGAAACCAGTCTCTTAATAATCGGAATGTCTTCATATGTTTCAATTCATCGGGGACTTGTCTAGTCTTATAATGTTCAAACAGTATATTTACAATGGGGCAGTTCAAAGTGTCGTTCCTCACATGCTTTAATAAAATCTGGTCTAAATTTCTATAGATATTTGTCTCTACATAATCTATATTATTATCCTTGGAGTATGGATTCACTATATACAAAACTACATCCGCTTTATCGAATGCCTCTATACACCACATATAGGGATCGTTATGTTCAGTTAGTTTGATGTCTTTTTTCCACATAACTTTCCAATTTAGTTCCGATATGAAATATTGCCCGAGTAAATCAGTCACTTCTGCGTCCATTTTATTTCCTGGGGGGTGAATGATCAGGACATTTGGCCTGAATTTCTTTGTTGTACCTGAAATTAAATGAATAGATGTTAACATTTGGTTCATTCATGTTACTATTAGTACAGGTTGTATTAGAAGCTGTCTTCGAGGTTATTTATCAAAACAATCTTGTGTTTCAAATAGAATTTTTTCGAAAATCTAAATGTATAGATAGCTGAAGGTACAATACTTTATAACAGTATTTTATCAATGTCAATGCTATAGAATTGAGAAAAGTTGAAACATACTTCCAAAGATTAACCAAACGATGATTGGTATCCAGACCGCTGTAAAGACTAAGGTTATCCATAAAATGGAGTACACAATCTTGTCTTGTTCTGAAAAAACAAAGATAAAATAAAAATTAAAAATCAAGATATAATTAATAAATCAATATTATCATACCATAAAAAAAGAAATCGGTACATATAAATTGTGTCTAACATAAAAAAAAAATAACAAAAACTAAAGTAAATATCTTTTTAAACATTAAAATAACTCACCAATGTTGATTGTAGGACTAAACACTGATTTGCACACATCTCCAAAGCAGTTTGGGCTGATCGGAGTTATTTCAAATGTGTACCATCCTGAGCTTGGAATTGTATACGAATATATCGATTCATGGCCTCGAATATGCGGCAAAGAAGATATGTTACAGCCACTGTCCCTATTTAAACTATTTGTTTTCAACAATGCACGGTGAACTTTGATGATATATCTGTCCACGAGAATATCTTTATTACTAGAAAGCACGTGAATATTCACATGCTGTGGATTTATCACATTGAGATACACAAATGGTTCCCAGTCTTCTGGCATGTCCACGGGTGCTAAAAAATACAAATAAAAGTTAAAATATATAAAGGGAAAATAACCGTTCAATTTGTAGGGGAGCAGTGAGGTGTGTTTTTCATTAGTTTATATTAGAATCTATAGTACGATTATTCATACCAATGTTACCGTCCACATAAACTCTGAAATTGTTTGTCTGTGGCACCTGGTAATATGTAGCTGCTAATACATTATTTATATATAAGACTCTGTCCACACAATGTTCATAATACAAAATCATCACAGACTTGAGCATTCAATACACAAGATCGGATTGTTTGGTTAGCCTAAACATGATGGGTTACAATTTGTAAAACAAATTGTATGTATACACTTAAAATTGTACAGCGCATCATTACATCTCTCAAAATTGGCAGTCGAGCGATATTAACAAATAGGAAAAATATATTTATTTACTTTTAAAGAATTGCTGAAATAAAAAGCCATATTGTGGGAAAAAATAAATTATGTGGTTACATAAACATAAATAAAATATTAACGCATCATTTTTGGCTGAAAATAAATGGGTAGTAGTTACAGTAAATCACAATGTAAATAAACACAGTAAGGATTAGGTCTAAATAATTAGGTTTCCTCTAATTTGAAAATAAGATATTAGAATTATTACATGCATTGTAAGTGTATTTCAAAGTGTTAAAAAACTGTTTTCAGTTGCTAGAGAAAGAAACAATTGCCACATTTCAATACTGTATTGTATGATGCAAAAACATTACTAAGCCCATATATCACAAATGAACTTTGGAAAGAAATCTGAACTTATGTAGTATTATGTAATTTATTCTATGAAAAATCAGTATGCAATAAAAATGTGGCAATAAGGAAAATAACCTGAAAATAGTAAATATTTGCAGCCATCCAATTTCAAAACCGTATATATATATTTTTTATTTGTACTTATTGGATTTAAAAGAAAGGGAAGAAGAACACTGGACTTAATAATAATAACTGTAGGCAGAATAAAAGAAACTAAATAAAATGATAATAATAATTCATTTTTGTATCAAAATATTACTTCTATTACAAGAAAAAATAACTGACTTAGAGTTTTAACGGCTGGAACAATAAATATGTATCTTCCTCTTGAAACCCCTTTACTTCCCGTAGCTTCGTAATCAAAATAATACTTTTCATTTTGATATCTGCGATCCTGATCCGACCAGTGGCAGTCATAGTTCAGGGATGAAATATTCTTTAAAGATTCATTTGTTTTTATGAGTATTTCCCGACAGTGATTTTTATATCCTTTGCTATTGTTTTCACCTTTAGATTCAAAGCGAAACTTCACATCTAAAATAAAAGATAAGATAAATTAAATACTTTAAATATGTTTATAGGACATTACTTGTATGCAGTTTTCATGTAAATATATATATTTTTTTAAAATATACTGCAAACCAGCTTTTTGAAAATATTATTTCTGAAATCAAACTTTTTAGAATAAAAGTTTTCCTAAGCATCCATCCAGGAGGAATGCGAGAACTATTCACGGGGATCCAACACAATAGATCTTTACAGCTTGCAGAAACCTCAGCAGTTTGTATACCACTGACCCCCCTCTAAGAATAAGCACCTATCAAAGTCTTGTATAATATCTTAATATATTTCTTTATTTGAGTACTTAATATAAACATAATAATCAATCCTTTTTAAAAACCTTGTTTACATTGCTGAATTATTTATTTCAGTCTAACAATTAAAGAATAACCACCTAAACAACGTTTATAAAGATATTATACCCTTAAGGAAAAATTTACCAAAAAAGCTTAATTTATGAGACAGGCATTTGACATATATTTTTAAACGCAGCCTCCGTGGTGTAGTGGTCAAGACGCTTGATTCACGCACGGAAGGTTCCGGGTTCGATTCCCGGTGAGAACACAAAAATTAAAATATGATTTTTCTCAAGCCTGGGTGCTCTGTGATGTAATTCACCACTGTAATTAGGCCTCCTGAAAAAAATGTAAATGTAAAAAAAAAACATATAATATTATTTATATTTAATGAATATGTTACTTTTATTCATCTTTTTTTTTTTCAATACTTCAACTTTCAATTAGTTGAACAAAGTGAAGCTTATATCTATCTTCTATCTATATATATATAAAAGGCAATGTTCGAATGGTTGTCCTCGATGGACTGGATAACTACCGGACCGATTTATGTGCGGTTTTCAGATAAATGTGCATCTTTGCCACAAGAAGGTTTATAGCTCATAAAATCTTCAATTTATTAAGTACAAAAAAAGTTAGGAGCGTAAATGTTTTTTTAATCCATCACCATTGGATGTTATTTTTTTGTGTACTAAAAAATTTTGTTTTTGAATGTTTACAAACAACATTAGTTTTTATATGGATCCCAATCAGGTTGTTTAATTGAATTCCTTATAATTTCTACCCATTTATTTCTTTTTACTGGATTTTTGGTTTTACTAAAATAATATCAACTGACATTTTATACATTTTTGAAAATTGCATTTAAGTGCATCCCTGGGCAGAGTTTGACATTTGCTAAAAGATTTCTTTATTTGACAATAATTTATTATTTTATGTTTTGAAATTCAAACATAAACAAGTACTTAGGTACCTACTGAAATAAAATATTTTAATATCTATTATTTTTAGATTTGGAATACAATCATAAACGAGTACCTAGGTACCTACTTACCAATGAAAAATTACAACATCTTTTTTATGTTTATCCGAACAGTTTTTACTAAAGATTTTTTAGTCAAGTTTTGTAAGTATACTTAATTATGTTTAACCTTAAGAGGAAACGCGGTCCGAGATTTCTTCATGCAAACGGATTCACGTATTTTCTCTCTGAATTATGGCATTAGAGAAATGTTTTTTTCCAATAATAACGACAACAAACTATCACGCTGTTTCCCCGTAAGGGTAGGGAGAGAGGATAGAACGCCACATCACTCTATATTGGCATTCAGATCTCGCTTCCTATACATTCGTAGATCATCACTTGCACGCGCGCTGATTATTCCGACTTTTGCCATATCCATCATCAAGTATTTGTTGGATTTGGTCATGCCATGTCTTTCTCGGTCTTCGTCTATTTTTGCGGCCATGAACATTCGCAATGTAAATATTTTTAGCTGTTCTTTCATTGTCTATTCGCTCTAGATGTCCAAATCAGCGCAGAGCTCTTTTTTACACATTATAGATATTTACAATTGGCGTGTTATTGCGTGCATATTGTTTCGTTTTTAAAAAAATGGTTTATTATGGGAACTAGAACCATCCAAACCCGTAATAAAGTACAGTATTACCTGCTGTCTTCGGGCGCACGGCGAACGGTATACAAATATAACTATTTTTAAAAACGTAAAACATATTTCAAACAAATTTTCAGTAAGAATTGCAAAAAAAAACTTTGTTTTCTCTTATCACACATCGAAATTTCTTATATCATGAGTTCTCATGTGAGTACCACGAATGCCCATCATTCTATAAAACCTGCATAACATGGAACACTTTAGAACACACACATTTAGGTTAAAAATATGAAAGAATCAATAATGCAATAAAACAAATCTAAAATAAAATATTAAAAATTGTAGCAAATATACTATCAATATGTATAAGTAACTTACGATTCCATCGGATATTAGAGAAGATAACATTGAAAAGTGTAAAGTACAGACTGTGTTGATCCTTATAGTCCCATACAAAGGGCATAATTTGCACGTCTCCCAAATCGGCCGTAGAGTCAGTATCATGGTGGAAATCCAACTCTGAACATTCGCTACTGTTGGTTTTATAATATTTCACTTCGCAATCACCTTTATTCTGGGTGTCCACCCATAACTGGAATAAAAAACTGTTTTGACGCACTTGGATACAAGTATCTTTAAATTTAATAGAACATCGCCTCGATTTTATATTTATTTGCATTTTTATTATTTACCTAAATATTTCAATTTAGAGGCCATTTAAAAGTTGTAAAAAAACTGTGCTAGAAATTTTAATATTAAGCGGTGGTATAACCTCAGAGTAATAATATATCACCCGCTTATAGAGCCCGCCCATACGGACAAGAATTATTCTATAATTATCAATCACGAAGTGAACTACAGTTTATAGCAATACAACGGGCCGGACCGTAGGTACTCAGGTCGAGAATTATTGCAAGCGCAAACCGAAACCATCTTTACACATTTGTTGTTAAACCAAAAACCAAACCAAAAATTTGGAACACTTTTGTTCTTTGTAGTAGAGCGAAAGGGCGTCTCTATAAGAGAGTAGCGAAATATTACTCTGAGCGCATAACAATGTTCGAACCTTAGACCTCCAATCTATAAGTCTGCGCGTCTACAATGTGACCAAAATCGTGTTTAAATCTACTATATTTTAGTACAATCATGCCATTTCCCTGTAGGAGTAAGCACAGAGGATGGAATGCCATATGCATCTATTTTGATATATTTATATTCCTAGCTTCATCCACTTTCATATATCTTGTCGTACATGCACATTGATTATACTTATTTTTGACACCACCAAATTTTGTTTTCATTTATCTGCTAAGTCTTTCTTGGTCACGGCCATGCTCATCCTACATTACCATTTACTCTCTTCATATATATTTTCATATTTTTTTATCATCCATTAGTTCTACAACACATTGAACATTGTTCTTGAACACATCATTTTTGTAATTCTTCTTAATTCTTATCAATTAATTTTTCAACAAACGGTAAAATTATTTATAATCCAAAGTGCTGCCCTCTCATAAAGATATTTTTTTTGGTGTCGACTGTTTACTTTGCTTGATTATCATGATTCGGTCATGCCATGTTTTTTTTGTATTTTGCATCCATCAACATTTGCATTGTATATCCTTTTAGCCATTCTTTCACTGTCCACTTGCTCTACATGTCCAAACCAACACAGTACTCCTTTCTTGATTTTGTCGATAACGCTTGTCTCGTGCTCACAAAATGGGTCATTCCATCTCTTGTAAACATACTTCTCGGATACACAAATTCCTCTACTTGTTTTAGTATAACTGCATTCACGGTGATTTCACATTTAGTCATACTTTCATTTCTTTAAAAAACCATCACATTCGATTTATCGACATTCATCAGCAAATGGTTTTTTGGTTTAAGTTTACAACGATTTAAACGAGCACTAAATAAATAGTCCAGATCTTATCTCGATGTCCCTTATGTTTGTCAATGCTTCTTTCTTTTTTTCTTAATGTTTTAAACTATTCCTTTATTGTAATAATTAAACCTTATAAATTGTATACATGGACAGTGTCCGTTAATAAATAAATAAATAAATAGCTTCCCTTGCGTACATCGTGGACCTTTATTACTAAGAATTGCAGTTCCTCTTTCTTTATTAGTAAGAAGCACGGCATTGTCAGCATACAAAAGACAGTTAACATTTAAATCACCCATTTTTGCTCGCATTCTTAAGCCTTTCAGTTCTTTCATGCAGTTATTGATGTACACGTTGAACAGCCATGGTGACATCACACATCCCATTTATATATTAGCTGGTTTATCTGGTTTTAAAACAGCAAAATATAAAAATCATTTTGAATTCTATGCTTTTTAATAAAGGAACTGCATATTACTAAATTCCCACATCCAAATACACTGCCTAAAATATTTAAACCGGGTAGTGGTACCGTTGCACTCACTATTTTGTGGACTCATGAATCAAAGGTCCGAGGTTCAAATTCCACTCTACCACAACTCGATTCTCATTTTTCCAGTACAAATTGTTTATGACTGAGGAAATGGTCTGAAAATTTTAATATTTGGGTAAATAATAAGAAATCTTTTTTTTTAATACTTCTAATGGATTCAAATAACAGCCTCATATTAACTAACTGCCAAAAAACTTATTCAACATTTAAAATAAACATACCTCTTCATCTCAACGTTTTTAATCTAATGTATATATTATGATAACCACAGCATGCACAGTTTGCAAAGTTTGCAAAGTTTTTTTATCAAAATTCAAAAAAATTTAAGAGTTAAAAAGTGTTATTAAAATAATTACTATATAACCATACTACTCTAGCTAATCCCAAAGATTTTGCTTTCTCCACATGAGTAAATACATCTTTCAAAGTGTAAATTGTTAAAGAGAAGAAAAAGGATGTTGAAAATAATCTTGTTTTTTTTTTATATGGATACATATTTACTTTTATTTAATAACAACTGTGAACGACCTATGTCTGTGGTCCCGACTCATTAGAAAATCCATGTTGAGTCAGGGCATTTCCAATTTATTTATTTACTTGTAAAAGGTATGAATTTATTTTCATTTATTTACTTATAAACATATGGGGAGCATAATTATTTTTTAAAAATCCAGTAGTTATGAAGATTTGGACTATAATATGGAAAATATTGTTAATAAACTCAATACTATGTGCTTATCAATTTCCAGAATATTAATTAATAAAAAAATATACATAATATTAATGGAATTAAAAACATCTTGAGAAATAAATACTTATATTACGACCTGGTGGTAAGGATAATAAGATCAAGATTAAATTGGCTTTTACTATTTAATATGGTTATGCAAAGTTTTCTTCGACTGGAGTCTGAGCCATAAGACTGATTAACCACCACTTTTATATTATTAACTGTCAAAATACAAAGCATTCTACGTGTAATTACAGTACCTTATGCACCACAACATGTGGATAACGATGAGGTCAATCAACTTCAAAAATATTAATGCATTTTTTAAAGAATCTTCATTAGGTGTTCCTTTGGAACAGGTTTAATATTGTAATCGTTTTAAAACGTATTTCTTAAAGCAGATAACTGGTTTTAACTCCTGACCTTGAAAAAAGGTAGGCTATAGGACAAAATATTAAGGTAAATACTACAATATTTAAGATACAAAATAAAAATATCCACAAAAAGAACCTGTTTCAAAAGGAGGAAAACATAAAACCTTTCATAGATTTTTAAAAATAAGTTATCCAACAGTAAAATGAAGATAATTATAAAAATAAATTAAAACACAAAAAATCTCAATCTTAGAACAGGCTGAGCCACGCCAGACGGAGACTAACTTAGCCAGAGAACCCTTCATTGATATGATTAATATGTTAAAATGCTCTAGTGTTATATAGATTCTCTGGTAATAAATATTCAAGTACATGTAGTACATTTATAAATAATGATGACCTCTGTGGTGTAGTGGTGAAGACGGTAGACTCACATATGATAGGTTCTGGTTACACAAATATTAAATGTGTTTTTTCTCAAGCTGGGGTGTTTTGTGCTGTAATTCACCGCTAAATTGGGCCTCCTGGCCTGTTGTGGTGCAAAATAATAAGAATATTTATTTAACTAAAATAAATCCAGAACGTATATGAACTCTCTATCATGTATTCTAGAACCTGTAAGTTTTTTTTTAATAAAAAATATTTATTCGAAAAAATTCACCGATACTTCTACAGTAGGGTGTCCCAGACTATGAGGGCAATTTTTTTTTTTACAGATTGAGACACGCATACCCTCTTATTTTGTTCCATTTGACCTTAATAACTGAAATAATAATTATTATAATTGAAATCGGATAGCGATAACCCGTGCCGACTTGATGTCAAACTTTGAATATAAAAGTTTGTAAGGAAACCATAGGCGAATATTTTAACTTAATATTTATTTTGTAAATAAAACAATGGTACTTTGATTATTGCGTCATATTTATTTTGTATTATACATATTAATTATTTTAAGGACATTATTAATTAAATTTTCTTTTTAAGGTTTGTTTTTTACCGTCAGGATATACTTTTCTGTGTTCTTGTACGCAACGTAATAAATATTGTTTTTGTTCCTTGTCCACTGTGATTAAGCCATGAAAGTCTTGCATCAACTTAACAGCTCTTTCAGCCGTATCATTAACTGCTTTCAGTGACTGCACCTTCATTTTAGCGTGTTGAAACGAAGCATTAGCAGGCCACAAAGTAGGACACTCCATGAGAAAACTGTCATCAATTTTGAGTAGCCTGAAAAAGGATCTGCTGTTCATGGAAACAAAGTCATCGATGTTTTTTTCGAAAAGAGGCCCGCTAAGTTCTTCTCTCGATGGAATGTAGCGTTTATTGTGGACCGATGGATTTTCTTTGGCCAAATTAGCAACTATTTTTACCTTACTTTCTTGGTTAATATCATCGTCAAATAGACAAGATAGACACTTCGTCTGCTAAATACCACAAATGCTGGCAAAACTTCTGTATAGCCGCTTTTGATATAGTTTTGTCAACCATTTCGTATGCCTTCACAGCCTTCAAAAAGCACAAGTCCTGGTAGGGCACTTTTACCGCTAAAGTGCATTGCAGCCAAGGCTTGACATAGGATGTCGCGATAAACAGGCAGACGTCTAATAGAGCTGTTTTGTCCTTATTTGACATTTTGAATTGAGAGCTAAACAACGATATTTTTAATGAATAAATAGCTCTCGCCATCCATCTTGCTTGGTGCATGGCGCCTGGAGGCCGAATTTTAAATTCATTAACTTTATCTCAGCCAAGAAATATTGTGCAGAGCTCTATTAACTCTCGATAGTCATCTCTTACAATTTCTTTGGTCAATTCAGTTCTGTAATACTCTAAAAGTTCATCAATTTTAGAATCGTTCAGACGTAATAGCGTTTCTTTGTGGCTTTGTATCTTCTCTACATTGATGTTTTTCCAGTTTGATCGAAAATTTTTGAATAAAAGGATATCGGGACTTGTAGTGACTTGGCTGATTTTGGCCACGAACACAGCTTTTAGTACCAATTCGTAGATATGATGGCGGCAAGCAAAAATCAACATTTCTCTGTTCGAGAAGCACACATGCACCATTAATTCGGCCTGTGTTAGAAGCAGTAGTATCACAACAGAGGATCTGTGCTTTATCTTCAAGATTCCAGTCAACAATAGCATTCCAAACTGCTTGTGCCTGTTCGCTTCCCGATGAGTTTTCTAATCATAATTAGAAAACAGCACATAGCACAGCCATAAGTTGTTCTTTACTATCGTATGACATAATGATTGGTAGACGTTCCTCTTTAGATTTGCGTACATCTAAAGCCGGCAACAGTTTTCCATCCCAGTGTACAGTTACAGTATCTGGTACATCGTTTTGAAAATTAAGTTTTATAGCTTCTGCGCACTGTTTTCGCTTTTCTGTACGAATTCTTTGGATGGAGGACTTGCTTATAGGAAATTCGTCAGTGTTGTGGCCAAGTGCTTCAATAGTTGCTTCAATAATAAAGACAGAATCTCTCATACTTAACTGAGACCTGTCTAATGCCGCCACCAGTTTCAGAGTAACGAAATTTTTCTTCATAAAAGTTTGAATAGTATCGGGCTGTTTCCTCTCAATTGGAATGGACAAATCTTCTTGTAAGTCCGTTACTTCAGACTCAGAAGATGAAGTTTCTTGTAATGGCTCATGAGAAGACGTAGAGGGTGTTATGGATGCCAAATAAGTGGCCAGCCGCTTTTGCTCCTGGATATTTCTAAGACTCGCCTTTTCTTCCTTTTCTGTCAATTTTTAGTCCACTCCAGCTAAATGACTGGGTCGTCCTGGCTCTCTCTGCTTATGTAAGAAAATCTATCTAAATCTATCTTCATTTATCTTTATTAATTGAAGCGCATCGGCATGTGTTCAACAATTTTTTTTGTATTTGTAACAAACTCTTGTCGACGCTGCTCAAACACATCTTGAGTTTTGTTTGCATCTTTTTGCAAATTTCTCCAATCTTGGTATAAGGCTACAAGTTTCTTAACACAGTTAGGTAAAGATTTAGTCGGTATACGTGCCTTTTCTCAATAAATAATGCACTCATGAATAGTAAGATTTGCACTTTTATTGATGCTTAAATTGACTTTGCGAATATTATAAAATAAAACCGCCAGCACTTGTCCATTAGAGGGAAGTTTAGAACCTGTAATTTGATGTTTTATATCCGTAACCAAAAATATTTCCTTTTTAGAACTGCGTAACTCCACAGACATGTTGACACAACGAAAACAATGCGTTCACTAATAAAAACAAACACGATATAACAAGCAAATTAACACTTAGTTCGCGCGCGCCGTACTATGTAAGTTCTGACAAGTTCCGATGCAAGTCGGCACGGGTTGCCGTGATTCAATTTACGTGAAATTTTATTTATAAGTGTTTTGACATCATTCAAACAAAATTAGAGGGTATGCATTGAAAAAATAAAACTTTAATTTTTCTGGGATACCCTATTCTACAGACTCCATCTTCAGGGAAAAGAATAACTGGCTGATTCAAAATATGCTTTGAAATACATCTTCTAAAACTACTTTGTAAATATTCGTTGGAAAACGTTACTGCATGCTCCCTTGATAATTCTGGGTTACAATATTTATTCAGACTCTTTAAAAACAATGTATTGTATTGGGATAAGTATTGCAGAGAATCAATGTAGTGTTCAAGAGGAAAGCTTTAACATGCTTTTAACCTTATGACTTTAATAAAAGAAAAAATACAACTCACCTGTTTTTTGCAGTTAACATTTTGAAACGACGTTTTTGCACAAAGTTCGTGCAATGATTCAGCGTAACATAAGCACAGAATGAATATGTAAGAAACATTCAATAAACCCATTTTGTAAATGCGATGATATTTTAGTAAAATCGTTTATTTAAGTGTTTCATGGTTAAGTGATATTTAAGCAACGGCCACAGTGATAAAAGGCGTGTCTCATGCGGACAAAAAATATAAATAAGACAAAATTATTGACATTACGATACGCACTACGCACGAACAACAAAATTCTAGCTCCAACCAGAGACAATGTAGAACTATTAGCTCCAACCACAGATTATATACATAGATTATATAGCTCCAACTAGTAGTAGTTCTAAATTATCTCTGGCTTCTAGATATTAGCGTCACGCAAACCATAGAAGATAGAAGAAAAAATTCGAGACCATATCGACATTAACCAAAAGTGCATTAACAGACGAAAATCTTCATCTTGTTTTTTTCACCTCCTAACTGGAGCGTTCTAGCCAGTGTCGAGTTTTAGATTTTTATTTTTAAGATATTTACACGTGTGTTAGTAATATTTATATAAATTAGCGTGTTAGTATTTAATGTACACTGCACATATATTGTACACATAATATATTTAGAGCTTAATAAGATTTATAATTGGATATTTTACCTACATACAATTTAAAATAAAAGTTTATTGGGCGGGGACAGGAAAGTTAGAATATGAGTAGGGAGTGGGATGTTAATATCGGAGAGATCGGACAGGATCTCGGGATAATAACCATTTAAGGGGTACAAAAAAATGCTTTAAATCTTCCTCCTCAAACTGATATTTACGCATAGCAGAGTCCCGGACATGGATCTGAACACATGAGAAACAGAACAGCATTTTGCATATTGTTTTAAAATTGTTCGCAATCATGTAGGAAAACCATTTCTGTTATATTTATTGGTTTATTTCATTATGTAATTTATTGTTTTTATGACCAATGTCGATGCAAATGACAATAATTTTTGAATAATCTAAGAATTGAGTTTCTTTATTTACATTAAATATTATTTTTTAAAAGTCCCATGACGCCCAGAAAATGTATTTTTATTTTCAGCTTGTTCTTTTATAACAAACTATGAATGTATAACACCATAGTAATTAAATAATACATCAATAAACAAAAACTAGCAGGCAATAGTTGGCTTTCACCGACTGTTATATGCTTTCTGCATCTAATGGTGCACTAGAGCACTATGGCATAGAGCACTGCATTGGTACAGCAATTTCAGCGTATCTTGATCATTTTTGTTACATAAATGTAAAATGATTAGTCTTAAGCTTCAAGTACCAGTCTAGGGACTTTAAAATATTCAAGTGTGGAAACACCCCTTTTAATAAATATTTCTTATCAACTATGTCGGGAATCAAACCCGAGATCTCTTGAATGGTAAGCAAACGCGCTGACCATTACACCACGAATAATACTTTTTTTTATTACAAAAACGTACATTTTATCATTTATTATTTCAATTTCAGAATTACATAATCAAATGTTTTTTTTACGTTTAAATATGAGCACAGTTTATAACCTAAAAACATTTGACAGCGCGTCAGTGTGTTTACGCATCAACAGTTATTAAATTATATGAGAAAAGAAAGAGACTCCAAACTTTGTAGAACGTTGTCTCTGTCTCAGCTGCCCGGTGCAAAATAATTAATGTAATACTAAGAGAGACAGCGCTTTAAAAAACAATTTGGGATGCATATGTATTTTTTTAGCTTCGGATCACTTCAACCCAAAAGTTTTAAAGATCGAATTGTAACAGACGAAAATGAATCCGATTTATTTAAAGAATAGAAGTCAGCTTCCTATCCGCCAATTTAGTCGAATATTTAACATATTGCAATAGCATGAAATAACATAGGGTGGATTTAATAGGTAAACACACAAAATAGTATACCATGAGACCGATTAATCTCCGCTCGATTTCTTTTAGAAAAGAAATTAAAAAAATAAAACCAAAAAAAGAAAATAATAAATGGGTCTCCACCTACCTTAATTTTACTGGGCCGAGTGGATTGGTACGGTACGTGTGAAACGGGCCCGTGCATGACAGACAAAATCAATCATTTTTAGAATAACAATATATAGATATTCCTCTATCGATAATAGAGGCTAGGTTTGCCCACCCCTAATTATAGAAATATAGTTTACCATAGATTAAAATTACCGGGAAAGATAAAAATATTTTTCCGTATGATCATAAAAATAAAAACTTAGTGAAAAGAGAAGAAAATACTTAACTGAACTTAAAGGTGAAGCAAATCTGTGAGGTGAAGGAAAAGTGAGTAGATCTCGTGGTTGTGAAAGGTTTCTTTCTCATTATAGACACACAATGGAGGATGCGAGTGAAGCCAAAGCTTTAAATTCAATAGCCGACGAATTAAATGTATCAAAACAAAATATAATTTTCAAGAAAGCATCCTATAAAGGTAATTGTATAACAATAATATTGTGTTTTCTCCATTATTGAGCAATGTTTACGTAATGCCAGGTCATAATAAACTATATGATTGTTCATTTATTTACCAATCTAAAACTGATAGACATATAAATAATGATTTATTAGATTACTATACAAATAATATTACTTATGTTAATGTCATAAATTATGATTAGTAACTTGGATTTTTATCAATACACAAAATTTTAGTGAAAGAGAAACTTATGCAGCATTATCAAAATCATTTGAGGCAATATCAAGAAAATAACAAAAAAATTGAACTCACCGTAATCGATCATCAGAAGAGAATGTCTATATTATTCGAGTATTTAAATGGGTAAATTATTCTACTGATTATTTGACAATTCAAATACCTACCTGCTCAACATGTCACAATATATTATAAAAGTATATAATGATGTATTTTGTATTATTATTAAGGTTAAGGGCTTTCACAATTACAATGGAGGATTGCAAAGCAAATATGAATCAGTCTTTGTATGAAGAAAAACAAAAAAATGGAAAGTATCAAGAACTTTGTGAAAAAACTACCAGAACATACAATAGAAAATGGAATCAACGGAAAGAAGATTATGAAAGTAAACATTTGGCTTTGGAAAGAAAGGCATTACAGAATGAAGTGAACATGTTAAAGTTCAGAGTAATGAACATTGAAAATGTTTTAGATCATTATACTAAAGCAAAAAGAATGTACGAAACTTTGCAGAAGATAAGAACCCAAAATATGGTTATCAATTTTGCTCAGTTCATGGTTGATTCCAAACAAAAACAAGTTTTTATTAAAGATCTTCAAAGCAGTATAGCTGAGAATAAACTCAAGTGTGATATCCTGTTTCAGCAGGTAAAAGTAAAAATGATGCATAGTAAGTCCCAATATAGCCCCTTGTGCAATGAGTTAGTTTCCCCGTCTGCTGATTTGGTTGTCAAATTGAATTTTATGGACTACAATCTCCCCGACCCGCAGGTACAGATGAAGCCCAATTTATTTATCACATACTTACATTATATAAGTTCATTTCTTGTTTCCCTTATTTGCATTTAATTACGAACTGCATTGAAAAAATCATGAGCTTAAACAATTGAAACATTAGCTGTAGATATTTAATCCTTTTGCTGTCTACATTCCAACTTAAAAAAACTAGTTTTTAAAGTTATTATTTATACCTATATAACAAAACTAAAAAGTTACTTTTTGCATTTTCTGTATTTTTTTAAAACCACTTTTCAACGAGAGAATAGCAATTTTGTATTTTCAGTGACTTTTTCTTCATAACACTACATGATTTTTATAGATAAAAAAAAAAAAAAACCTTACTGAGGAGCAAGGCTCTGAATCGAAATATTTTGTAAGTTCTCAACCCCAATCGATTTCACCAATGAATATTGAAATGCAGCCAAAACAGTCCAGTTCCCAATCCAAGACACAAGCTAAACAAGCTTCTAAAGATGCACATGGAAGGGATTCCTCGCAATACAGAAATGAGAACCTGAACAAATATGGGAATGAAGCTCCTAAAGCAGATACATCAAAGGGAAGCCAGGAAACAAAACCAAAAGAAAAAAACAAAAACATGGAAAAAGTAGTCCAAGGAGAGGTATTGAAATCCGAAGTGTTAAAACCTGAAGAAAGAAAATTAAAAAATAATATAAAGATTAAAATATTACAGGATAGAGTGTTGAAATCGGAAGAGAGATTTAAAAATTTAAAAAACATTGAAATTGGTAATAAAAACGTAGAAATACTAAACATTTATGATGAGGGAGGTAATAAAATAAAAATAAATGCTATCGACAAAGTGTTGCAAGTAAGTTACCAAGTTCAACCTAAGCATAAACTTATATTGAATGTTTACTTGAAAATATATCTTCATGAATATTTATTTATTTTTATTTATTTGTTTATCATTACTAAACATATATCTTCTTAGCATTTGGCTACCATGCATAATGTTTCGGGTTCGATTCCCAATAATATTGTTGCAGCAATATATTCCCTGAACTGCATTTGAAGCGCAAGACTGATCATGTCTCCATGTAATACATGGTCATATATCAATGCTTTATACAAATAAGGGAAGAACAAAAAATCCCTGACATACAATTTGTATTATTCATATTATACCCTGAGTGTCTTTGTCTGAATTACCTTACTCTGTAAATGTTTATATGTGCATATTTTCAAAGAATTTTTAATTTACATAAGGATCGATGTGAAAAAGTTGAGGAAATTGGCATTGGTGAAAATATTGAATCACAACAGCTATCAGGAAGTATTAGAAAATCTGGGGATGGAAAAGAGCAGATGAAGGTTTGAATACATTTTCTTTAGAGTTTAATAATAATATATAATGTTTATATGTTTGAAGTTAAGAACAAGTAGGTAAAATTATGATTATTGTTTCCAGAAAGTAAAATTCGATACTCCTGAGAATCTTGTTGAACCAAATTCTCAAATCATAAATGAATCACCAAATAAATTCCACTCTTCTGCTCAGCAGCCCATTGAGAATTTATGGGAAAATATAAAAAAATGTGATGAAATTATAGAAAATAAATCGGAAAACAGTGAAGCTTATCTTAAAGAAAAAGAATTGCTTTTACGAGAGTTACGTGAAAAATATAACATGAAATCGCCAGAATGTAGAGAGGTAGGTAACAGTAATTCGAAGTTATTTTTAAAATGTTATTACCTTTTAAATAAAAATCGTTGTTTACTGTTATCTCAAATTAAAATCATTTAACTTGCTTGCAACAATCACTCATTCAATATGGAAATATATTTAAATGAAATAAATAACATATTTTTACATAGTTGCCTTACTTTTCATTTTGTTAAGAACACTCCACCAAGTACTCATACAACTGTATCAAAGTTTTTTCATGAAAATGATTTCAAGAACCATACAACTGATAAGGCTGGAGAATTGAATGTTTCTAAAATACCAGGAATTGAAGAGTATTTAAAAATACCACCTAAAATCCCAGAGCAACCATCTCAACCTAATAGAGAAGAAATACCAGCAGTGAGTTTAGTTTCCGAATTATCCTTATTTTAAAAGACGATAAAAAAAATAATCGTGAAAATACAAATACAAGGTAGATAAAGTTGATTATTAAGAAATAATAATCTAAACAAAACTTTGTTTCACACATTGGAAGAACAAAAGTCTATACAAATTAAGTTAAGATAATGTCCTGTGTCGAAGGCAGTATTTTACATAATTTTGGAACATGCCCTAAATACATATCAAACAAAATTTTACTTTACCTCTTAGATCAGTATTAAAATATATGTGATTTTATACATAATTAAGTCAGTTATTTCTATTGCCTTAACACACTTTATGTGGGAAAGATAGTTCTACCCGCACGCCTGGCTGGTGCTTATCAGCCGGAAGGGTAGAAATACCCGCTACGCTGGCTCCACTTTAAAGGCAAAAAAGGTAGATTTACTCGATTATTTCTTCATCCAAGCATTTTATGTTAATGCTTCAAGATGCACCAAATTACACACACATTCTTCAAAAGCTCTTGTGAGAAACATGGGAGCTTATGCGTAAGATGATTTGTTTATTCAATGAGCTAATTGATTATATCCGTCTTCTTTTCACATATTGTTTTTGTATGGTTAGTGAGCAGAAAGGCGACATTTTCTGATTATATTTTTTATAATATGGATTGCTCTTTGTTCGTCATTCTCCAAATGCGAATATAAACAAACACCTATGCATTTTTTATGACTTGTTATAAATATATTTGACTTCTACTTCCTCTTATTAAATTATAATAAACAGTATATGGTAGTGTAAATTCAAAATTTAATTAAAAAATAACTGACATTTTAAGAGACAGAGTGATTTTTATGAAAGTAGTTTTTATTTAATTTTTTGCTGATTTTTGCTCACTGCGTTTACCTGTTACATTGTAGCGAAGCCTACATAAATTGTGTTAAGAAAGGAAGGTCTTCTCGAAACTGGCTGATTTTTATAAATAATTAACGGATGTAAACCGAGTAAAGAGAAAATGTATCATTTCTGTAATATATATTTTCAGCCACACAAATTTACTTGGCGAGTCTTCGTATGACTAAAAATGCATAATTTATTTATGGAAATATTTTTAAAAGTTGTAATTCTTTCTTTATTTGAATACATAAATAAATACTGCAATAGTTATACAATCAAATATTTTTTATAATATGACTTGTTTTTATGCAGGAATATCCAAAGACAACACAGCCTGTATCTAGAACTCTTAGCAAGTTATTTGGGACACAAAAGACATACTTGAGTGTCCCTCCTTCAATATCTTCATTCGACATTTATTCAGAGTTTGGTGACGATAGCAGCATGATGAGTAAGGGCAAAAGATAATCAAATACACTAATGTGTATAATATTAATATATAATTTATTATACTATCAAATTTGTTGTGGTCTCATGATGGTGTTGCAGACTCATAAATTAGTCAAACCCCGCTCTATCACAACTTGATTCCCATTTTCTTATTGAGTTATTTACAACAACGCAGTATTTGGGTAAATCACTCATACAAATATTTCTTTATGTAATAATTAAGTGTGGTATCTCAATAAAGAAGAAAAATATTTTAAAAAGGAAACACGTAGATTTAGGCAAGGCTTGGCTTGGCTTGGCTTAACTAGCAGGTTTAAGGAATTATTAAATTTTTTAACAAAGTATGTACAATTCTACCATATTTGAACATCCATATTTTTTGATTCTTGTGAGTTAAATTCAGCACTTAAAAATATGCAGATTTGGACATACTAAAATATTTTAGTAGAATTTTGTACATTAATTCATTTTCTAATAATATAGCACAAATTTTACCTAACAATATTAGGCCAGCTTTTTATACTAATAATAACATAGGTAAAATATTAACAAATTGTAAATATAAGGATGATAAATTAAATCATTCGGGAATTTATAAATTAAATTGTTTAAATTGCCCAAATTTCTATATTGGAAAAACTTCACGTAAATTTAAAGTTAGAATCAAAGAACATATAAGATGTCTGAGTAATAATAATTTTTCAGAATTCGCAAATCATCTTATATCCGAAAACCATGAATAGTGTGTAGAAATTTTGCATGTCAATAAAAATGGTTTACGTTTAGATAATTTAGAACGATTAGAAATTAGTAAAGCCATTAAAGTAAAACATTAACTATACTATTTCTGATAAAAAAATTATCAAGTTTGTAAAATCGTTGGATAAACGTAAGTCTGCTGGCCCTGATGGTATTCCTCCAGTCTACATTATAAATTGTATTCATATATTAGCACATCCTATTAAAATTTTATTCAATAAGTCTTTAACTACTGGCGTATTTCCTGATATATGGAAATATAGCCACATTACACCCATATTTAAAAAGGGTAGCAAAGATGAAATATCCAACTACAGACCTATTTGTATTCAGTCTACCCTCCCTAAGTTGTTTGAAAAACTTGTACTTGATAACTTAATTATACCTTTAAAACAAATAATTGCTCCTGAGCAACATGGGTTTATTACTGGTCGTTCAACAGTCACCAATCTCATTTTGTACGAGAATTTTATTGCTAGTGCACTTCATAAGAAGCACCAGGTCGACGCTATATACACCGACTTCAGTAAAGCCTTTGACAAAGTTTGCCACTCTAACTTGTTGCAGAAACTTGGTCGACTGGGAATACGTGATGAACTCTTAAAATGGTTCATTAGTTACTTATATAATAGAAAAATAGCAGTTAAAATAAATTCTCATATCTCCTATAGTTTTTTAGCAACAAGCGGCGTACCCCAAGGATCACACTTGGGACCTATTTTATTTTTAATTTATATAAATGATATTGTTGAAATTTTTAGCGATGTAAAATATTTGCTTTTTGCTGACGACCTTAAACTTTATAGAATTGTAAATAATACTGATGATTGCAATACCCTGCAGATGAATCTCAACAGAATTCACGAGTGGTGCAATAAAAATAATCTTTTTCTCAATATAGATAAATGCCAGGTTATTTCCTTTTCAAAAAGTAAGAAACCTTTAATTTTTAACTATTTGTTGAACCACGCAACAATTGAAAGAGTTAATTTCATTAGGGATCTTGGCGTAATTTTTGATGATAAACTTACATTTATCAAACATATTGACAAGATTTCAAACGAGGCGCTAAGTATGTTGGGATTTATTTGTAGGGTTACTAATAAATTTGAAAGTATCGCACCAATCAAGTCACTTTATTGCTCCCTGGTTAGAAGTCGTTTAGAATATATTTCTCCAGTCTGGTCGCCCCATTATCGTGTACATTCTGATTCACTCGAGCGCGTCCAGAAGAAATTTCTAAAATATATTAATTTTAAACTTCATATTCCTGCTGCTTTATTTAATTATAATCAATTGTTGTCTTCAGCAAATCTTTTAAGACTTTCTGATAGAAGAATCCTAACTGACCTAATATTACTTTTTAAGGTGATCAATTCATTAATTGACTGTCCAGATTTGCTGGAGTTGGTGTGTTTCCGTGTACCTGGTCGACATACCCGCCACAGATCTCCTTTTTGTTCTACAAGTTCTAGAACCAACTATCACATGCACTCGCCTATCCCTAGGCTCCATAGATATGGCAATCAGTATGAGGACAAGGCTGATATATTTGGTTCTGGACTTGATAGTTATAAAACGAGTCTGATTTCTTTTTTTCTCTCGCAATATTATTCTTAAACTTTTCTTTTTATTTAAAAATGTTTTTTCCTTTTTTGTTTTTTCATATTAATGTATTTATTTCGTTATTATTTTTGGTTGCTTTTATGTATTTACCTGCTTGTTACTATTGTTATAGTTATGCAATTTTTATAATTTTTTGTTATGTTTCTATATATGTATTTTTTAATTTTTTTTTCATATTTATGTTCAATATATGTTAAAGGCAATTTCTGCCGTTTATGTAAAATAAATAAATAAATAAAATAAATAAATAAAATCAAAAACTTCAAATAATAAATAATCAATTAAATTTAACTTCGAGTCCTCTTTTAAAACTATTCCCGTTATGATTTATTTTATCTTCTTTCTCTCTCTTTCTTTCAATTTTCTGTCTCTTTCATAAAATATTTTATTATATAAATAGCAACGCGTGTAATTATAAGTTAGTTAAAATCCTGACGATGAGGTAGTAACCTCGAAACCGGTCAAAGTGTAATTAAAAAAAATAATTAAAAAAAATTAAGTGGTTTATACAAATTTATAAACAAATAAGTGTAAAATGTCATACCACAAAGTGAAAAATGTTTTTGATAACAATAATATAAAATATTTTTGATCAAATATACTCGTATGCATAGAATTAAGAATAGTCCAGAAGGAGCGTAGAATCATACTTGAATACATCATGCCCTACTTTCACCGCGCGCATTCGTAACATCGCCGCGTAATGTTGCACGATGAGAAAAAATATAATCATAACACAAATGTAAGGTAAAAAAAAAGCAATCTGTTAATTTCTCTAAAATTTTTTTGTGCCCGCGGAAATATTGACTGACACAACAGAGTAGATAAGTAAAGGGTCATTTAATAAGAGTAATTGATTTAATGAGCTTTGAACTTAAAATATTAAACAAAGTTTATTTTACATAAAACTGATATTTTTATATCATGTTGAATAATATTTGATGTTTTAAAGATAATGTCGATCTAATGTACACCACAAAGTTGTTTAATCCGAGGTCCAATTTTTATTAGTTCTCTCATTAGATGAGCAAAGTAGGGTAAAAAAAATTACTACCCTGGCAACACTAACGAAATATTCATTTTGTTTTCTTCGACAATCTGACAGATGGAAAAATTATTCAATTTTTAAGTAATGTATTTGCTACTTACACATTCATTTGCTAATTACACATGAAATGTGATCCCATCCTGTTTCTTTAAGATCCTAGCAGTATTTCTACTCTTTAAAAGGACACAACATGGCATAGTTGAATTCAAATCAGGAGTTGCGTACTGAGCGACGTCTACAAAGAAACTAATGAGTTAAAACGTAAAACTGCTCATTTATAAGTAGTTTAGTTGCCTTCTGTTTGATGCTCGTATGCGGTTTCTGGACTATTCTTAATTCTATGCTGTATATTTGTATGTTTTCAGCAACTGGAGCAGAACTTTCAATTCTAACAAAGGGAGATGATTTAAATGTTGGTAAAGATGACAATACTGGACATTCTTTGGCATCACCGGCACCTAGATTTGGTAAGAATTTTCAAATACATTCAAATTGTTGGAACATTTGAATATGAACATCTTAACATTTTTTTTATGTATGATTGAATTTTGCAGGTGACTTTGAAGGAGATTTTAATTTGTTTGGAGAAACAAGTAATGTTGAAAAGGACAAGCAATCAGAAGTCAAGGAATCTAAAAATAGTGGTTTTAATTTTTTATTTGGAAAGTCCGAAGAGAAAGATAAAAAAAGCAATTTTTTTAATCTCTTCAATTAATTCAATCATTTCTAAAAATTTTAATTTAAAAAAGTTTTTCATTCTAAGCTTACAAATATTTTTTTTTCTCTTACTAATTTTAATGATAACCGAAAAGTGGTACTAAATTGAAATAATTTATTAAAAATAATTAAATTACAGTTTATCTTAAGATTTATAAGTGATATATATGAGGGATTATTTCTTTTATATTGATTTTTTGTTTCCTTTAATTTTTTGAAATAGGTATAATTTAATGTTTTAAGATTGATGAATATGAAATTCAGTGGAATTCATACATAATCCATTCCAAAATGTCGTTGAAGTTCCTAGGATGACATCTCTGCCTAATATAACGGCTTTGGAGATCTAAGACCTTTGAGATCATTAGAAACATCTTTATGGGGAAAAAAATAAGAAATGGTCTAGGTTCTGTGGGTAGACCTAATTTATCTACGAATGCATAAGTAGGTTCTTAGTAATAAATATTTGTTTTGCGATGAGTTATCATTGCATTTTAAATTTATTAATGTAATATGTTAATATTTGAGAATAAAACTAATAGTTTATCAGTTTGTATTTCTTAAATGAAATGATTTTTTTTTGGTTTTCTGCAGTTTTATTGTAGAGTTGAAAAAAATTGAAATGTAACACTGAAAAATGAGTTGGAAGATGAAGAACACAAAGATATATATTTTTTTAAATAAAGGTTGTTCAGAGTAAAGGGGTATTAAAATAAATTTGCTCCTCCAGCGATATTGATAAATAATAATTTCAAATGTATTTTGAATTGTTAGACTAATGAGTAATTATATTTCGTTTTATTGACTTTCTATTGTTTATTTTATTTCTCGTGCGTTTGAATATCTTTTATGTGGCCCATGATGTCACATGAGTTTACGTAGATTACAAGACTTGATATATCTAACTTTTTTTTTTACATAATGGAGACATATGCTATAACAGGCCTAAATTATACAATTGTTTTTTTTTTAAATGATGGAAAATAGATTATTAAACAGCATGTATACTTGTTATTTTTTTGTTTTTAAATACCTGTACTAAAAAATATGTCATCCTTTGCTTAATGTAATACAACATTACAGGACCGTCTACAATGGGAATTTTCAGCGCAATCTTTAAATAGATAATATTCTCACCAAGACTCGACAAAAACATTGAAATAATTTTGGATGGATTATGACATTTTTTGATGAGCTTTATTGATTGAACAAATCATAAACGGTTTATGGGAATAAAATATTTAGATTTTAATTCATATAAGGTACACTAAATTTTTTATTTGTATTACTGATTATAAATACTATACAAAATAATTATTGACATAATCTGCAGTACAAATCGTTATGAATCACCACTACGTAACTTATTTAGCTTATTGTATTCTAATTTCATACTTAAAATTACAGTATGTCAAAAAAATGGACATCTTTGAAAATCTACAAATCATTTTATGCTGGCAACACGAAATCATTAGAAGCTTGTTTTGTGATTGAATATGACAAGGTTGAGACATTCTGTTTCAGTTCTGTTGTTTTGATTTTTTTCTGTATGAAGGGAGCCGTAAATTGCCCTCGGCAATTTTCTTTTTTTTTTTGATGGACTGTAAGTTTTATAATTTGATAGACTTTAAATCAACACCCGGTGCTTTTACAGGATTTCATTATAATGATTATTTTTACATTACATACATTCTATGTATTTATTATAATTTGATTACACCAAACAAAATTGAATCTGATACAACCAGACATCAATAGTTGTATCAATGTCATTTTGGGTTGTATCATCATTCCCTTTCCGCACCTAATGGTGCATAGGGCGCTGCATTGGTACACCAATCGCAGGGTATCTTCATTATTTACAAATATAATGATAGTTACAGAGAGCTGAAAAAAGGGAAGCGGTTCAATGAAGCGCGGTGATGCTCTGGTTCACTGGTTTGGGGTCCCAGATACAGACAGAGCTTGCCAGGGAGTTGCCGCATTTATGTTGCCCAGAATGATAGAATGTAAGAGTATGTCTTTATAAGTTCTAGACTTATGTTTGTCAATTTCAAGGTTAGATTGACCAGTGTAATAATATTAATAGGATATGCTCTAGTGAATTCCGACTGCAAATCTAAGAAGAATAAGTTTTGGACTAGTGCAATGAATGTGAACCCTTGGTCTCGGGCAATGGTTTGTTGGCATATATGTGCCTGTCATACCCAAACGAGACCATTAACCCAGATCCTAGGGGACTGCGTCACCTCCTCGATCCTCACTGGAGTCATTCTCACAAAGGGAGGCACCTTTCACTTCAATAGACCGAAGTGTTTAGATGACTGAATTTGGGTGAGGACAGAATTATGGGGTATAACGGGATCCTTTGCCTAGGGCTACGGGTGAAGACTTCTTATCTCACTGTAATGGCAGAGATAAAGTGCATCAGTACGGCGGAACAGGCGGAAGGGGCACAAATCTTTTTTTAGGCCACCAGACATAATTTGGGCTATGAGCTGTTGGGAGACAGCGGCGTCAGGCAGAACGTTGTGTTTAGGATGGCAGCGAAAGAATAATAGTCAACAGTGGCAACCTAAGCCAGAGTTAGCTAGAGGGGTTACTGTCTTGGCGTCAGGTAGCAACCGGCCTTAAAAAAAACGATCCATGCAACAAATGCAACTAGGAGGGCTGACCCCAAGTAAATGGAACATACAGCCAGGAGGAAGAGGAGTAATGAATGTGATGAATGGGAAAAAAAAGAATAAGAGAGTAGTACTTGTGGGAGATGTAAATGGGTGAGTGGGAATTCGAAGACACGGGATGGAGTCTGCCGTATGTATGTTTGGGGATAAAAGGCATAGTGGAAAAAGACTGCAAGAGACGTATCTGGGATAAAACTTTTTTATGTCAAATACATTCTCCAATATACGTAGGAGAGAGGCAATGAAGATCTTTTATCGACTATGAAGTCAATAATATATATAAGATATATTATCTAGATAGATGCACAAATGTCGAGATCTGTACATTATCTAAGGCTGAGACCAGCATTATCAACAAAATCAAGAAAGTAACTATGCGTTGGTTTGGACGTGTACAGCGAAGGGACAGCAAAAGAACGGCTACAAAGATTTACGACGCGAATGTTGATGGATGCAGAAATAGAGGAAGACCGAGAAAGACATGGCATGACCAAATCTAACGATGGACATGTCGAAATTCTGATCTGATCAGCGCGTGATTCTGATTCTGCGCAGATTCTGATCAGCGCGTGGGCATTATTGCTTGTAATGTAGAAGAAGTGAGATCTGTAGTGTTCTATTATCTCTGCTTACCCATATGAGGAAACACCATTATGGTTTGTTATTGTTGCTGTTGCTATAGCAACAGCAACAATAACTAGATAGATGTACCTACCTAAATAAAAAGTAGATTTAGGCAACAGAAAAGCAAGGAAAGTCACAGTTTTATACTACAGATAAATACCCCGAGGTACTATTCAAAATCTTCTCGCAGGGGTGGAGAAGAAAACAGTTTGGTGATTTTGATTTTTTGGATGTGACTACACTTTGCTTCATATATGGCCACACTGATGATTGCACGTCAAATAAATCGAGCACGTAAAACCAAATATGATGATTTTCATTTAGAACATTCTTGTAGTATTAAGCATTATGCAAAACATTTAATTTTAAGTTGAATTGACAAAACCGTATTAGTTTTTTTCACCTTTTTCAAACAGTTTTACAATCTCCAGCTGTGAAATGTTAATTATGATTATCAGTGGTAGCCATATATGTAGCAAAGTGTAGTCGCATGCAAAAAATAAAAATCCACAAATTAACCACTCTGTACCTTCGCGAGAAGATTCGTAATAACACCCTAGGGCTGTTATTGTGAATGCATTTATAGCGCGTATTTACGTTCTAAATACGCGCTATAAATGCGTTCATAATACTAGGCCTATGTGCAACGTAAGAATGTACACTTTTTTGGTTTGTACGAATATTAGATAGTATAAAAATAAGCACAAAATACGTTTATGTAACTTATTGGTAAAAAAACTAGTATGATCATACAGAAAATTTAAAAAAATATTTTGATTCACAGCCGATTTATTGATTCACTATCGATGTTAAACAAGGCTTCCATGTTTTGCTTATGGTATTCTAGAGTATAGTTTGTGGTACTCTCCCTACATTCTACATTGTTTATAATCTGTGGTTTCTTGCTTGAAAATTCCAAGTTTCAAGATTTAAATCTGTCAACGGATTTGGAAGTCGGTGCTTTGTTTCGTCAGTTCATGTTTTTGTTCTGCACTTCGTCAATTTAAGAAATAGCGCATGTGTACCATTCTATAGAAAAAAGATGACAGATTACGAATTTGTAATCCCCTTGCAAAAAGATGAGCTCTTAGAATCGCACATAGGCCAATATCACGTCGAGGATGTAGTGCAACAGAGAGTTTTGGCAGCTAAACTTCAAGGTTTAGTATTATTTTATTTTGTGTAATTGTGTTACAAATGACGAATAAACGCAGTATGTTAATATTGTATTTTTATTAATCTTTCAGAGGCTGTTCGCGCTTATAACAACTCGGGTGTAGACTTTATTTTCGACCATTTCGATACGTACTACTCAATATTAGTCTACGGAAATAAACTAGAGTGGATCTCTATTAATAAAGGTATGTTAAGTGGATATCTCAAAGGAATATGTTTTTTTTTTATCGAAGGGAATATGGAAGTCTAGACATTTACTAAGGCTTACAGAAAAATTAGGGACAAATGTTAAAATTGACCCACAAATTTACGACTAGATTTAAAATGCAGAATCTGGGGTCTGTTTAAAACTAATTTTTGACTGATATACATGAACTTATACCGAATTCTGCCTTTAATCCTAGGTGGCTTGTATTTTATGCAAAATATTTAATAAATTAAATTATATTAAAATTATGTTGTGTTTGATAGGTTTTGAATATGTGGAGAGAGCCTGCCAGCAGTTATGTGGGCACTTGGAGAACATCTTCCAAGAGAAGGAGACAGATTCAGAAACAAGAACTCGTACTCTCAACTGTTTGAAGATGCTTCTCTACCTTCACACAAGCTTGATGAAGGTTAAAGATTCCAAACTGCAAGCCGAGGTGAATTACTAAATATATTTGGTGCAAAAATCTTTATACAAAATAATTTTGGATACACTCGTTTGTCAGATTCTTTCAAATTAAAATCACAATTCAAAAGTTCACTGGTATAGGTCGTTCCAGGCTGTGTCTTTGTGCTTAATCAGTTATTATGTCGCGATTAAATAAATAAAATCAAAATGTTATTAAATTTTTCTATGTAACCACTTACCGACTTTTCTATGTTTACCGGTTTCGAGACGCACCGGTCTCTTTGTCAGGATACCAATTAAACCAACATGCAAAACCCACTAAACGTCCACCTTAACCATAGTTGTTGCACAAAAATGTAAAACCAACATGCCATGTATTTTAATAAACAACCATTACATGTATGTGTTTGAAACACTATGCCAGTTCAGTTCAGTGCTGAAAATCGGTATTCATTAGAGTAAATATTGCAATGTTAGCAAAACAGTGAAAGAGGGACAATTAAGTAATATTAAGTGCAATACAAACATGTAAAATTAAATTATAAGCAAACATATCTATCTATCCTCACTGGGTATACTAAATACCTGTTCTGAGGTAGGAGCATTTACTTGTTTTTATATAATACAGCACAATTGACCTAATGCATTCTGCCAGTATAGCCTCTATATGTTTAAAATATTTTTAAATATAGGTGCAGGATGTTGATTTAAAATTTTATGAAATGCCTAGAAAAAAGATTACCTTTTAAAGCTTTTTAAAAAAAAAAAAAGAAAATTGTGGGAGAAATAATGCGTTGATAGAATAGAAAAGTTTTAAATGCGATTATCCCGGAACTTGTTTTAATGACTCAATGCATTCTGTCAGTAAAGCCTCAATATTTAGTCTTAGTAATTTCTGGAGATGATTTAAATACGGAACAGTTGTGGAACAATCGCCCTATTGTGAAAATGGCGTAATTTCCCATATGGCAGATAGATATTTGTTCTTTTTTCTTGTAATTTATAATGATGACTCTTAATGGAAAACCTATTTACGAAGGTGATATTCATTTCACATCGATTTCCTTGACCTCTGGATGGCATCCGAAGTATATTACATTATCTTGTTTCATTTGGTAAAAACTTGACAAATTATCTTCATTACCAATACAACATTAAAATGACTGATCGAAAGATACTAATATAAGCTTCAACGAGCTTGAGTGTATATTCATAAATTTGTTGTGTTTATTTATAAATTTGTTGTGTTAATTTATAAATTTTTGGGTATATAAACAAAAAGATGGCAGCGACCTTAACCCTCGGCAAGCGCGGTCGGAAGGCAGCCAACAATGACAACGCCGAGAAAGAGGGAGAGTGGAGGGAAGGAGAAAGACGGGCAGCTCTGGATGTTATTTACAACTTACTTCAGCTTCCTCTCAACCGCCTCTGGGATCCTCCTCTCGCTGATGACACTTTTGTAGAGTAAGTCTATTTTATGTTTTAAGGATTTTTAACATTGTTGCAGAATAAATTCTTTATTTGAAAAGTATGTCACTAAGAGTAGTAAACGTTAGTAAATAATTGTATATAACCATTTATGGACTTTTCTATGTCCACTGATGACACTAACATGCGAATCCCACTTTACACCTTTACCGTAGTAGTAGTTGCACAAAAATATAACATTTAGTAAAATGTTTGACCACAAAGTTAATGCTTGAAATAAGAATAATATTCTAATTTTATTTACTTTAAATTAATCATCGTTAAATATTACGGTCTTGCATAATACATACGTACACATTACAGTAGTAAAGCTGTGTATCTAACCATTAAATAACTAAAGTTGTTGCAACAGAGAGGGAAAACATTCAGCCAGTCTGAAAGCATTTGGACATACTCAAAACACTGTTGAATTAAATAACTAAATCGATAGAAGCTTTGTAAAATGTTATTTTATGTTGAAAACATTTACCTTTTTGGACATCCAATCAAAAGAGTTTATCATAGACACAACATTTTAATATCAATCGATTTGCTCAAAGTTTACAAAGTATAACCTAATTCTAAGAATCAATAAAGATTTCAGTTTAATAAAATTATACTATTTTCACTGATCTTTTTGCCCACTTTCTTAAGCCACAAGTTCATGTGGTTGGCAAAAATATTTTTGGCACTTATATTTTAAACCAAATTTTGCAAAAAACTTCCTTTCTGTAGTTACATACAGTAAAACCTCGTTTTTACGTTCCTCGATTTTACGTTTTCCCGCTTTTTACACCGAAATGTTCAGGACCCATTTTTCTTCAAACATTCTTATACAAATATTCCCCCCAATTAACGTTTTTTATATTTTTCAAATCCCCGGTTTCACGCTTAAAAAATTTCGAAATTCATTTGATGTGTCAAAAAAGCCAAAATTATGTCGTAATAATGATGCTGCAGCCCGCGCGCCACCGCGTGTGCCACGCAAGAAGAATAAAAACAGGTAAACAACTAATAAAGGATAAATTATTGTCTTAACCTAAATTCAAAGCTGGTGCAGTGTAATTGACCTCTTTGTTTAAATGTTCCTAGTTCCTATTAACCTTTAGGGTTAGTCTTAGTTTTCATTTGAACAAGAACGTCATATTGACTTGAACAAATCATGATACTCAGTTGACAAACATTTAGAAACAATAAAGTTTTAATATCATTAAATTGCGATGTTTAAAACATAACAATAGAAATATTTAAAGTTATAAAAAATGTGGTTTTAAAAGCCGCAAACTATATGACAGTTGTTTTTAGTGATGCCATAGAAAAAAAAGTGATACCGTATAAATAAAATTTCCCAACATTTAGGAGAAAAAATATTTTGTGTTATATTGTGCAAATTCAAAATTTTTTCAATATTTTTTATACATAAAATAATTTTAAAATGCTGTTTTTAAATCAAATAAAAAACAGATTACATAATATTGTTTGAAAAAATTAAAAAATATTTTTAGTGGCATTGAAAATAGGTATAAAAAAAAAAAATGTCTACTTCCACTTATCACCGTTTTTACAATTTTTCTGGAAGTATATGTACACTATACTGTACCAAAAAAATCTTTTTTTTCCCATACATTTTTCATTTCCTCACTTAAGCGTTTTCCTCAGTTTTACACTTTTTTTCTTGCTCCCTTGAAAAACGTAAAAAGGGGGTTTTACTGTATTACCAAATTGTTCTGTATTAACTGGTGTTGAAATGATTTCAGTTTAGTTGCTCAACCCTGCTATAGAGCAATGGAAGATATATCCATAAAGAACAAAACTACCAGGGAGTCAGTATTTCAAGTGCTTGGCGTTCTTAATAAAAAGTATAACCACGGACTGTCCTGTACCATCAAATTAGTGCAGGTTTGTGCATTGAAATCAATCCAACAATGGGATGGGTAATTGAGTTGTAGAGTTATAAAACCCACTCTGGAGGCTTTTTTTTGCTTATGAGTAATTCACAAAAAAAAATATTTTACTATATACTTCACAATAAATGTGTAAGCAAGAGTTTGAGCGGGTTTTGCGACTCACCTGAATACTTTTTTTGGTATTTAAAATCTATGCAGCGGGTTTTGTGACTCACAGTCCTCTAATTTTGTATATTTTTTGAGATGATAATAAATAATACCCTTATCCCCCTTTTTTTCAAAATCTGTTCATTTTACAACTCAATTATCATCCATTATTTAATTATTTTATGCAGGGTGTGGTAGCATGATTTGCTAATTTGAAGGGCAAATAAATCGGAAGATAATATAATTATAATTTGGTCAACAGATGGAAGAGTTTAGGAAATATGGATGTTTAAACATGGGCTAAATGGTGCATGTTACACAGTGTGTAAAGTGGCCACTTAAACCAGCCAATGGCAGGTCATAAGCCCTGTAAATGCCTGGACTTCCATATTCTCTTTTAAAAAATCTTTCCCTCTGTTGCAACAAATTTAGAAACATAATTTAAATAATTTTTTCTCATTATTCTACAGTATTCTAAATTTATGTTTACTCTGTTTTAAATTTTGCATCCGGCTAGTGGCGCTGAACTGATTTACACAAATTCCCAAGTGCCATTCAACTCTTTCCGGCATAATGATTAGCATGCTGGTTATTGTTCTTCAGTTAAACATCGGTCCTTGGACAATTGATGTACACCAAGGATTCGAGATACAACAATGTTTTGAGTATGTCCGAATGTTTGTAGACTGGCTGGATTTCCTCTCTAGGGAGTTATTTAGATCTAAATTTGTCGCAACAGAGAGGGACAGGTCATAAGCCCTGTAAATGCCTAAACTTCTATGTTCCCCTCTCAAAAATGTTTTCACTCTCTGTTGCAACAAATTTTGATTTGAGAAACCCCCCTAAAAAGAAAGTCATAACGGGCTGAATCGGGTGAGCGCGCCGGCCACTAAAGATTATCCCTCAAAGAGATCAGGCGCTCGCAGAAGTTTAAGAATGAAAGTGGAGGTCATCATGAAGAATTCGCCTCACAGAGCGGTCAGAAATTCCAAAGGCAGCTGCATGCATGCGCGCAGAGCGCCAAGGAGATTGCAAAAAAGGCTGATCTCGTGGGCTGTTCTACCGCTGATTTACAATTTTCCATACTTCCATACATACATTTTCCTGATTGTGTTTACCTGCGTGTTTATACATTTGAATGAGATCATCCGCACTCTCTAGCGGCCAAACGTCGCCTCCCGGAACCCAATTCAAATCCCAAATTTACGCTGCCTCACCCTGTATGTAATGCGTTTGCATTCACTTCAGTTTGCAATAATTTAGTCTTACAATTTGGTGTTTAATTTATTTGTATAAAACAATGAGTAAGTGTTGTTTTGTTATACTTTTTTATTTGTCAGTTATTTTAATTATTTTTTCTTATTCTACTATCAAACCATGCCAAATATTTTATCATATTCTCATTACTATGATTTTTTAAGTTTTTCTGCACCTGTGATGTCACTAGTTCCCGTCGGTGAGTTGTTGTGATATTTAAAAGTAGAGCCCCGTAGCTGTCAAAATATACTAAACGTGACAAAAATGGCTTTCCGGAAACCGGAAATCTATCACAACACATGTCAATTCTGTAATTGATTGATTGATTCATAAGAACTTGTGATGTTTTCATTTTTATTAATTTTTGAGACACTTTGCCGTACAATAAAACGCTCTATCACATTTTTTATATCCAACTGTAGCACTGAAATTCAACACTAAAAATATGGTCAACCAAATTTCTCCGCAGATGGTTCAACTGTACGAGCACGCCGTGCTGCCGATCTGCGCGGGAGTCGCGCAGCTGGTGCAGGGGTGGGGGCTGGGCGGGCTGGTGGCGCGGCTGGTGCGCGAGGTAGGCGAGGCGCTAGGCTCGGATGGTGTGAGCCCCGAGGGCGCCGGAGACTCAGCTCCCGCACAGCGCCACTGTGCCACACTACTAGCCGAGCTCACGCAGCTGCTGCCCGCACACATGATTCCTGCCGCGCAGGCTATGCGCTGCTACTTGGACAATGATGAGGTGAATATATTGCTCGACTTATAATAACACTAACATTAAAATTAATTCCATTGAAATGGTGAAATATTTGTAGAATTCAGAACTTTTTTTTGTTTCTACTTTTATTGGTATTTTCGTTAAGTTATTTTCTGAAGGACTTTTTAAAAAAGTGAATAATTTATTTAAACTTTTCGCACCTCAAAAATTCACTTTTACAGGAGAGCAGTTTTACCCGCATTCACGTTATATGTAAACTAACATTAATTCGCAAACACAATGTAAAATTTGCTCACTTGTGCCATCTAGTTTTAACAATAGCGCCCTTGAGGTGATTTTCTTAATAAAATAATGGTCACTGTGCCTTTATTATTTGTTAAATTTTTTAAAAAGTAAGAAATTGGCAATTTTGTTTTTAAGGCCACATAAATATATTTTTGAATTGTGCCGTTAATTTTGCAGATAGGAAATATATTCATTAACATTTCTTCATATTTAAATAAAACATGACAATTTTGTACCTGTGCCATTATTATCGCTCAAGTGGGAATTGAACATTATTTAGTGCTTATTTAAGATGTCTTTTGTTTAACTGAAAACTTGTTACTTGTGTACCTATTTGTGTCTCATTAGGGGAAAGGTTGATAAAAAGAAACTTTTCGAAAATAAATTTTTAGAATAATTATTGTATGTGCATTATCTAAAAACCTACAAGTTTGCTAGTGAAAATTCTCGGTGGAAGTTCTTTATAAAGATACCAGTCTCGAAGATTCTGGACGCAGAACAGCAAGTTGCATTTTTAACAAAAATCAGTTTTCAATGTTTTTATGTCTGCCAACATACTATGTATTAAGTAAGCTTTATAAGTGAATTTAGAATCTGTTATGGATAATTCTTATTTGTGCAGAAGTATTTTAATTGAAAAATGTATTTAATTTTCTAGTATTATTGCTCTCCTAAAATTTTTTGGAAAATGCAATTAAAATAGATCTGTATCATCCCGTCAATGAATTATAGGGAGTGACATCTTACAATGAAGTTTTTTCTGTTATCCTTTAATAAATACTTTTAAAACTCACAAAACTATATAGTATTATTAAATTAAAGGGCTTATAAGTATTATTATTCCTGTTTATGCCAGTGTTACCCTTTGCGCTGCAGTGTACTGGGAATGATGTGTGAAATTCTGTGCCGAGAACTGAAGGGAGAAGGCCAGTCTGATGAGAGACGTGCCATGAGAGATGATTTTCTAGACGATCTTGAAGAGCATCTTCATGATGTATCTGCTTATGTCAGATCTAAGGTAAATTATGTATACTGACAAATGTACAATCCCAGCTTATTTAGTATATCGTACTGGGTTGTGATCCCGTGGCTAGTGCCGCGGATCAGAGGTCCGTGGTTCGAATCCCACCCTACACAACTTGATTCCCATTTTCTAATAGTGAGTTATTTAGAACTTGCCGAAAATGCCGCCCAAAATGGAAATATTTAGGTAAATCATAAGAATGCAAATACTTTTTTTTTATTAAAAAAAAAAAGAATAATTTTATTCTTATCACAGACACGAGTTACAACATTCCTTTGGAATTACTACGAAATTCTCAGTAACTGAAATTAGTTAAAGTTTTAAAAAAAAATACATGAATTAAAAAATTGGCAGTCGATGATTGTACCTGTAACAAGGGTTAACAACAATTATTTATTTTAATCTTTTATTATTATTAAATTACACAAATATGTACTGTCGACCAGTACCAGAAAACAGGTCTTCCATTGTGATAGCAGTTACTACAGTGTAAATAAAGTCTAAAATGGAGATCAAAAAGTGCTTCAATTATTAATTAAAACAACAATTTATTTTCAAAGGTATTACAAAATTGGTGTAGACTTCAGAGAGAAGGATGTGTTCCTTTAATCCGACAGCAACGTGTATTAGCACGGGGTATTGGGCGCTTACAGGACAAGGCCACTCTAGTACGGAAGAATGCTGTGCAGCTTCTTAAGGTAAAACAAAACTTAATTACTGTCAATAAGAAAAAGAAGGTGTTAGTTTTTAAAAATAAATTTGATTTAAGATATCTAAAATGTATCAGTTCTGTTTGCCTTTTTGCAATAATGTGTGTATGAAACATTTTAAAAACAATGCTTGGAAAAAATGGATGCTAACTGTTTATTAGTATTGGGACAATTTATTTTCTTCATGTTCATAATTATGCAAAGATAAAAATGTCCCCACTTGAGCATAAGCTTGGATCAAAGATGTGATAATTTTTCAAATATTAGTTATTTGATTCCTAAAAATTAAATTCTCCGAACTAAGATATTAAATTTTCCAAAAATTTTGTGGTTGACAGTAATTTTTTTTACAGGTTTTTATTGAACATAATCCATTCTCTGCTCAACTAAAATTAAATATCTTAGAAGAAGAGTTAACAAAAGAAAAAGCTATTTTGGAAGCTCTACAACAGAAGCTAAATCCAGGGGTGGATCCACAGCTCGAAAAGAAATGGAACGATATTAAAGATGAGTTAAAGAGCGTGATTGGGAGTAAAATAGACCAACCGACGCAGGATGATCCTCCCCTGTCACAAGGTACTGTAAATGATGCATACGCCACCATCCGGAAGTTGTTACACGACGAAAATTATTTCCAAGCATTTATGGTCATCCGACATGCAGAAAGAATGTATCCAGAAGCGAAACTCCTCAGGTGCGAAATGGATAAGAAAGATCAGGTAAATATTTGTATTTTAATTACAGTAAAATGACTGATTTACTTGAATTCCCAACATTTTAAACGTTTCCCAACAAAAGAATTTCTGATTGCAGTTTATTTATGGCAAGACCAGTCACGGAAGATGTATTTATGTTTGATTGAATTAATTTCAGATTTCTTACTTTATTGCCCTTCTGCACAATGTATTTGTCGCCGACAACAAAAGTGGAGAATTCTCCGATGCAGAGGAATCGGAGCTCATTACCAAACTGGAAGAGAAGGAGAATGTGGTTGCATTTCTCGAGGAATCCATTTCCTTCAGCAAACTTGTCCAGCAAGCTGTTCCCCTGGTGTATACCCTGCTCATGTCCAAACAGGCCACGGATGTGTATGAGGCTATTGACTTCTTCACCACGGCGCACAGTTTCAATATCGAGACAGCCTCTCTTGGCATTATGGGAATGTTGCAACTCGTCTGGTCTCCTGATCAGGTATTTACTATCCACAAAAGAGATGTTTTAATATTTACAAAATTTTATGGATTTGATTACATGTAATTTTTTTTAAATATTTCCAATCATGTTCAGCGCTACTATCAAACTAATGCAAAAAATCTTATGTATCGTATTATCATCGCTATGATTTTTTAAAGTTAAGTTTTGTAATTTTATAAATCCCCTACGAAAGCACACCGCTCGTGACATCACAAGTTCAGTCGGTGAGTGTTTCTGACATGCAAAATTTGAACCCCCTACAATTATAAAAACATAATATTTGTACTCACGAAATGTCAAAAAACATGGGTACCCCGGAAACTGGAAATCTATTGTCGGTTGCCACAACAACATAACAACGCTATAATTTATTGATGGTAACAACTTCGGGTTGTAAACACTTACACCTGTAAAGTTGCAAAGTAGTTTATTTAATTTTTTCATGCATTTTTGAAAAATTTTGCCGCAAAATCAAATGTTCTAATTTCTACCACGTGTAAAAAAACATTTTTTATATCCAATTTCTCGAATCATTGAACTTCCTCGTTGCAAAGGAGACAGAAGGCATCTCTGTATTATTTATATTTCCTAATATTTGTAATTTTTTTATATATATTGGAATTTTTGTTTATTAAGATTAATGAAATTACAGGAAAAAAAGGATGCAGTGGAAAAAGCATATCGGCAGATGTACTTAATATGTGAAGGAGGCACAGAACGGGTTCAAGCTGGGGCTGCTGCTAATAAGTTGCTCCGGCTGGTTAAGGGAGCCAACAGGGGCCACGCTGCTGCCTTGCAGGCTTTACTGGCGCGCTGGATGCAGGAGGGCCACGTGGGACCACCCCTTATTCAGGTATGTATGAGATGACCTACTCTGGCTATAATTTAATAATTTTTAATTTTACAACAACAACAAACCATCATGCCGTTTCTCCGTAAGTGTAGGCAAAGAGGATAGAACACCATATCACTTTGTCTTTGCATATATACTTCGTTTCCTCTATGGTCTCAAATTTCTTGCCATAGAAAAAAATCTTAAAATAATTTCATCACAAACTCCTTTCTTTCTTTCTATTTTGTCGATAATGCTTATCTCAGCCTTACATAATGTACGTATCTCGTCATTTGTGCACCTAACATACATAATTTTACCACACATTTGCCTGAGATCGCATTTTGACAGCATTCAGCCTACTTTCATCCTGGTTTTTCCAATTCCATACTTTGCTCCCATACACGAGGGTCATCATTTATTTGATTATGCCTTTTAATTTAATCTTGTGTGTTTGATTTCATCAGGTGCTTTGGGAAATTTTTACTAAGAAGCACGAAGAAGCCACTGACGAAGATAGTGTCGCCGCACTGAGTCTTCTCGTGATGCTGGCCAAAGCTAAATCCTCCGTAGCTTCTGCCAACTTAGAGATTATTCAAAACTTTGGACTGAAGGGGAATTACAAAACCAGAGTACTATCCATGCAGATGCTCTTGACGATGGGACAATCACAACGACGGATGCAAACAGATGCTCCGCTCCTGCAGAGCATTCTAGATACGACATTGGAAGCTTTCTTCCAAATGGAAAACTTTGCATCTCTGGGAACCAATGCTGTAGACGTGTTTTATGTGCTTTGTGATACGCCGGATTTGCTGTGTGTTAAACTGTTGAAAGAGATAACGCAGAAAATGAGGGAAACCTACCCCGAGGAACATGACATAGCCTCCTTCCCTATTGAATATTTGAGTAGATTGATAGTCCTGTTGGGTCATATCGCCCTGCAGCAACTTATTTACTTGGATGTTACAGTGTACGGAGAATTACGAAGGCGAAATGAGGTAGGAAACCAACATTTACCATATAATATGTTCTATGTGAATAAACTGCTGTATCTATATATTCTGTATGCATATATTTTAAGTGTTTTATGAATATAATTTATTTAAATCACTAATTTAATTTTGTAATTGAAAAGATCTGCTGCAAGAATGTTATCATTATCAATTATAAATGATGAGAAGCAAACATTATGTGTTTATGTATATTTTATATATACATAGATTCTTCTCCTTTATTCCCTTTCTACACCTAATGGTGTATAAGGCAGTACACCGACCAGGACACCAACCAGGCAGGACACAAACCACAGCATACCTATAACATGTAGGTAAGATGATCAGTCTTACGCTTCAGGTGCCAGAATATATTTAAAAGGCTTTGACAATTGTTAAACACACAACAACTATTTCTATGAGTTTCCAAGATATTTACTTCTAGAAGTGCAGGATTTTAAGTCTTTGGCCTTATAACTTATCTCAATGTGCATATTTTTTCACTGCGAAATTTGATTTTTATTTTTTAAAAACTGATGGATATTGTGATGGTTTTCTAGATTCGTGAACAGAGAAAAGTTGCTGGTGCAAAAAACAACATAGCAGTTGCTAAAAATCGCAAGAGTGGAAAAATTGGTGAGATTACTCTTAATAGCAGTTCTACAAGTGCTTCTAGCAGGTTACGCGCACTGAATATATCACAACAGGTACGCAATAGTATGATTTTAAAGAGAAATATCACTTGTAAAAGTCTTTTTAAAAAAGAAAAGGATGATTTAATTATTATGTTGGATTATGGTCAAGAAACATTAATAGTGTCACAGTACACATTTTGTCTGAGATATTCTATAAATCTTCCAAGTGGTTCTGAAATCGACCGGAAGCTGAGTCTCATTTACAATAATAATATTTAGCCTCTTTAATAATATTTAGCCTCGATTAATAATATTAGCCTCTATTAATAATATTTAGCCTCTTTTGAAAAAAAATGGATATAAAACAAACACCACATTTCACACAAATGGAGTCCATGCGTTAAACATATTTTTGTCACATTTTGTTGTCCTGTCAGAAATTGTATTGTATATTGTGTTGTGTATGTAATTAGTGCTGTGTTAGGTTTATGTTTTTTGTAATAATATTAATTATACCAATATAGCACTGTGTGCACAACAATAAACTTAAACTAAATAAATAAATAAAATAACAAATAATTTACACTGTTATGAGAGTAAAATAAAATTAAGATCCTACAGATTACCATATTTTTTTCCTTTACAAAAGGGGTCACGTATTTAAAAAGTTTGTCTACTGTCTTTCAGGAGGCCGTGGATGGGGAGGAGGAGGACGAGGCGGGGCTCGAAGGGGCAGTGGCGGACGACGCCGACGCGGAGCTGGTGCGGGCCGTGTGCGAGGCGGAGCTGGTGGGAGGCGGTGCGGGGGGGCACATGGCGCGCGACGCCCTGCTGGCCGGCGCTGCGCCGCTGCTGCGCGCCTTGCTGGCCCCGGGAGTTGCGCCCGCCACGCCGCCTGGCCTCAGGGCCGCCGCCACGCTCGCCCTGTCCAGGTAAACCTGCTGTAAACGGCTCAGATTTGTTTCTCTCAGTTGACTATCGAGCTAACGAACTAACATATCCTATCGCTGCCAGGGTTGGGAAAATTGAACAGACAAATGACTATTCAATATGAGGAGGTAAAAACTGCCACCGTTCATGATCTTCGATTTTGAGAAAACCAACAAAACCAGTAGTGAATGGACTACAGTACTTCTCTATAATCCGGCATTTCACTTCTCTGGTTCTGTCAGTAATCCGGTGGTTTTAAACGGGTCTTCTATTTCAATGGAATAATGCAAACTATTGATTCAAAACTACACTTGTACTGTATTGAAAGTTAATTTTTTTTAGTTATTGTAGTTTTAGTTTACGTTAACACCTCGATTTCCTGTATGTACTAATGTAGTGTGTAATACAGTATTACAAACATATACAGTAAAAGCCCCTTTTTACACTTTCAAGGGAGCAACGAAAAAAAGTGTGAAACTGAAGTAAACGTTAAAGTGAGGAAATGAAAAATGTATGAAAAATAGTATGTATTATTTAAAAAATGCGTGTTTTTATTTATAAAACTAATAAGCGATTTCATCAAGATATGTAAGTAAATTTGTATAGTTTTTTTTTAAAGAATGTTATTAATTAGTTTTTTTTTTCAAAAATATATTTACCTTTCATGAATGATTAGAACACATTTAGGAAGTGCCATAATACAACACATTCATTTACACAATAATTTACTACTATAGTAAATATAATATATCACTGTTATAGTAATACATATGTAGGTCCTTGTCTACAAAAATTTGGATAAACTCAAAACATTGTTGATATATGTAGTTATTATAATAAAAAAACTAAAAAGATTTTTCACAATTTATATTTAAAGTTGAATACAAAAATTAAAATAAAACAGCCTTTATAAGAAAAAAAATTGTTTGAAAATGAAATAACATGACTGAATACTGAGCGATAAAACGACACATACGACAAGCGCAGCGACAAAGCGAGAAAAAACACAGATTGTATATGAATAAACAATAAACGCATCAAAAATGAAAAGCTCGGTAAACCCAGAAGCCGGCCTCGTGGTGTAATGGTCAGCGCGTTAGCCTGCCGTGCAAGAGGTCTCGGGTTCGATTCCCGACATGGTTGATACGAAATATTTACTTTAAATTTGTTTTCACACTAGATCATTTCATAGTCCCTGGACTAGTACCTGAAGGGTAAGACTGATCATCTTACCTTCATCTAGCAAAAATGATCAAGATACGCTGTGATTGGTGTACCAATGCAGTGCCCTATGCACCATTAGGCGTGGAAAGGGAATGATGATGAAACCCAGAAGCCGTTTGCCATCAGCGGCTGTATTTGTACGCCATAAAATAATCACACACAGATACAAAATTAATCTCATTAGGACGAATTTGTTCTAATAACATGTGGGAATGCGTTAAAAATAGTCTTTATGTTCTTAACCAGACGAGCAGAAAATCATTTTAAGTAACATGTCAGTATGGCGAATTTCATTTGAAAACATATGAGAAATTGACCCTAAACAGCGATAAACAAACAGTAAAAAGAAGATCTATTACTCTACAGCCCTTTTGAATTTTGTTTCACATAATGGTTTAGCCTTTTTATGTATGTATTCTCGCGTAACATTGTTATTTCCTCTAGAATGTTCGGGACAGTTTCGGAAATTTTAAGACAATGCAGATAGCAAACTCACCCCTATTGACTACAGAGATGTTTGTCTATTCATACTATAGTTGCGTGTATAATATATTCGCTTAGAAAGGTTGCGTCGTTTACGTACTTTTATCGTGTTAGGTAGAATAATGCAATAATGCGGCATTTTGGTGTTGACCTCCTTGAGTTTTATGACACAAGGAATGTATTTCAAAAAATCTTGAACGTAAAACCGGGGTTTTGAATAATTTTAAAAACGTTAATTCGGTGTAAATTTGTATGAGAATGTATGAAAAAAAATGGGACTCGAACATTTTGGCGTAAAAAGCGGGAAAACGTAAAAAAGGGGTTTTACTGTATGTATACAATAAAACATAGCTTCTGCTGTTTAAATGCGTCATTATTAGTGGTTTCCAGTAATCCGGCAGTGTTCTGGTCTGATATCGACAATAGACGGATCAAATGTGTTATGAAAAAAAATTAGACGTAAAACCGGGGTTATGAAAAGCGTAAAAAACGTTAATTGGGGGAAAATTAAATGAGTATGTATGGAAAAAAATGAAACCTAAGTATTTCGGTATAAAAAGTGAGAAAACGTAAAATCGAGAAACGTAAAAACGAGGTTTTGCTGTATACATTTTCCGTACATATAATAACTATGCATTCAGTTAATGTAAAAATCACTAAAATAAACTTAATATGCCTATCAGTTTCCGAATGTGACAGTTCCTTTGTAATGGCTTCAAAATAAACTAACACTAAATATTTTAAATCTTACCAAATAACAAGTAGATACCCAACTCTGTGCAGGACTTTGGCCCAATGGAGTTGCGACTTATGTCTCATATAATTATAAGCTGTAAGTGAATAAATAAATTACCGAAAATACTTAATCTGTTAATATGTGTTTAGTGTTTTACGTCCAGACTACAGATTCTCAGAAAAGTAATAAGGGGTAGGTAGTACGCATTGGATTGAATTATATTTTTTATTGTTAAGCATTTTTAGTAAAGGACTTTTATTTCAATCTTAAATTTGGTTATTAATTATGGGAAGATTATTAATGACAGGCTTTTGAATTTCTAATTTTTCATAATTACCTAACTTTACGCCTCTATTACAAATATGTAAATCCATTATTACTATCAAAAGTGTGAATTTTTTTCAATTAGGTAATTAGCAAATTCAGAAAAGTTATTATTATGAAATTTCTACTTGTTTTACCAACATAGAAGCTGGGGCATGAGTTGCTCTTGTTTAGTTTATCTACTTTATACTCTCTTCTTGTAATTAATGAAGCCGAATCATGAATGGAGAAGAGTTGTATATGTTTTTTATTTTCTCTTCTAGATTCATGCTGGTGTCTTCTACATTCTGTGAAGATAACATGCAACTCCTAATGACAACTCTGAAGCACTCCTCTGATAGTACTGTTCGATGTAACATTGTCATGACCTTAGCAGATCTCACACTGAGATTCCCTAATGTTATTCAACCTTGGACTCATTTCATTTACGAAAGGTTTGTTCTTTTAATTATTGTTTTAAAAGCAAATAAATTCCTGTTATAGGGGATTGATATTACAAAGTTGTAACTGCATATTCAGTTATTGAACTGTAGAGTTTTTATCAAGAAATAGCTACAAAAATCATCAATATTATCAAAAAAATAGTTTTTAGTTTTTCTAAAAGCAGCGATCATGGACAGTGGAAATTTTAATTTTAACCCCCTCAACTAAAAGTATATTTGTGCGGAAAGGTTGGAGGACTCGTGCGTGGAGGTGCGGCAGTGCACGGTGAAGATGCTGTCGTACCTGATCCTGCAGGAGATGGTGCGCGTGCGCGGCCAGGTGTCGGCTCTTGCCCGACGCGTGGTGGACACGGATCCGAGCACGCGCACCATGGCCCGCCTGTTCTTCAAGCAGCTGGCCAGCAAGGGCAACTCGCTCTACAACGTCATCCCCGACATCATCTCCCGCCTCAGTGACCCCGACCTCCAGCTGCCGGAGGAGGACTTCAGAACCATTATAAAGTGAGTGTAAAGAAAGAAATATTAATGTCTAGGCTAGACTGGTCCAACCAACAAAGTCACTAAGGGTCGCGAGATCTAAAAAGGTACAAATGAGGCGTGTTAAAACAAACTCCACGGTTCTCCACTTGTTTTCGTTTTTTACTTACTTTTACGTACTTTTCCCGGACTGCAGGATAATTTGTTATTTTAGTTAATGATTGTTGTCAGAAGTTATATTTGATTGCGATTAATCGGTAAATTGTTGACTCCTTCTTCTTGCGGTGCTGTATCAGGTCCTCCCGACGTTGGCGATCACTACAGCGAAAGCATCTCGGTCTTGCGCTACTCCGAGGCCAGGACAACTGCTTGTTGGATGTGTAGGATTTGGTTTGTTGAGGGCTGGAGTTTCTACCCCAGTTAGAGATTGACAGAGAAGACACGAGGTTGCTGTTTAATGCGTATTTATTACATGCCGAATAAGATACAGCACTTGGTTGTGTAGCACGAGCGTAGTGGCGATGATGGGTTGAAGAGACTGCACCTGAACTACATGCTGGGACTGAGTGACGTCGTCGAGCTGGACTGACTGACTGAATTAAACTTGTTGGGCTGACTGACTGGCGTTGCCACGCCCTGAGGTCTCTTTATAGGCGACGTTCCTTTGTTCTTCATGGTAGGGACGATGTGAATGTACTGCAGAACGATGATCCCGATTACATCTCCAATACTGATAGAGTTGCATTAAATGTGATATTGGATTCTACAGGAAATGATGACATTGCTTTCTTCGGTCATCACATTATTTCAGGTGAAACCTTTTAGCACATGTGTGTCATCGATTATGGACTATGAACCCAACAGATGTACTCGCCATAGTTATTCCTGGTAAAAGATGACCATAGTGGTTTCCAGTTGCCTTCTCTAGTGGATTTTTCTGTCGGGGTTACCTTGCCTTATTAGCTGGTTAGTTCTGGTTTGGAGGCGCCAGAAACTCACCTTTCGTCCTTTCTGCTGTGATCACTTCAATATGAATGTGATCCCATTGCCCGGGGTTCGCGACGTGGACGCTAACGAGTCTGACTAGTCAGTAGTGTTGCCGGTGGAATGCAACTGGGTATTCGCAGCATTCAATAGAATCACACTCTCCAGCAAGATGTGACTCACTGCGACCCTATTGACGGTTTGAACCGTTCTAAAACTCCAATCTGTCTTACCATAGGAAGCCTGAAGACACCTTCTCTTCTCGTTCACACTTGTGTAAATTCTTATTATATCTAATACCTTTTAACATGTATCCAGGAAGCACTCCGTTTTCTAACTTTTAAATGAAAATATTGAACAGAATTCTGAATCTGTTTTATTTACATATTTAAAAATTTCTATTGAATGTATAATATGAAAATATGCTATTATTTCAGGTATGTGATGTCTCTCATCCAAAAGGATCGTCAGATGGAAGCGCTGGTTGAGAAGCTGTGTCTTCGCTTTAAGCTCTCCATTATAGAGAGACAATGGCGTGACCTGGCCTACTGTCTCTGTATATTCACCTACAATGAGCGTTCGGTGAAGAAACTTATTGAGAATATCGATTGCTATAAGGACAAACTCTTCCACAAAGAAGTCTACGAGTGCTTCAAGACTATAATCACCAATGCGGGGAAAATGGCAAAGGCCGACTTAAAGGTAATTTCACAAATTATTTGATAATGCATAATTTAGTAATAAAGTTTATTACTTTAACCGATTTCTCAAATGTGTTGTATTGTGAACATATGAGACAAAACTCTGGACTTTTTTGCTGTAAATCTGTTAAAATATATATTATTAAATTTTTAGTCATGGTGTTATAAATAAATATAATGGTGTTTTTAGTAATTATTTATTTATCATCATATTATATACATAAAATTGTACATTTATACAAAGTTGCTTTGACTATCTAACTAGGGTTATTTACTCCGTTCTAAGCCGGTAAAAAAATGTATAAAAAACAGCAATCAATATATAGAAAAAATAAATAACGTAGTAAACAGTGAAAATATAGTGAGAAACATAGTCAATTACATATAAATAAAAAAAAGTAAAAAATGTAGCAAAAAAACATGGTAAAAAACGTATTAAAAAACCCAGTAAAATATATAGTAAAATAGATAGTAAAAAGAAAAAACATTAATAAAAACATGGTACAAGATGTGAAATAGATAGTGAAAATAGAGTAAAAAGGAATGAGGATCTTCAAAAATTCAGACTATAAAAAACTAAAAATATGTATATAATTACAATTCAAATGAGAATATGTGTTGGCCATCTAACAGCCACCATCAACCCCTCTCAGACTCTGCGACCAATTTCACTGAGGAAAGTAGTCAGTAACTTCTTTAGCTTGTGGCTCTTACAACATTTCCAAGGTTCTGGCATTATGTTATATAGCTTTTGTCCTATGTAGGAGTATTGCCTCCGTGCTAAAGAAGTTCTAACCATTTGTCGGGAAATCAGATGGCTACTGGAACTCCGAGTCTCATAATGATAAGAAACTGATGGATGTGTATTTCTGTTAGTGCGAGTGACCACCACTGCCCTCAGTAAATACTGCTGTCTGATATAAAGTTATGTTGTCTAAAATCCATTAGTCCTTTTGGTTATGTGAAATTGTTAAATCACGCAATATTTTCTTCAGCTTTTAAAATTTATATGAAACTTTGAAGCAATAACAAACACTACCATTTGTATCATTATCATGTGCATTTTGTAGTTTCTTCTCATACTCCTTTGTGTTCATATAATTATTTTTTTCTTAACTTTTTATCTTTATTTGATTAATTGTCTTAAACATTTGTGTATGTGACATATTAAAACAGTATTTTTAAAATTTAAAATACTATAAGTGATTTAAATGTTTTAACAGGAATTTTCCTAAAAAATCGGTATGAAATTTTGTTTTTATTTAATATTTGTAGGCTGTAGTGAGCGAGCTGAGTGACAAGATAGAAGAGTGCTTCGCTGTGCAGGAGTCTGGGATGGTAGGGGGGGAGGGGGACGAGGACAGGGCTCAGCCACCTGCTGCCGGCAGCAAGTCCGCTCGCAAAGCGCCCAACAAACGAGCCCCTCAGAGGAAATCAAACTCTAGCGATAGTGACGATAACATCCCTAGCGATTCCGAGGTATATTTTTATATTTACAATATTTTACTACGACCAAATTTTTGTGTACATTGGAATCTAATCTTAGGATTTTTATCTAGAAGACAGATATCTCAATAAAGAAGAATCTCTAGAGGTTTTGATTCCTGTAGGATGCGGTGTCAGATTGTATTTTAATAATTATATAAAACGGCCAATGGTGTAAATTGAATTTTTACAGGACAGTGAAACATACAGGGTGGCCGGAGAAGTGTCATCCAAAGGAAAAATGTAGGTGCCTCATGTTAAGAGGTATTCGAATCACTCCCCATGTATGATCCGCGATATTGCATAGTTTTCGAGTTATGATTTTTTAAAATTGGTATTTGAAAATTTTCGTCCGGATCGGTTTTAATTAAATATTTTTTAATTTGCGGAAGGTTTTTTTTAAATATTTGTTTTGCATCTTATTCAATTTAAATTGTGATTTTACGTATAAAATAATCAGCTTCATAACATTAATGGAACCTACAAAAGTTTTGACCTAAAATTGAGAATTTATGTTCGAGCTTGACTTGACTTGAATTGACTTGACTTGAATTTTCAACTTTAAATTTAAAATATAAAAAGGCAATTTCTTTGTTTTTGGATAACTTTGAAAACTGCTTCAGACTTTTAGCTTTCATAATAATACAAAAAAATATATCCTAATAGGCTAGTATTCGCTGAAATCAGCTTTCAAAGATACTGAGGCGGAAAATTCCTAAGATAGTCATTTGATTAAAAAAATTAATTATTGCATTTTTTATCATTCCTAAGGCTAATTATGATAGAAAGTGTGTAAAGTAACCAAAACAATGTAAGAAAGCTAAAATCTGGATATTTTAAGTTAAATCATGAATGTTTTCTGCGGAATGTTTTCGGACATTGGGTTGCCCGTTAATCCTTTTTACCTAGAAAAACAATGGGTCAGGTAATGAAATATTGCTGTCTCTCTCACTCTCTGTGGCTAGATCTGGGGTAAACTAGAGGGATAACAAGCAACCGGAGTCGACGCAAACAAGAATCACCTCACTTTAGTCGTTTCTCACCTTGTGTTTACTGCTACTCGTGTCACCATTTTATCTCTACCACTACGCTTTGCTTTGCCCATGGACCATGCCTATGACTACTTTGCTCATTTATTGTTTTTTTTTTTACTTGAAAGTGTTAGAGATGAGCCACACGTTAAGTGAATATTCAGAAATGCATTATTTTTATGGAGTTGCACAAGGCAACGGTTATGAAGCAGCACGTAGCATGCGTAAAAGCACAATTTAAATTGAATAAGACGCAAAAAAATATTTCAAAAAAACTTTTTTACAAAATAAAAATAAAATAATTAAATCCGATCCGGTCGAAAATTTTCAAAAACCAATTAAAAAAATCATAACTCGAAAACTATGCAATATCGCGGAGCATACATGGGGGTGATTCGAATACCCCTCAACACGAGGCACCTACGTTTTTCCTTTGGACGTCACTCTTCGGGCCACCCTGTATATATATTTTTTATCATGCGCATAAGTTCATATGTATTTTCATTTAAAAAAAACTTAATATTCAGTGACATATATCAAAATATTGGCAAACAAATCCAACATCCCAAAGAATGCAAGTACTTTCATGAGTCATTTTTTTATACTATAAATGATTCCCTCCATACTTCTTCATACGACATTTGCTTTCTGACACTAATATATTAATATGATTTAACAGTGGTTTACTTATTTTTCTGTAATATCTGGTATTTTTTTTATGCAAAAGGGGCTACATAAATCGTTAGAAATAATAATTTGGATACATGTTCAATAAAATTTTACGCTTTATCACATTTTGAGGCCAATATAATGAATCAGCTGAGTATTTTAAATAGAGTTTTCACAATGTTTATGTATAGGTACCAAAACTGATACTGTTTAATACAAAATTCTGACGCATTATCATGGTTAAATATAATACATAGTAGCCAAAATACTACACCCCCACACTCATTATTATAATGATCAATTATTTTAATTATGTTTTCAGAATCGAACACCAATAAAAAGTAGGACTAAATTGGACGAAAATGTTCGTACTTCAGCCAGAAAACGTGCCCCTCAGAAATACTTACAAGAAAATAACTCCGATGAATCAGGTAAGATTTTTTTACAGTCTCGTGTAACATTAGGTAGCGCGTATTTATTAGTTGTTTCTTAGTTTATTATTGCACACATAATAAATAAAACATGTTTAACAGTTATTATTGTTATTTTTATCTTAAATAACATTGTTGATTAGTTTAGTGGTTAGCGCATTTGCCTACCATGCGAGAGGTTTCAGGCTCAATTCCCAACAAGTTTAATATTAAATATTTATTTAAAAAAGTGTTTGTGCACTGCAGTAGTTTAAAGTTCATTGAATGGCTCCTGGAGCGTAAGTCTAATAATCTTGCAATTTATATTACAATGTTATTTTTTGAGATATGCTGATTATTGTACCAATGCAGTGCATGCAGCCTATAAGGCAGCATGAGGGAATAATGATAAATATGTATTTAATAAAATAAAATAAAAAACTATTCTCTAGTTGGGTTGGATTATGCATCTATTATTTTATTTACAGAAGAAGATGATGATTTTGAAACAAAGAAAGCGAGTCAAAAGAAAGAAGTGTTTAAAAAGCCAACAGGGAGAGTGGGGCGTAAACGAAGATAATTAATATTATATTCTGTTATTAGCAAACTTAAAATAATTTGTTTATAATATTAAAGCGTGTATTCATGTATGTATGTGAAAGTACAAAATATAAGTTAGTTGATAATATAATTTTACTGTGCATATTAAAATTATTGTCTAACCCGACCATGTGAAAATTTATTATAAGTTAATTAGGTTCTATACTAAATAAACATATAAAACTAATGATTCCTGCTTATTTTTTAAAGTCTAAAAGGGCCAATGTCATAAATCACATTATTTTATTTATTTTATTTTCTTTTATTTCGGAAACATACAGTACAGTTACAAAGTTTAATATTTTACACAATTTGACTTAACTCTAATGGACAAGTGAAGTTTCCATATTATAAAGCAATTATATGTAAGGTTAATTATGAAAGTATAAAGAGAAGGAAAAAGAAAAACATAAATGAAAGTTGTTTAAAAATTAAGATTTAAGTGAAAAAAATATATTTTAAGGTTTGTAGTTTGTAGTGAGTATTTACAAATGGAAATAATATTAAAAATGAAGAAAATTTGTAAGAGTAATTAAAAATTAAGAATTTAAATAAAGAATGAAAAACATGCTCAGATGTAAAAATAAAATAAAATAGTAATAACATTTAAATTTTAAAAAGAGGAATAACATAAATATACACATATATATTTTAAGGGATTCAAAGAAACGATGAGAAGAATCTTTAAGTGAAATATAAGACAATAAATTTAAGTCAATTTAAAAAACATCTTCAAAATTAATGACACATTATAGTAAGAGCAGCAATATATTGATTTTATACACATACATAATATAAGTAATTAAAAGTAGTATTATTACCAAAGAGTAATTTTACAGCTATTTTATATTGTACGTATATTATTAAACTGTTTGAAACTACAGTAAAACCCCCTGTTTTACGTTTTTCAAGGGAGCAACAAAAAAGTGTAAAACTGAGGAAAACGCTTAAGCGAGGAAATGAAAAATGTATGGGAAAAATGAAATTACATAAAAATATAATTATTGTACTAGACTATACTCAATATACAGCAGAAAAATGTTTAAACTACCATCATTGGGGATTATGAATGATTTGATTTTATTAAAAATATTTTGTATTTTCTAAATCAAAACATCAATGTATTTTAACCTTAGGGATGTATGTACTCCAAGGTTTTAATTGTCTTCTTTTCACATTATATTTATAACTTCCAATAAAATTTTTATTTCCACATTTTTAAACTTTCTGCATCGTAATTTATTGATGTAAAAACTTTATTCTTCCTAAACATGCATCAACTGCATGTCCCAATTTAGTAAAATGTCAAAATTAGACACTTAAACAAAAAAGTCAATTACACTGCACCTACTTTGAATTTAGTTTGAGACAGTAATTTACACATTTTTTTATTTACCTCAATTTTATTCTTCTTTGGATAGCGAAATGTTTTTTTTTTAACTACTCGGATTAAAGATTTCTGTGCAATTGCTACAGGTTCAAGGGCGGTTTTTGTGCAAGCTCCCCAACCAATTAGACCGTAAGTCAACACAGAATTTGCCAGTGCATGGTATAGGTGTTTCAAATTCCCGACATAAACTATATTTCTAAGTGGGATGAAAAAATGTATCAAGCGCTGAATTTCTGCAGTTATAGTTTCAATTTGTTCATCCCACCTCAAATACATAGTTATTTAAAGATATTTTATACTTTGAACACTACTCAGTTTTTTGCAGTTGCAATTCACCATCACTGAACAATTATGTAAATGAAGTTCGTGAATTTCATTAGGTTGTCCCGCGGAAGTTGCACTAAAACGTATGAACTTTGTTTTCTTTTGACAGATCGAATGAGTTTTGAAAATTTTTCAATGTAAAACCTATGAAAACGTAAAAAAGTCAATTGGGGGAATATTTTAATGATAATGTATGGGAAGAAATGGGACCTAAACATTTTGGCGTAAAAAGCGGGAAAATGTAAAATTGAGGAATGTAAAACACTGCCACATAATAATGTGTGTGTATTACCTATAAAATAAATCATGGCTCGCCTCTGGTATCTACAGGCTACATATGAACAAAAATAAAAAGGTAACTTATCAATTTTATCTTGAAAAAACTTTATCACCTAAAAATTGGTTAAAAACTTATTTTTGTATCAGTTCTAAAAAAAATTTTTTGTATGTGCGACATTAATTTGATTCCGCCAAAATAGAATCTACTCCAAAAGAAAGTTCTTCAAGTTTTTTTACCAACTCATTGTATGCTTTTAGAGGCACACAATCGTCAAAACCACAACCACAATCTGTAGGCTGAAAGTAACCTTGGGTAGTGGTGGGGGGGCTGGATGGGTAGGAGGGGGTAGTGGAGCTGGTAGTGCGGCGGGGGTCCAGGTTGCCAGGGGGCCCAGGGGGGCCGGGGAAGCCTGGGAAACCAGAGGGGCCGGGGAAGCTTGGAAAACCAGAGGGGCCAGAGGGCTGATAGGTAAAAGTTTGGTGTTCTTGAAGAGAGGTAGTATGAGGCAAACCATTAGGATAAAACGAGGATTCGGTTGTAACCGTTATGCGTATAGATTTAAGATTTTGATTAAAATTGAACAATTTTGAAGTAAATGAATTTAACCTGATTGTAGCTATTCGTAGATCCTTTTTAAGCCGGACGTTATCTATCTCGAGAGATCTAACATCTGTATCGCTGGCGAAAAGAAAGTTTCCTTTTGGTGATTGTGAGATGTTGTTAGTAAACACTTTTAACAACTTTTCTTGCGTTTCTCTAATTATATTCTCAATGGCCTTTTTTCCAAAAACACTTTCTGTACATGGGTTTCCTTCTTGTTTGGTGATTCTGACTACTTTCCCTCCAGCTGTTGTTTTCATCCCCAACAGCAACTTGTCCAACCCCCCCTCTACTGCCATAGCTGTTATTTGGTCTCCAGCTTCCTCTATCCTCTCAGCTTGTACCTTATCATTAAGAATATTCAATGATTCTGTTTTTATAGCAAATAGACTTCCCGATCTTTCATCGCTCGAATGAAATGCGAGGATGAATAACTTGCCGTTTTCAAAGTCAAAAGCTAACTGATTAAAGCTGTGCTTTCCCGTTGTAAGTATTTCAACTTCTTTGTGAGAATCACTTTGTGACATATATGTGGTTCCATCCGCTGCATAGTATCTATTGTCTAGTTTGTCCACAAATTCATCCCAGGGTGGTATAATTCTCCTGGTCAAGACTGGGTTCAGTGTGCTATTGGAAACAAAATATGTTTGCGACTCTATGGCCACAAGTACCTTCCCATTTACATATCCGATGCGCTTTGGTGGTACGCTTGTTTCAATAACCATATCACACATGTAGTAATCCGAACAAATTTTTATTAAACTATCTTTACACTGACCGGTTTGAGAATTTCCGAAGCAGTTAGTTTTCCAAGTATTTTCAGTAACATCACTTTGACCGATAGTGAGTCGTATGCATACTAAAAATATTATTAACATAGTAAGATGACAAAAGTTCAACTTTCTTGAAGCCATTGAAAAGTTGTCGACAAACTAGAAAAAAAAAACATACATTGTTAACATATGAATATTTTGGATGTTTGTAGCACTAACTTTGTGGATCATCAATATATATAATATTGTTGAAAAATAGCAACTTGTTAAATAACCCTAAAGAGGGCAATGTGTTGTTGCCAAAACTAGTCGGTTGTGTAAACAAATAAAGTGATTCACAAAATTAAATATTTTTTATTTCCAAAAATATATATTATAATGGTTCTGGATTAGTTATTTGGTGACATTAGAATGGTAATGGGCCTGCCACACACTCGACGAGTGGCATGGGAAGTAGCGAGGAAAGGAGGCAGATACGTAGTGTGGCAACATTACTCGTCATGCCGCACGTCATGCTCCTCGTCGTACCCGCCGCTCCCTATTTTGTCGGTTTTTTGAGGGTGAGTCAACTGGTAATATGAGCGCGAGTTAGTGGCCACATGATCGCGCGGTCGCAGCACGCATCAAGCGCTCGCACAAGACGCACGAGTCAATTTTGAATTATGTATATTTCTTTGTATGACATTTTAAAATTATTATTTTTTTTTTTTTTTGTTGTTTTATTTACAAGATACAAAAGAGGTGAAACAAAGTATTAAAAAAAGGATAATTACATAGCAATGAAATACATATCAATGAAATACATATTAATGAAATACATATTAACAGTAAAAATAGTAAACAAAAATTCCCACAAAGGCATGGCCTGTTCGTACAAGAAATGTTTATGAATTTTTGCTCCTATAAATAAATAGACAGGTATAATATTTTTGTGTAATATATTCTGTAAAAGATTAAAAGGTACTTTTTTATTTTATAGTAATTAAAAAAGGGAATAAATTTTTTTAAAAAAACGTTAAAATATTCCATTATTCCATATTAATATACATTGATATAATTAGCTGTACTAAAAATGCTTAGCGCGCACGCTGTCACAGTTTCATCGTCCATTGTATAGAAAGACAAATAACAGTGTGGAACGTCGCAATTAATTGCGCGAGTAGAGCAGTGTGTGGGCGGAGAGGGCAACGTCGGGCGAGAGGGCGGCAGCGTGAGGAGCATGAGCATGAGCAGCGCAAGGAGCGTAGTGTGGCGGGGCTATTATATGCACACAGAGGTTAATTAAGGTAGTTTCAAACAACAATAATTTAAAGATCTTTTTACTCAATTTTTACTGAAGTTTTTAAAGTGTTTAAATCTTTGCTCGCGAATCTCATAAAAATATATTTATTTAACACATTAAAATATTTTTTGGTCTAAATTGGCGTTTCTGTTGACTTGGAGCATCTTCATCTTATTTAGATATAACTTATTTTCAACGAGTTTTTAAATCTAGTGATAACACATGTACGTAACTTGTTTTAAAAATAAAACAATAAAATATATGCTTACCCCGTTAAAGGTGTTTTCTCTGTGGTTACAGTAAGTATACAAGCTAGGAACTGTTTATATTTATAAATTAATATGGCCAAATTGATGTTACCCCATGTTTTGGATAACATAGCACCCATTGAATAAAAATAACAGATTACGATGAAATGAATCAATAACATTAAGATGGATTTTGACATAGATGGATTTAACTCTCTAGGGGGTTTATCAAGATTGATAAATTCAAGAAATCTCAGCTTCGATACCCATCATGGTTGATACAACATATTTATTTAAAAATGTGTTTTTATACTAGAATATTTCATTTTCCGGACTGGCACCTGAAGCATGAGGCTGATAATCTTATCTTGATGTAAAAAATAAATGATTGAGGTATGCTGCGGTTGATGTACCAATGGAGTGCCGTATGGACCACTAGGTGTGGAAAGAGAATGGTGGTGATGATGATGATGATGATTTTGCTGGACATTAGAGAAAATGCTGAGAAATTCCTCAAATAGGCCACTGCCGAAACATCTCACCCAATTGTCACTTAAAATCAAAGCTAGAATATGTAGCTTTGGAAGTAAACTTTCAAATAATTACTATTAATTAATACAATATTTATTAATTCACTATCAATTAATTCACTATTAATTCATTCAATTTTATCCCTTTCAAGAGTAAATATTAAGCAAGATAAATTATAATGCAACTCTCAAGTAAAAAAAAACATCTTCGAGAAGGATACTTATATGAAATTAGTTTATATTGCTCTGATCTGTCATAAGCTAATTTAAGTGCTCATTTTACGGAGTGTATCATTCACTGTTTTGCCTACATATCAATAAAAAAATTATCGATTTCTTTTTCAATGTCAATTCCAAAATCAATTTATTTCAAAATAAAACCATATAGATATAGATATATAAAAGACCAATCCAAAATGACAATAACAAATTATGTACATATATTTTTTAATACTTACCACTAAGTAATTCAACTTGAAATAATAGTGAGACCCCTAAAACTGGAAATTATTTTCCTATTTAGGATCCTGTTATTATTCTGATGCGAAAATGCATCTTTAAAAAAGAAAGCAGTAATCTGTTTTTATAATGAATTTAATTTTGTGTTTTTTTAATGTGGCTTCACTCTTTTACGAGATTATACATTTTTATTCAATGGCACCACCAAACTGCTTTTTGTTAAATACATGTCTGAGTATGTGTGTGGGCATCTCACTGACCTCAAACCGGTTATAAGACCACATCCATTTCGCATAAATGCATTGAACTATGCCTTACCTATATTTTTTATCAGAACATAATGTGTTTTTAAAACCACATTGTGAGTTTTGCGTTCACATATGAAAGTGTAATTAGCACAATTTCAGGATTGCACAGAATAAAATTTTAACGGATCTTCGTCGTTATACGACATAATGTTACGCAGAATTATGAAGTCGTGATTGACAAGAAAAGGATTTTATTGCACTGTAACTGTGAAGAACAAATATATAGTTAGATTCGTAAATACAATTCAATTTATTGAAAAAGTTTGCAATAATATTTTGAAAGGACATTTTTAAAAAATATTTTTGATTTTTACGATTCTGATGATTTGATGTGGGTAAAGAGTTACACACAAATATGAACTAAGTAAATATGATAAAGTTTATATATTTCAAATGGTAAAGTTTTTCCGCCACTAAGATCATCCAAGGAGTTGATTTATTTAATTGGGAAATATCCCATACTACGAATATCAATAAAAATGTATGAAATAGATTCAGAATAATTAATTGTATCTTCAAAATCAATATGTATATTGTGGAGAAATGTTTTCATATATAACTTTTAAAAAGAAAATATGTCACTCAAAAAATGCGACATGTTTGGCATTGATAGTTGTGACGTCAAGATTTGTGACCATGTTCTAAAAACACTTGAATGGTTTGACATAAAGTTGAAAAGGAACATGAATCGTGACGTATTAGGGGCGTGGCCAATGCAATTACTGTTTTTGCGGGAATTACAAATTTAAAAGCATTTTTTATGCTGCTAATAAGTAGCACAATTTTTTTTTTACTGGACAGTATTTCATAGATCCTTGTTACTTAAAAAATGTACAAAAAAAGGGATACTTCCCTATTATGAGGAAGAAAACTGGTCCCAGGACACTTCCCTGCGGAACTCCAAAATGAATATGAGAATCTCTGTTTCGTGCATCTCCTTGTGATGTACGTAGTACTGTTTGTGATCTCAATGTAAGAAAATTCTTTAGTCACTTAAGAAGGAGCTATATCTTTTATACCGGTATGCCTTGAGTTTTTTTTTTAAGTGAGATAACATATCAAAATCAAATTTTATATTTTCTTTCTTATGTTACACAAAAATATTATAACTGTCTATTATTTATTATAAGAGCAAAAATTCATTAGAATTTCCTTGTATACCCATGAACAGGCCATGCCTTTGTGGGATTTTTTTGTTTACTGTTTTTACTATTAATATGTATTTCATTGCTATGTAATTATGCTTTATTTTTTGAAAACTCTGTTTTATCACTTATGTTTATTGTAAAAAAAACAAAAAACTTTTAATAAATAAAAAAAAATCCTTAGTTTCAAAAAGACTACAATGAGCTTATTATCACCATCAAGACTGTGATATTTTGAGTAAGGGCAGCCATGGCAATAGCCTAAAAGTTTGAGTATTGTAACATCAATATGCAAAAATATTTACTGAACCTTATTTATTTATCAATTTGTTTCTTTTTTGGGTGATACCGTGTGTGTTGGATTTGTTCCGACGTTTCGTCAAACTTTTACGTCGATTTTTCTTCTTATGATTTATTCAAGTACAGTAGAACTCCATTTATCCAAACTCCAGTCATCCGGATTGCCAAATATCAGGATCGTTATCAGGAAATAAAAAATAAGGTTGTTAAATACCAAAAAAGGGTGCTGACAGCCGGCCCGTTTATTCATCAAAGAAATTGACTTGACAATTCGCTATATTATTTCAAAAGCAATAAAAGTGATCTTAGAGTAAATTTTGCATTTTATTTCTAAACATTGTCTTAATGTAATGGTTGATCTAATTATCTGGATTTTTGTATATCTGGATAACGTCTGGCACTCATTAATCCGGATAGTTGGAGTTGCACATATTGGAATTTCCTATCTCTTTATTTTTAATTGTTGCGGGCAAAGCAATATTTTATATAACATTGATCAAGCTATTAAGAGGATAACGTGTCTATTTAATTACACATAAAAGATTATTGCTTGTTGTTACATAAAACGAAAAAAAAAGTAACAATACGACCCATTTAATTAAAATAAGGATGATTTATGCTAAATAATAAAGCTATTCATTGACACTGAGACAAAGATGAACAAAACACAAATGTGAATTAATTATATTATAGTTACTGTATATTACATCTTAATCAATGACGCGTTATTGAATAGACAATTAATAGCTGGATCTCTGTTGTATAAAATTTTGCTTTGCCCTCAACAATTGCAAATAAAGAGATAGGGAATCGATATACATGCAAACATTCACAAGAGAAAGAGATATACTCGTACATACTTTCTTAGTTCGGATTTTTGTGTTACTCTTTGTCATAACTACGATACTATGCGCTGTATGTACCATATGTGGTATGAAAAAATCTGACAATGAGGAACTTCAGCCCCGTAGGAAATTGGACACAAAAAATGTTTTTTTGCATGCGGTAAAAATTAGAGCAATTAAATTGTACAGCAAAGTTTCTTAAAAATGTACGAAAAAAATAATCAAAAATATTTTAATAAAAACTAACTACTTTCAATTACGTCACTAGTTTATATGAATCAACTAATGATAAGAGAGCTGTGAAAGATATCCGGTTTACTTACCTTCAATGGGCTGATCGGCAAAACTGCCCGAGAATAAGCGGAAGAGAACTTCTGACGGTACTTGCGGAGTAATTTCAGAAATACAAAACTTTCAAAAATCATAGCGCTGATAACACGATATATATAAAAAAAAAATTGGCTTAGTTTTATTGTCTATTAACAAATAAAAAAAATCACTGGATTTCCTCATTTGAAGAAACAATCTCATTCATGAAATGTTGTACAAAAACTCTGTTCCTACAGGAATGGGAGATACATCTCCCATGACTTCAAATTAGTCAAACAGATATGAAGTCCATGAAACAATATGTCATTGGGTAACAATAATGAAGAAAAGGAAGGCATTTATATACCCACGAGTTCAATTTTATTTATTTATTCATATATATGTACATTACAAAATGGAATATCTTAATTCATACATATAGAAATAATTAAAATAATAAGGTAAAATTAGGTATATATAAAAATAACACATAAGTATACATAATATCCAGAGTAATATGTTAAAAAAGTAAGAGAATCTTGTAACGAAAAACTCCCTCAGAGACGTGAAAAATGTCAATGTCCAAAGTGATATTGTTCAACATAGAGATTGGCAGGTTGGTCCTGTATATTGGAATGTGAAACAGTCTATGCTGACGCTTTCTAAGGTAATTATCCGGAACATAAAAGCTAATGCTCCGCATAATTTCAGGGTTGTCAATAATACCGCGCAAAAATCGAAAGAAGTGCGTTGTTAAATACACATTCCTTCTATTATTAAACTGCTGTAACCAAGCATACCCTGGAGGAACTCAGTGGGATAAAGCCATGGATAATATCCGCACTCCCTTATGTAGAGAAACCGAAGAAATTTCTTCTGAACCCTCTCCACCATAAGAGAGTACTTCAACTCACACGGTCCCCGAATCATCGAGCCACTTTCGAGTCTACTTCGCATCAACGAGTTATAAAGAATTCTCAGTACTTGTGTACTACCAAAAACCCTGGCAGTATGCAAGACAAATCCTAACATCTTCAACGAACTATTACAAACTGTTTCGATCTGATCATGAAATGTCAGGGAACTCACAAAAGTGATGCTGGTGTTCACAATCAACTTCAAATAATTTAATTCAGTCAGACCCGTTGCACACCTCAATGTCTGATTATCTCGGAATACATTTTTCAGATCTCTCACTGTTGTTTTGAGCTAGCAATATGTAAGACAAATAAAATAAGATATTTTAATTTTTAAAGAATATTTCATGCTTTCTTGAGATAACAGTAATAATAATTTCAATATTTTATTTTGTTAATTTAGGGAGGCCAACAGACATGAGTATTACATAAATAAAATATTATATAGTAAAATATGTAAAAGTAAAATCTGATGTAGTTTTGGGACAGAGAAGTGGTGTCTTTATGCCAAAATCTAATTGATTAAAATGTGTTGTAAAAAAAAAATATTGAGGCCAAAGGAAGTCATATTTAGCATAAATTTGTGGTATTTAGTACTAAATTAAAATGAAAAAGACAAATAAAATACTTTAATTAATTTGGTTACAATTATTAATTATTAGATAATAATATTATATCATATTTAACCCTTCCCTTACTGTGCCAAAAACATCCTCGCGTTACAGTGGAGTGTAGTCATTATACATTCGAAATTGGGAGATTTTAATCGGAAAAATTGGATATTCGTAGGCAATTGCTTCAATTATTTATAGTTGAAGTTGAAGTCAAAAGTGATAATATTAATGGTGCAAGCGCGAAGACCGTCTCTAACAAAACTCGGAGAGCTACTGACGTCTGACAGCGTAGTGTACTGGCTCTTGGATTTTGGCCTGCGTGATGCGTAAAATTGTCCAGCTCGCAAATACACCTGTAGTATTAAGAGTAAGATCAAGAAGGGAGAGTTAAGTAAACTGAATTATATTTTCTTTTTGATTATTAACATCTAAATAATTTAAGCGATTATTGAACAGATCACAGGACATATAAAATAGTTTTGACAAGAATTTGTTTCACATTTGGGTAAATTAAATAATGTTTTTTCATGGTCTGGGCTAGTGGAATTTTGAAAGAGTCAATATTGATATGATATGTGATTGTATATAAATGATGTAATTGTAAATTATTTCATAGTGTCCTATTTATAAACGTTTGGCACGAATCGAGGTCAAGTTCTTTTTTGAATTCGTCTGCTTCGCTACTTGAAACTCTCAAGGCACATATACAGGACGATATATTTATTCATTCACAAATGATTTATATTTATCGAGATACAAGTCCCAACTTCATGCGACTGTGCTGAGTTGATTCCAAACAGAAGAAGCGAATTCCAATTGACTTTGAACAAGTACAATACAATACATGTTATACATTTGTGACAGTAAACAAAGTCTGTACAGTAAAAACTGAAAACCATTTTCATGCTGTAAAAGTAATAACCTTTTACAATAAAAATTCTCTGAAAATGGTATTTGCATGTACTTTACCTACTCATTTCTACAAAACACATAAAAAATGTCAGTAAACAGTATTCTCTGTATGAGTAAAACTTATTATTCATCATAATCATCATTCCGCACCCAGTGGTTCATAGGGCACTGCATTGGTACACCAAATGCAGCATATTACGATTATCGGTTAAATGAAGATTAGGTGATCAGTCTTACACTTCAGGTAAAAGTTCAGGGACAGTAAAATATTGCAGTGTTAAACCACCTTTAAAACAAATACTTCACATTGACCCTGCCAGGAAGTTAACCCGGGACCTCAAGCATGGTAGGCGAATGCACCAACCTCTACACTACGAGGTCAACTTATCCTCACTAGATTTATTTTTTTAGGATTTTTACCTGAGAGTTTATAGAGTCAAAAACGCTCGTCCAGAATTCTGTTTCTATTTGACACACATAACCGTATTATTCATTCACCAGGACATATATCATCATCATGATCATTTCGTTATCTTTGCCTAATGATGCAAAGGGCACTGTGTTGGTTGGTACCCTAGTCACAGGGTGTCAGTGATCATTTGTTTGTTCTATTGTTTTTTATTTTAATGCAATATTTTTACAATTTATTAAATCTAGTAAATTAAAATAAAACATTAACGTTAAAAATCACTGTAACCAAATTAACAAAAGTTAAACGAAAATAACAACGATTTCACCTACCATACAGGAAGCCGTAATAGATTCAGAAAAATGGACATCTGAAAAAGTTGGAATAATTGGTGTGCGTGCATGAGAAAATGCATAAATATAAAAGTGAGTTCTGTATTTAAATATAGAGTGGTGTGGTGTTCTACCTTCTCTGCTTATACTTACAATGTGATGGATTTTTTGTTTACATCTAAAACATATTCAAGCAGTTTTTGGTTTATGCTCAAAATAAAAATAAACTAGACCTTAAAGAAAAATAATTTAATTATATATGAGTTCTTCTTCTTCTTCACATTTCATGTCGGGTCCTCCCGACGTTAACGATCACTTGGGAGAAAGCTTCCCTATCCTGAGTAGTGCGAAACAGCTCCTCCACAGTTCTAATTCTGGTCCATGCTCAGATGTTTCGAAGCCAGGAAAGCTGTTTTCTTCCGACCCCTCTACATCCCTCGATCTTCCCCTTCATGACAAGCTGAAGTATGGCATATTTATCACCTCTTAACATATGGCCAAAATATGAAATCTTACGGAGCTTAACAGTGGTGAATAGTTCTCTATTAGTATTGGCTCTACGTAATACTTCATTGTTGGTTATCATATTGGTCCAAGATATTCTTAACATTCTACGGTAGATCCACATTTCAAATGCTTCAAGGCGGTTTATAATATTGACTTTTAGAGTCCACGCCTCTACACCGTACAGTAAGATTGACTATATATAACATTTGATCATTCGTTGTCTCAGCTTACGGTTTATATTATCGTCACAAAGAAGATTTTTCATTTTTCATCCATTGTTTCTTGCGAATATTTTTTTCGGGCTTTAAGTGTTCTTTGCAGACATCATGAATTGTATTTTTAAAATTATTCCACTGCTGTTCAACTGTGTCAATGAATGAGTTACTGATGTGTAAATAAAATAAAACATAAATCCAAATGGTTTAAATATTAAATAATCCTACCTTTATTAGAAGTAACATTACAGAACGGACTGTGTTTAAAGAACAAAAAAAAATTTGAGCACGACATTAATCTACATCAGCTAATATCGAATCTACTCCAGAGAAAAGTTCTGTAAGTTTTCTTTCCAAATCGCTGATTTTAAGGAGTGCATCTACTAATTTTTGCTGCACTTCATTATGTGCTTCTAAAGATACACATTTATCAACATCACATTCATTATTTTTCAATGTATAGTTGGTCTGAAGGCCTGGGGGTCCCGTGGGGTAGTTATGGGTAGGGTTCCGAGGGTAGCCGGGGGGGTTTAGATACCAGTTAGGACCGGGAGGGCCAGGGGGAGCTCTAGGTGAAGGAGGATTGGTTGGAAAGGCAACATTATCTGATTCAATAGATACTTTCTGGTCATAAAGGGTATCATCTGTTAATTTTTTGGGTGTGGATCGAAGATTTCTATTGAAACTTAATAGCTTTGAAGTAAATGAATTCAACTTGGCTGTAGCCACTCTCAAATCCCTTTTGAGTCGGACATTATCCATCTCCAGGACTCTAATATTTGTATCACCAGTGCCAAGTTCTCTACTACGCAGTAATTGTGAAATATTGCCTGTAAATATTTGGAGTAATTTCTCTTGTGTTTCTCTGATAATATTCTCAATGGCTTTCTTTCCAAATATACTTTCTGTGCAAGGATTTTCCTCCTGTTTGGTAATCCTTATTAGTTTCCCTCCACCTGTTGTTCTTATTCCCAGCAGTAGCTTGTCTAACCCGCCCTCCACTGCCATAGCTGTTATTTGGTTTCCAGCTTCCTGTATTCTTTCGGCTTGTACCTTATCATCAACAATATTCAATGATTCTGTTTTTAAAGCAAATAGACTTCCCGATCTTTCATTGTTTGAATGAAATGCAAGGATAAATAACTTGCTGTTTTCAAAGTCGAAAGCTAACTGATTAAAACTGTGTTCTCCTGTTGTAACTATTTCAATTTCTTTGTTAGAATCTCTTTTTAACACATATGTGGTTCCGTCCGCTGCGTAGTATCTATTCTCAAGTTTATCCACAAATTCATCCCAAGGTGGTATAATTCTTCGGGTCGACATCGGGCTTAATGTGCTATTGGAAACAAAGTATGATTGTGACTCTATGGCTACAAGTACTTTTCCATTCACATATCCAATGCGCTTTGGTGGTAAATTAGTTTCAATAACCATATCACACATATAGTAATCTGAACAGATTTTGATCAAACTGTCTTTACACTGACTGTTTTGAGAATCCCCAAAGCAATTCGTTTTCCATATGTTTTCTGTAACATTGTTCTGACTAATCGTAAGTTGTATGTAAATTATAAAAATTATCAACTTAGTAAAGTGATTGGATTTCAGATTTCTTGAAGCCATTTGAAATATTGTGGCAGATAATCTGAAAAGAAAACATTTGGTCCCTAATGATTATTTCAATATTATGTGATAATTTATTCATTTGAAATTATTTTCAAACTTAATGCGCAACAATATTAGCAAAATAAAACTTGAAGATATAAACTGTATATTTATTATGTCATAATTACACTGAAATGATAATAAACCATACTTTATTATTTTTGTAGGTAAAATGTGACATTAGTTAAAAGCAGAAGCAATTATAATACCTGATAGGATTTCGGAATTGAGAAATGAACCACAGAAAAAATAGACTTATCGAAATGCTAACTAGTTATACTAACACAAAGTTATAAATAAAATATAGAGTATGAATACCAAAAAGAATTCAGTCTGGGATCAAGAATGACCTACATAAGTTGATAATATTAAAATTACATTGATACCCTTGATGAACTCTCTAAGATTGCGTTGTACCAAAAGTAAATATAACTAATGGTGTAGTGGGAAAAGCAGCTAACTGTAATTACACAGCTCAGGTAAACCTTATTTAATGTATTGGGCAAAAACCTCGTTTTTCCCCCTCTTTATTAAATAGATTTCTTTTAAAATTTAAAAACGCCATAGAATAGGTCATACACTCATATTTTAGATTTAGTAGGAGTGAAATAAAAGTAAATTATTTTGTTTATAACAATTTTTATTTTATTAACTCTCCGATGAGCGACAAGGTCTGTCCAGACCTTTTGTACTTTTAAAGCCGTGTAATATTTTTTTCTGCCATGTAAGAATCAAAAGTTTTTATGACTTTCTCAATGTCGGTGCGGCAAGCCCAACGGAAGCAAAAACAGCATGTTTTCAAATATTTCACAGCGAAAATTTATTTTTCAAAAACATTTTTCTATTTGAAACACTACAAGTGTGCAGTGTGCAGACCTAACATGCATTTTTATAGGTTTCTATAGTTGAATTCGTCGCATAGTGGATATGTGTAACATGGTTGGGCGCCCCTTAAAACATGTTTTCGAGGCAGTTGGTGTTTTAGTGTGTATACTTGAATTTAAGTTCAGTTTGACGGCGGCAGTGTTCAGTGGAAAGCATGGAAAGTTTTTTTTTGCTGTTTAACTTGATTTTTTTTAGGTTTGTTTTGACAAATATTGCTATAATTATCTTTGTTTATTAGTTTTTTGTACAATTAGTGTATTTACTAATTGTTCAGTATGTGTTTTCTGTAGTTCGTGGGAGATTTTTTGCTTTAATTTATAATATTTATTTCAAAGAAAACAGTATCGCTTTCGTCGTTTCTGCAGACAGTAGATGAGTCAGTAAATGAGGGAAATATGATGTTCATCATTAAACAGTCGACACGTTACAGAAAGAGGTGCAGATTATGATGCGCGGAGAGCACAATTATTTTGAGAAAGTGGTCAAGAATCTAAGCCATTCGAGGCCAAAAAAGAAGATGATTAGGACTATGTGCCAGAGGAGGATGAGGTGGAGGTTGAATTGGAGGTAGAATTGCCCGGAAGCGATGATGAAGTATAATGGAAGTATCCTGCAACGGTAGCCGAAACTTTAGAACGAATCTGACTTAAATGGGATAGCAAAAAAAAAACGATACATATTATTTCCTTATAATTATGTTAAAATGACAAACCATTTTTCTAAGACAAAAAAAGTGTCAAGTAGGCCCATAGAATTAAGAATAGTCCAGAAGGAGCGTAGAATCATATTTGAATACATCGGACTGTGTCCAATAATCCCCTCACTATGCCCCACTTTCGCCGCGGATTCGCGATGTCACCGCGTAATGTTGCGCGATGGGAAAAAAATAAATCATAACACAAATGTAAGGTAAAAAAAAGCAATCTGTTAATTTCTCTCAAATTTTATTGTGCATGCGTAAATATTGATTGACACAACAGAGTAGATAAGTAAAGGGTCATTTAATAATAGTATTAAATTAATGAACTTTAAACTTAAAATATAAAACAAATTTTATTTGATGTAAAACAGATACTTTTATATCATCTTAAATAATATTTGATGTTTTAAAGATAATGTCGGTCAAATGTCCACCACAGAGTTGTTTAATCCGAGGTCCATTTTTTATTAGTTCTCTCATTAGATGAGCAAAGTAGGGTAAAAAAAAATACTACCCTGGCAACAATAACGAAATTTCCATTTTGTTTCTTCGACAATCTGACAAATGGAAAAATAATTAAATTTTTAAGTAACGCATTTGCTACTTAAAATTTCATTAGTTTGCTAATTACACATGAAATGTGATACCATCATGTTTTTTTAAGATCCTAGCAGTATTTCTATACTTTAAAAGGACATAACATGGAATCGTTGAATTCAAATCAGGAGTTGCGTACTGAGCGACATCTACAAAGAAACTAATGGGTCAAAACGTAAACCTACTCATTTATGAGTAGTTCAGTCGCCTTCTGTTTGATGTGCGTATGCGGTTTCTGGACTATTCTTAATTCTATGGGTAGGTCATAGATGCACTGGATGAATGGAATCGAGTACATGGAAGCATATTCTGGAATCAGAGGTGGTATAGATTGGAGCAGGTTTTTCCTAATATCTGTGTCAAGATGGCAGGTAAAAGAAAAAGATGCATTTCAAAAACTTTATGTTTATTGCATATGGATAAGAAAACCACAGGTTAATTTGTCTTAGAACATACACATCAAGTTGTTTGTCAAAAAAGAATTAAAAAAAAAAAGTTTGTTCCTTGAGACAGGTGATATGAGTGATTTAAGTCAAATTTATTATAAATAAAATTTCATGAGGTAGGAATGTCAGAATAAATAAGACAGAAAAAGGGGTACATGGAACATTACGTAAGTTCATATTTTTTTTTATATATAATACACTTCCACTCGTTTGCGAGTGATTTTAAAAATTCAATTATTACAAACTTTTATGCTGTTCATATTTTGTGTTAGTTATTTAGATTTACATTCGTATTTATTTTTGCATCATAACAGGCCAGAAGTGCCAACAACAGTGGTGAATTTCAGCACAAAACACCCAGGTATGAGAAAAATCACATTTAATATTTGTGTTCTCACCGGGAATCAATCCGAAAACTTTCATGCAAGTGTCTTAGATATTACACCATTGAGGTAGCCAAATATAATTAATGATAATTTGGATTAAATGATTATTATTTTAAAGGGAAATATACATATAATACTAACCCCAGTTGTATTAGTTCAAGCTTTTAAGATAAACTATTTTGTTTTTAATTCATTAACTTCAGCTAAAATCAAATCAAATCCATAAGTAAGCTCTGCTAGTTTAGTTTCTAGCTCCTCATTTTTATGATGCTCTGCCAATAATTTGAGATTAACTGCATTAAAGACACCAATTGGTATGCATTTGTCAATCTCTGCAAGTGATTTCTTTGAAGGGCGCGTGGGAATAGAACGGCGGGGGGAAATTATAGAGTCGGTGGATTGTTGTGGGCGATAGGTTGTAGGTGGCAAAGGGGAAGAAAAAGAAGGTAAGATTGTAGGATTGTTAAAGTCAATTATATCAGGTTGAGAGGAATTTTCATTACCTAATAAAGTTTCTGTTTCCAATGTTAAGTGAGTAGATTTAAGATTTTTATTAAAACCGAACAGTTTTGAACTTATTGAATCCAACTTGGCTGTGGCTACTTGTAGGTCTCTTTTAAGTCGAACATTATCCATTTCCAAAGATTTCAAGTCTATATCACTGTTTAAAAGATTATTATTTTTCGGTGATATGGTGATGGTGTTAGCAAGTAGCTTTAGAAGCTTATCTTGAGTCTCTTGTATTATATCTTCAACTGCTTTTTTACCGTACACATTTTCTGTACAAGGATTCCCTTTCTGTTTAGTGATTCTGACTAGTTTCCCTCCCTTTGTTGTTCTTATTCCAAGAAGTAACTTGTCTGATCCTCCCTCTAAAGCCATCGCTGATATTTGGTCTCCAATCTCCTGTATTATTTCAGCTTGCACTTTATCATCAACTATATTTAATGATTCAGTTTTTATGGCAAATACATTTCCGAATCTTTCGTTGTGTGAATGAAATGCAAGGATAAATAACTTGCTGTTCTCAAAGTCGAAAGCCAATTGATTAAAGCTGTGCTCTCCTGTGGTAACTATTTCAATTTCCTTTTTCGATTCACTCTCTGACATATATGTGGTTCCATCAGCTGCGTAATATGTATTATCTAGTTTATCAACAAATTCATCCCAAGGTGATATAATTCTCTTGGCTGATACCGGGTTTAGTGTGCTATTGGAAACAAAAAATGTTTCTGACTCTATGGCTACAAGCACCTTTCCATTTACATATCCAATACGCTTTGGTGGTACATTAGTTTCAATAACCATATCACACATATAGTAATCAGAACAAATTTGAATCAAACTGTCTTTGCACTGACCAGTTTCGGAATCACCAAAGCAATTAGTTTTCCATGTATTTTCTGTAACATCGCTTTTACCAACAGCGAGTTGCAGACAAATAAACAATATTATTGAATTTGTGGGGTGCCAATATTTCAGTTTTCTCAATGTCATTGTAGGGAAATATTCTGGAAGAAAAGTTGTATGGTACTGGTTACATCGTCTCAATGGTGTATTGATTTAAAAAACTAGAGTTGAAAAGATTCAGTATTAATTGAATTAAGTATTATGCTACTAAAATAAATTTTTAAAAAATTATCAATTTTTATGCAAAGTCCTATTTAATAAGCACAATTAGTTTTAAAAACAATTGTTCCTGTGATCATAATATGCAATGTCAACAATGATCATTGTACCATGTACATCTATGTATTCTAGGATAATATTATATTAGTAAAAATGGAATTCCTAAACCATACATAATTTATCCTTGTTGATCGATTTGGTGTTTATTTTGTAGAATTCCATATTTAAGCTTATAATATAAGAAATCAAACACTGATTTGAGTCTAGTGAACACATTATTTTATTTTTACAAATATAAAAATAAAAATTTCGTGACAATTGTTTCACCTTGTAAGGGTATTTTCGTTTGAACACACACATTTGTTTGAGTGTTCAGTAGACTCAAATCAGTGTTTGATTTCTTAAATTATAAATTTTTATAATTTATCCTACTTACATAAAAACGTAGAATATCGAGTTTTGATAGATCATCAAACTAAACAAACCGTTTCGATTATTTTATTACCGTTACTATTCAATAGTAAAATAAATTAATAAAAGCAAAAATATGAAAACATTTTTTTATATTATCAATTCATTTATTTTTAATTATCTATTATTCAAAATTATTTATGTTGATTTCATTTTCACTTGACAGATTTAAGCTTTTAAAATACATTTTAAAGCAACAAATTATCTGGTAGACTCCCAAAAATCCTGGACCAAGTAGTACTTAGTACTATTATTGTAGGAACTATCTTGTCTTACAAGATTAATGAAAATAAAAACATAACTGGTTATTCATTATTCGATTATTTGTTGATAAATTATGCACATCACTACTGACTGGAAATGGAAAAGGTTATTATAGTCCTTAAAATATAGCTGCTCGGGTTTCCTAGGAAAACGGTGCTGATATCTAGAATGACATTTGTCAGAAAAAGTGACAGTAGTAACGTCAAAGGAGTTATTTATATAGGCACACGAAAAATCATTCATATCTGGCGTGTTAATTTATTTATTTAATACAATGCTTGACACATAAATTAACATTAATTTATAAAATCAGCTTTAAAACTAAAAAAAAAATAACCTAATTATTAACGCCGTTCTTACAAGGTTACATCATTTTGCAAAAACGTTAGAGATGGGACAAATTAATCAATGTAAATTGATCGAATAAAAAAATAATTCATTTGATGTTGTTCATGAAAAAAGTATAAATGTCTTATTTTTGTGAATAATTGTGTTAAATACACTATAATAGCCTTGTTTTAGCGTTTTTCTATCAATTTTCGGAAGCAGAGTTTCATGATTGCATGAAATAACTGATAAAATCGATTTGATCAGTGATCAGTAATTTCCATCACTTATTTATTAAATTATTTATTTATTTATTCATTAAAAATTACTAAACTAAATATTTACGAACTTATTGAGGCTTTTTAGGTTATGCCCGTGTCAAGCCATAATAAATAACAATAAAAATACATGGTAAATTTAATTAGATCAAATTATAAAGACATAGAATAACATTAATTTAATGAAATTAGTTTGACAGCTGTCTTCTAATCAAGCTATATTTGAAGGACTATAAGTTTTATAGTAATACTTGTTGTGTTTTTGTCTTCATAGAAAAAATGCAGTTGTTAGTTGTTAGTAATTTTTATAATTTAATCTGATATAAATAATTTACCTTGTGAAAATTTAATATTTTGTCTAAAAACATGTCATTGCTGCAAGTGTGCAAAGAATAAACTGTTGAATTTTTATGAGAGTCCATTTAAATTTTATTCATTGCCAAATTATTAGACCATCTACAGGGTGAGCTAATAATGAGAACATTTTTATCAAAGAGTTTCATATAGACAGTGGGTTTATTTTAATAGATATCACTTAATAAAGTACTACAATAGTATTACAAATATATTACAACTATCGGTTATTGATGAGTGTTTTTATAATTTTTGTAAAAAAATTTTGATGAAACTTTAAGTTCAATTTTTTGTTTGCTTATTTCAGCATTGTGTTTTTCAGGTAAAAAAAAGTTTTTATAAATTCTCATGTGAGTAAAAATAAAATAAACTAAAAAATCTGAAAAATGTAGGCATTCAACATTTCAGAGTTTCCTAGTAAGGAATAATAACTACTGAGTTTAAGACAAAAGGCTTCGAAGCACAATTTCGGTCAAAGTAGTTTTATTAGTTTTAATTTATTAAAGATTATGTATAATATTAGAACTTAACTATAAGCACCTGCTGACGAACTGCATTTTATGCAGTTCACTAGGACTCGATAATTTATATGTTAATTTTTGTATGCTTTTGATAAATAAAAAAAAAAAAAAAAAAATTGTTTTTAATCAATGACATGGGTCTCATAGATATTATGGTAAAAGGATCGCACCAATAGGTGTTTGCGGTTTAAATACTTTTGTTAGAACATAATCATATAATACCTATGTAATTGTTCAATATTTAAACTAATGAAAATGCTTTTTCCGCACTTATTGTGTTTGGAAGCTTTTATCCTGAACATACTGTATCATGATGTTTCTATCTGAAAAAAAAAAAGGAGTAAATATGTTCACCAGAAAAACACATTGTAGACATAAAAGTATATACATTTAAATAAATGGATAATATTACAATGTTAAAAATGTAGAATTTAATACATAATATTGACTTTAGTCTAAAGAATACTTTTCTATATCTTTGGATATTCTAGGATAATTACATCTTAATGGTCAACCTGTATCTAATTTATTAAAAAAATTAACCAGTTACAAAACCACTTCCAATAATGGGTATATTGAATTTTAGTGAGACTATTAAAATATGCACACCCAGTGTCTTTAAAATAAATCATAATTGTACATAAATTATTAAGTAGTTAGGTACCTAGTTAATAAAACAAGTTTAACCCGGTATAACTATGGTGAATAAACAAATCTGCGGTGAATAGTAATGGGTATAAAAAACCCGATAAACATTGATTAATTTATGCCACACAATATTTATTTTTCAAATCAATTTTTATGGGAGGTTCATCATCATCATCATCATCATCATCATTCCCTTTCCGGACCTAATGGTGCATAGGACACTGCATTGCTACACCAATTGCAGCGTATCTTGATCTTTTTTGTTACATGAAGGTAAGTTGATCAGTCTTACGCATCAGGTACCAGTATAGGGACTATGAAATATTCTAGTGAAAAAATACCCTTTTAAATAATATTTCATATCAACCATGTCGGAAATCAAACCCGAGACTTCTTGCATGGTAGGCAAATGCGCTGACCATTACACCACGAGGCCGAGAATTTATGGGAGGTTAGCAGTATAAAAATGACCTTTTCCCATTTGATCTGTCACTGGAAATTTTATAGTTTAGTTTTTTAAACTGAAGTGAATCAATTACAAATAAATAATATCTATAAGTTAAAAAAAAAACATTTTTAAATGAAAAAAGTAAATGACTTAGTATTATCAGTATACCGGTAAAACCCTCTAAATGCATTATTGACTTAACTGAAAAAAATCTTTTTGAATTTTTGACTCAAGAAAAGTTTTTACATACTCATGAAACCATTTTAGTTTCTTTAAATTGTTACAATGGATGAGATTTCGAAAAAAAATAATATAGTCAATGGAATCAATGGTTTTCACCAGACCATATGAAAAAAGCCTCATAGGATTTTATTGGCTGATAAAGCTGGAAAAATTACTTGCATTTTCAATTTTTTACATTTAGAGGGTTTTATCAATATACAGATATGCCAAATGGTAGGCTGACAAATTATTTAACACCATTTCCATTATATCATCATCATCATTCCCTTTCCGCACCTAATAATGCATAGGGCACTGCATTGATACACCAATTGCAGGGTTACTTGATCATTTTTTGTTACATGAAGGTAAGATGACCAGTCTTACGCTTCAGGTGCCAGTCCAGGAACTATGAATTATTTTAGTGTAAAAACATATTTTTAAATTAATATTTCATGTCAACCATGTGGGTAATCGAACCCGAGACCTCTTGCAATCGTAGATAAACGTGCTGGCCACTACACCGTGAGGCCGATATTTCCATTACATAGGTGTATGTATAATGTACGTTGGGCGTTGGGCGTTGGAGGGTTAAAACTTTAGTAGCTACAAATTACTTTATAAAAAAAGAGTTAGTTGTTAACCTTGTGTATGTTTTCAATAAGTTGAAGATGTTGAGTTTTGCAAGCTGTAAATACAAAAATGAAACTATAATTTATTTTAGAAACCGTATCTGTTGGTTTTAAGCAAACGACAAGATAGAGAGTCAAACCATAATAAAATGTTTCATGTTATTTATAAATAAGTCGTCTTATTAATTCTAAACTATCCCAAACGCCAAAACATAAAATGTGCAGGAGAGTAATTTTTACAATTTCACAAACGGTACGTTCCAAAGCTGGTATTCCGAATGCATTGACTGCGCGCTATAATGCGTATTTAGTATGTAAAACGCACTATACGGGGCGGGGCTATGATTGCGTTCGAAGTACCAGCCCAGAGTATTGTTAACGCCATGATATTTTAAAATGGTTAAAAGCAACTAAGGATAAACAGAAATTATTGAATGGGTAATTTAAAAAGTATTGCATTTTTGGCATTTAAGATATATAGTGTATACACAGGAAAGGAATTTAATAGAGAATCATATTTTTAAAAAATGTATATATATTTGCGTTATGATATCCTCAAATATTTAATTTTGAGGGCAATTTTCAACAGGTTGTAAATAAGTCACTTTTCGAAAATGGGAACCAAGGTGGGGGAGTGGGATTCGAATTATCGACCTTTGAGCCATGAGTCTGAGACATTAGCCACGGGATCACATTCTGTAAAAATTAGCATTTTCGAAAAGTGTCGTTTAGGATAGTTCTGAATTGAATGGACGAAATATTGTACCTCACCATATTATAAACATGTAGGTATGTGTTATTTTTATGAATTGTCATTATGTACCATAAAAATTACGTAACTGAAATAAATTGAATCAGATTATTGTTTCTTTTTCATAAAATTATTTTGTTTTTTATTAACAAAAAGTCATCCCAGAAAATATATTGTTTATTAAAGAATCATACTTTTCATTTGACTGGAAAAGTCTGTAAATATAAAAATAAATCATTTTAACCACCTATGCAGAGCAGTATTCAAAAATAAACAGGAATAATTAAGTAAGTACTTGGATAAATGCATGTTTAACCTCTCCAATGAAAAAATGAGTGTCCGGGTGGATTAAGAATACAGTTATCCATGTAAAATAGACCAGAACCCTGGACAAGTGTTTTCAACTCGATGGTTACTCTCGGGTAAAAATTCACAAAAAGGAAAACAAATGGAGACAAGTCTGCCATGTGGTGTGGTGGTTAGCACGTTTGGCTATAACATTTGAGGTCCTGAATTCAATTCTTGGGAGGGTGGATGTGAAATATTGGTTTTTAAGGCGGTTTTACAGTATAATATTGCATTTTTCCTTGAATGGCACCGGAGCTTAAGATTTTGATCACCTTCTATGCAATGAAATTGATCAAGATACTCTGCAATTGGAGTACCGATGCAGTTCTCAATGCACCCTGGGTGCGGATAGGGAAGTGATGATGAGGATGAAAATATTGAAATAACTGCTATTATTTGTATTATTTGCTTACTTTCTTTCATATTTTGTCTATGATTTTATATTTTATTTTGAATAAAGCAGTTTTAGAGTATGCTGATTTCTATTTTCCATCACCTCTATGCGTCTACCTAGCCTTTATTATTTTGGATATACCTCTCTAGCCGCATTGAACTTGCGGGGACATTTTTGGAAGTCACCTAAAAAGTTTAATATATCAACCGGTCATGGGTAATATTAAACACACATAATAAGACATTTTTGTTAGTTCTAACCATTCCTATAAAAAAATATACTCGAATTTTATGTTATGGGGATCCTAATATTAGGGGATTCGCTGCAGCTACAAATATTAAACTAATTATTAAAGTACGAAAAGGAATCATAAAATATAATATCAAGGTGCCAAAAAAGCCCCATAGAGAGAAATTTTTAAAGCCTTTGATGTGTCTGAGATATGCCTAATGTATACTAAAATCATTATTCTAGACATATTTGGAGATGGACATTGTTATCCCCCTGCTCATAAACATGAATTTATAACAAGTTATCTCCCTGCTCATGAACATGAATTTTTTAACAAAAGTTATCTCCCTGCTCATGAACATAAATATAAATATAACAAGAGCAAGAAATAATATGATTAATGTTTTGAGTATATCCAAATGTTTGTAGTCAGGCAGGATTTCCTCCCTAAGGAGTTATTTAAATCTAAATTTGTTGCAACAGAGAGAGAAAACATTTTTGAGAAGGGATATGGAAGTCTAGGCATTTACACGACTTGCGACCTGTCATTGGCTGCATCCCTGTACATTTGGACGTACTAAAAACATTGTCGATTAAATTAACTGGTATAAGAAGTACAGAAATTTAAAAACTGTTTTCAGGCGTTGCCTAGTAGGTGAAATGGCTCAGCCGGATGAATCTCACCCACGTGATAAAGGTTTCAGCTCTTTTATTCTTTATTTCACAAAAATCAACAGATAGAAGAGTAGAGGCAATGTGGATGTTTAAACATATGCAGAATTGCGAATGTTACACAGTATGTAAATAATATCATTTTGTCAACATTCCCCTGTTTAATACAATATTTGGACAAAGGTCCGAGGATTATTTTTCCGCCAAATTATTTTATTTGTTTCTATTTAAAATTTAATTACCTAACTGATAAGGAATTATATTTCAAAAGAAAAATCAAAATCTGGGTGATGAAAATTAAGATAGAAAAAATAAAAACAATATATGAATGACATGTGAAATGTGAAATACGTAAAAAAATAAAAAAATAACGCTGTACCTACTGTCCTCCCTATAACAGGTTTCCTTAATGAGAAGAACTTTTTAATTCATTTCGTATAAAGAATATTTGATATGGTACCTTTGAAAAATTTTAAAATCATCATGAACAAACAAAAAATGATCGATACTGCCTGTTGAATTAAAGCTGGCGCGTTCGCAAAACTCACACAAACACATTAAAAAAAATTACAGGATGTTGATTTAAAAAAAGGTCATATCAAATTTTAACCAAATGTGCTATCTTTTTTGTTTATCAATAAGTGTGTATACATATTTTCTCCAATGTAATTTGCACTGTGCATAAAAATTACATTGTATTCATTATCATTATAATGAACACAACATATGAAATAAAAACATACTTTTTTGAAAAAAACAAAAGGGATTATTAAAAACATTTAATATGATATCTAGATTTTGAAAATCAATATTCTGTACATTAAAAATGTTTTTGTGTAAGTTTTGTGAAAGCGCCAGCACTAGATTATCGATCTGAATTGATTAAATGAAGAAGATAATTAAATGAAAATATATATTTATTGCTGGAACCGGGTTGTGGTCCCGTGGTAGTATTGTGGACTCACGGACCAAATGAGCTTATTCACAGATACTACATACTACACAATGCGTTTGTGTAAGTATTACGAACGCGACAGCTTTAAAAAATCCACCAGTACCAGTTTATACCCTATCTTAAGATACTATTTTTGTTTATGGCAATATATATTTTTTCTATGGCAATGATTTATTTTTCGATAAACGTCACATGTCAAATTTGAAACGATTATTATTTATTATACACAATATTATGACTTGTAAAACGCTGGTTTAATAATTTAGTGTTTTCCTGAAATAGGGTAATTAAAGTAATATAAAAATAGTATACTATTTGGATAAAGTTTGATTTAATTTTAATCACAATATTTTAGTTTTTTAATGCATTGATGTTAATTTTCGTGACCCATCATGTTTATCATATTTAAAGTGAAATTTTAATATCATCGGTTGGTTCTTAGATAAAGTATAAGTAGGAAATTCTCAGTAACTGTATGTTATCTTGAAATAGTTTTGACTAAAAGTGGCAAATATGTATTACTGTTTGCTGATTATGACTAGTTCTCTTTTATTCTGGTGTGCAGATACCTCTAACCCTCATATGCGGGCAGTCATGAAGTTTCATTCAATTTGTCGGGGTGGGCTTTACCCTAGATCACAAGTGAAGAGATTTGATGTTCCCGAAGCGAAGGTCTCTTGGGATATAGACTTTCCAGAATACAACCCACCAGTTTATAATTCTCATACCTTGGAAGGAAAATCATACGCCGATCCGGATATTGGTAAGTTCTTAAAAGAGTAACAAGAAAATATTAGTAAGTTTTGTAATTGGGAAAGTACCGAGTAAGAAACAACAGAATTTCAAAAACAAAAAGTAGTGATGACCACCACGAAATGAACACGATTTTCCGGTAATGGGTAGTTGAGAAACTTTCGCCAAATATGGACAATACTCCAAACATAGCGTCCAATTAACCCTACCCTTACTGTGATAAAAAAAGCCACCCTTTACGGTGCTGTGTAGTCGAGCGCCATATGTCCTGCAATATGACGCATGAAAGTAATTATGGTCTTTTGTCAAAAGTACCATCTCAAAGAAATTTGTATTTGTATGAAAAAATAAGTTGGAGTAATCAGCTAGTTTCTTGGCTCACCGCAGGCGCTAGGCGCGCTTTATTAATATTAATATTTATATGAGGATAAAAATACAAACGGTGGAAGTTATTAAAATAAAATAGTAATTGTTTATTTGTTTTTCTGTAAATAAAGTTACAGTGAAACATTATTATGGTCAGTCAAAAATAATTGTAAGCTGCGCATAATCACTTCTATACACGGTTCGCCCCTGGTCAATGCTCATGCAAAAATGAGAGATTTAAAATCTGAAAAATGAAATATTCAAAGGCAATTGCTTCAACTAACTATATTTGAAGTCAAAAGTGATGATATTTGAAATATAAGGCTAATGCTCACAATACGAGCTGATGGACTACCCTTAGTGAAACTCCGAGAGCAACTGGCGTTCTGTGGCAGTGTGAAATTTTCTCTCTCGCTCGCGAATATATCTATAGCCTCGAGAGTAAAGATGTTAAGAGTGTTTGAGACAGTCGCATATTCGGTACCCTTTTACTTCACCGCCGCAACAATACGACACGTTGGATGGTGCAATATTTTCATTGTAACGGTGATTTATCTCAGATTTATGATAAAATGCTCTTCTGTGCCCAACAAGTATTTATTATTTAATTATTTCAAACGTAAATGTATAAAGGAAGAATACCAAAAATCTTAACCTATTTATTATTTTTATAGAGATATTAAAGTTATTCGATGCAATGTGTACTAGCTACCAGTGGCGTGCGTTCCAAAAAGGCACATAAACAGTGCAGTACTAGAATTTCATTGAAATAATAGCAAAAAATAATATCAAAAATATTAGTAACTATTTTTAAAATTTGAAAAACGCGCCAGAGATAACTATGTACCGATCAGCACGCCGCTATCGGCCTGGGTCGGGAGAAGCACGAACTACAAATGCTTTTTTCTTCCAAAGGAACATAACGCGATGCGGTAACGAAATATGTATGTGTGGGTTTTATTTCAGTTGTAATTACGCGTGTATGTGTAAGCTAGTAGGCAGTGCTTTTTGAACGTTGGTAGGTACATTGTTTTAGAAAGAACAAACGAATACGTTACTGACATCTAGCGTTTTTTTTATTATTATTTAATAAAAGACAATCATGTCGAATAAATAACCTCAAATTGGTTTCTGTTATAATTATACAATCGAGAAAATTTTTGTTTCGCATTTATTTAAAAAAAAAATAATAAAAAGATAATTTTTTGGAACTTATTGATTTGGTAGCTAAATATATCGTATCTTAGAAAATCACTTGCAATTGTCTAGTAGTGCATTTACGAGAATATCTAATAGAGCCCAAAATTATTTAATTTCGAGTGTAGCAACCGTAATAAATGAAAATATAAAAATATTTAAAAAAGGATTTCGTAGTAATATATTATATAAATTATATTTAAAATAAGAAATATGTTAAATCAATTTAGCATTTATTTTTGATATTTGATGTAGCTTGGGTAATTTCAATATTAACTACCTACAGCATAGTGATTCAAACTAATGTGACTAGTGAAGGAAACTGTTTGGTAAGATTGATTAGGTACTTATACTATATAAATCGTACTTTTTTTTCTACTGCCTATCCTAGTTGAAAACTCTGTGCACGCGACTGCTAGCTACACATCACCGGGAAGGGAGAGTTAAACAAACCACCAACTCAAAATAACAAGATTCAAGAATTGCGTGAATGGCTGTTAGCAAACAATTAATTGTACCTACCTAGAATGCAAAAACTTTTTAAAATTGAGATTATTAAATTGAATTAAAAGCCCCTAGTGCATAAAATTCACAATCTTCTTACACAACATGGTTACCTATTGTTCTCTATAACTCTAGTAATACGGTTGCCTCCATACCACTATGAACCAAATCAAGCTGATTTGGAGCTCGTTTAAAAGAGAAGTAAATTAAAAGAATGTTGTAAGGGACAAATCAGAAGTCCCACAATTTACTATCACTTCAGTGTCACCACATTGTGGCCACGTCATCCATTTAGAAGAAAAATATGATAAAATAGTTGATTGTCGAAACTTACATGACCAATCCTTTTTTTTCTCTTAATAATGATACTGAATCGGACTCAGACTCTAGGACAGTTAAGGTTGTGATTATGTTCATATTTCAAGCATCGATTTAATTGATCACACCTGTTTTATTTTTTATTTACTGTGATATTTTTTTATTCAATTATGTATTTTATGTATGTAAATAATAAAATGGTATTCAAATAATATAATTGTATTTAAAGAAACAAGAAGCTTTTGTTAATTTCCGGAGATGAGTTCTCTTAACTAAAGGCAGCTTCTTGGTAATATGCTATTTTCATTCAGGTATTGATTTTTTTTTACATTCCGAATTTCAATTGGATAGGTTTTTCATTCAATATAAAAATATTTAAAAAAATCACATTCCGAAATTCCATAGGATATCTGGGAATGTTTTAGTACAACCCTAAAACACACTTCAGTGCCCTCCTAGTATGCCAACTTATTCTTGTGAGTCTGTATGTAATCTTATTAAAATATGTCAGGACTGATCGTAATATTATTTTAAAAGATATTTAAACTTGAATTATTTGATGCAATTTTTAAAAACCTTAAAATATTTAGGTGATGCAATTTCTGTGACTGCTACTGTATGTGTGAAATTGTGTTCCACCGAAAAGTCTCTAGACTTAAGTGGAGGGTAAAATTATAATATTATGTATCTTTTAATATAAATATGAGGAAATTACTTGATGTCAGTAGTAGTAGTTGAAATATCTATAAAATTCTTTATTAAGTTGTATTTTGAAGATTCTCAATCCCTTTGTTATAGGAAGTCTCAATTTCAATCCTAAATGGAACAGCCTGGACAACGATGTGAACCGTGCGAGCTACGAAGGTGTCTACAGTCTGGACAGTACGGGGTATCCCGTCAACCCGAGGGGCAGGACGGGGTTGAAGGGGCACGGGCTCCTGGGGCGATGGGGCCCAAACCATGCGGCCGACCCCATCGTGACCCGCTGGAAACGGAACAAGGATGGAGAAATCATGAACAACACTACCTCTAATAAGTAAACTACTAATTAAGCAATTCAAAATATTCTGGACCGCGTCCAAAGAAACGGTCGTTTGGTATGCAATGGATCTACTGCTGGTTTTGCCACATTTTCTTTGTACGTTGCCATTTTTAAATTAAAAATTACCTACTGAACTCTGATAAGAATGTTACTATCTCATCCGTGGGTAACAACCCTTTTTTTTTCTATGGCCATGAGGTACTAACTGTCAACGCAAGCGCATGTAATTTCCCTATCACCGTGCGATTACTTTTAAGATATTTAAGTGTTTGCAAAAAATAATTTTGGATCCTTGTACCGCACAATAATTGTTTATTCTTGAAGTTCAAAACCCCACCATGTTGTCGTGCGCATCACTTAATCACAATCAATTGCCTTGTTTACCCAACATCCAATAGAGCCCCGTGAGAAGAAGTTCAAAGTTTATTAGTTTGTGTTATTGAATTAATTTGAAGTTTTATTTAACAGACCTATTCTACAGTTGGTGGTGGTGCAAAGAAGAGACAATAAGGAGTGGGCACTTCCTGGAGGAATGGTAGATCCGGGAGAGAAAGTTTCCAATACAGCTGTCAGAGAATTCTTGGAAGAAGCCACCAACTCCCTTCATATGACAGATGGTACAACTTATTTTATTTATTTTTATTTATTTATTTATTTACACCTTTTATCAAAATACAATTTTACGTTCACTTTGCCCAGCTAACAAGGGTACATACCCCGTTCCAAGCTAGGCAATTACATTGTAATATATGATAATAGTTAACAAATTAATAGAGAGCACAGACAAACAAAATATAAACTTATTCGTATACACATTTTGATACATATACATACACACATACACATATTATACACATATATATATATATATATACACACACATATACACACACACACACATACATACACCCATGCGCATACACATACATACATTCATAAAAACATAGACAATTTATTTATGTGAAACTTCATGGTTGCCATCTATAAATATATTTTTTAAATTATTCCTTATTTTCATATTTTATTTTTGACATCCAGTAAGAATCTCCAATCCGTGGCATGCATCAACTTTTCTGACTTCCTACGACCAATCTCATGAAAGAGCGATTATTGTAAATGCTATTTTATTTTCTGTTTTAAAAAAAAGGTTGTCTACGTATAATGTACTCAGTAATTCTTTATCTTTGTTCTGTGTCTGGGCAGATAAATAATATAGTTTTGTGTGTGAAATGTGTGAAGACGAGTGTTTTCAAACAGAAATGTGAATTTGGGCATTATAAACATCAAAAGACTTACAGTCAACTCAATTTTTGACTACCTCTTATTCTGCCTATGTTTGAACATTCATATATCTCTCTAATCTACTGATTTTTGTGAAATATTAGAGGCAAAACCTTTATTAATGTAAATGAGATTCTTCCGAATGGTTAATGTTACACAATGTCTAAAGTGATCACTAAGACTAGCTTTGTAAATGCCTAGACTTTAATATTCTTTTTCAATTTAGTGCTCCATATTTGTTGAAAAATATCTGATCTTGGTAAAATTCCTCCAGGGTTAAATACAGTACTTGTCCATAAAGATTTGGATATATGTATATACTCAAAATATTTTTGATGAAACAAATTGTTAAATTTTCCTTAATGAAAATAAATTATTTCAGATGAAAAGCTGATGTTGGATTTATCGCTAAAAGAGTTCTTTTCCAAGGGAGAAAAAGTCCTCTGCACCTATGTAGATGATCCCAGGAACACCGACAACTCTTGGATGGAGACAACGGCATTTAGTTTCCACGATGAGTCTGGAGATACCTTGAGATATGTCGCATTGACAGCCGGAGACGATGCAGTCGGAGTCAAGTGGATAGATCTACAGAGAGATGTCCAACTGTATGCCACTCATAGAGATTTTGTGGAAAAAGTAGCTCAGGTTAAACATTGCCACTGGTAAAAATGCTAAGATTTTGAAAGTCACATTTGTCTAATTTATGACAAACATATTTAGCCTACATCACCTATTAATCAAAAAGTTTCAAGAATTTTTTCGGAAAATTGTAAATGTAATTTTTTATTCATTAAGATCAATATTGTCCCCTTCAAAGTAATCCATATGGACTGTAACGAACTTATGCTAATGTTTGATCTACTCCTTGAAACACTTTTGGTACTCGATTTTTAGTATGGTCTTCAGAGCCGCATTGATTTTTCCGTTACTTCTTCCGAGCTGCTAAAATGTGTTTTTTGGGTCAGATCAGGTGAGTTTGGTGAAGTCAAATAATGGCATTGTGAGATGGTGTGTTATCGTAGCGCAAGATCTATGAGTTGGATTTCCACAAATCTGGTTTATGCTCTCCGCAAAAACTTAAAGATATACATAATGGTTTATGAGCTCACAACAGCGCAACTTTTAATGTCATAATACAATGAATTATTTGGTGGGAATGTTAATGACAGACTTACCAACCTAAATAAAAAAAAGAATTAAAATTGGTGGAACGAGAGCGCCACAAGGTGATAATTCCCAAAACTTTTTGATCAAGGTACGCCTTTGACTAGGGTAAAAATTTTTACGAATTTATGAAGATTATCTATTATGAATCACATGTACATGATGTTTCAGTTTGAATAGATTACATTGAAACAGGTATAAAAAATACCTAAGTATACTAAATATTAGAGTTACGGGTATTATTTTTTTGTATTGTCCGCTTCGTGGTCTAGTGGACTGCTTGTTTGTCTACCATGCGAGAGGTCTCAGGTTTGATTCCCAACATGGTTGACACGAAAGGTCTTGTGTTTCTGTCTCAATGACTAGGTACTCTCGATCGGAGATAAGTCCACCTTTTAGTGTAATGGCTTGCGTGTACGCCTATCACGCTTGCCACTTAAACCAGCGAATGGCAGGTCATAAGCCCTGTAAACGACTAGACTTTCATATTCCCTTCCAAAAAGTTCCCCATCTCTGTTGTAATATGTTTTTTTATTATTATTATTTTTTTTTATTTTGCACCACAACAGGCCAGGAGGCCCAATTACAGTGGTGAATTACATCACAGAACACCCAGGCTTGAGAAAAATCAAATTTTAATTTTTGTGTTCTCACCGGGAATCGAACCCGGAACCTTCCGTGCGTGAGTCAAGCGTCTTGACCACTACACTACGGAGGCCGCCGATGTTGATCTGTTTACATCACATAGAAACAGGGCATAAGTTTTCCTTTGAGCCAGTAATCTTAGAGAGACTGAAGAGTCACCAAACTCGATTAGTAAAAGAAGCTAGCGAGATTTACAAACACTCTGACAATATAAACAGAGATGATGGGATGTGATCAAAAACATCCCCTTACCCAGCAGTAATGATATCACATAAAAGCGTAGACGGAAATGACGCAGATTTCAGATTAACAAGCCACATATAGCAACAACTGCGACGAGGTACAAATCCTAAGTACATACATATATCCGCACAAATAATATCTGAACGTCGGAAAAGAGTGCAAAAAACACAGCGTAACAACCCAGAATCCATTGTGCATATTACCTCTATTTATTATCATCACAGTTACCAAGTTTGTTTGTGCAAGCATTTATAAATATATAAAACTAGCAAGTAAGGCGTCTATTTTCAATATCCACCATCTTAACCAACTGAAAACTAACTTCCTTCACTGTTTTAGTCTGAGAACAATCTGCAAGACGTGTTGGGATGTTTATTGTACAGCGGATTTTCACAGAGTTATCCAAAATAATAATAAGACAGCCCTCTTGTACTTGGGTTTTTTTAAAGCAAGTAAGGCGTCTATTTTCAATATCCACCATCTTAACCAACTGAAAACTAACTTCCTTCACTGTTTTAGTCTGAGAACAATCTGCAAGACGTGTTGGGATGTTTATTGTACAGCGGATTTTCACAGAGTTATCCAAAATAATAATAAGACAGCCCTCTTGTACTTGGGTTTTTTTAAATTCCTATACCTGTATCAAAAGCATTACATATTTATCATTGAAAGTGCACACTTTCTTTTATTTGTTAACTTATTCTCTAAATCATGGCATATCATCGCTTACATTATAACACTATATATCTAAAAAAAAATGTTTTTTCAATTATTATTTTATTTCTGTTAACTATGTGTGGTTACATATCACCACGTGATTTAGATAAATCTGAGGAACAATCTTAAACACAATTTCTGTTGATTTTCATTGGCACGCTGATTTCAAAACTGTAGTTAATTTTCTTTTATCATGTCAAGTTTTTTCTCGGCAGCTTATCTTAATTTGAAATTTTTACTTTCATATGTGTGTTTTCCGTTTGGTAAAAGAATGTCACTACTTGCGTGAACACAATTAGACATACAGTAACTATGTATAGATTTTGTATGAATAAAATTATTATCTTTGAACAGTGTGCAGTGAAACCTCTATCTATTATTCCTCAAATAATCATTTTCCCGGATGGGTCGTTTATTTCTTCCAACTCCAAATTAATTTCATACAAAACACACAAAAATAGATCGCATCAATCGTTTCTCTTTCCATCATTTTACCGCATTAATGGTTTGAATGTTAGTATGCACATTTCGTATGACTTTTGGGACAAAGGGAGGATATCCTTTAACTTAAACGTTGACGTGGTAGACAAAAGCTGGGTTCATTTTTGGATTCAGATGCCAAAAGTTAGTCCAAAACATGTGTCGGATCTAAGTCAACAAAATTTGTGTTCGATTACTGATCCAAAAATGCCCTTATATAGTGTATTTCTTTTTTAAAAATGGGCATTTTTATTCATTAAACCAGAAGCATTTATTCTGTCTGAAAACCTATCAAAATTGAGATACGCGGTGTTTTAATGTAAGCGACAATATGGAGATGGTGGATGTTGAAAACTAAGGATTAAATATATTTTATGACTGTTAAAAAAATTACATTATTTTTAAAAACAAGTCAAACATCCTAATTCAATTAATGAATCTTATTTATATTTAAGATTAGGCTTGCAACTAATTATTTGACAATGTATAAATTAATCATTAATTTGTAATTTATAAAATAATGTTATTTTCAAAAGCTTGCGATTTTATTTTATCTTGCATTTAATAAAATGTTCAACTTTCATTTTTGCGTTACTAATTAAGAAACTTCGATTTTCCACTCAAAATTAGACTGCACTCGATTTGTGGTTTTATATGTACAGCAAATATGGATCGTACATTAAATATTGATTTAGTTTTAATAGATAGATCAACCCCAAAAGACAAAATAATCATTAGACAGTTAAATAAAAAACAATAATGCATTTTAAAAATTAGTTAATGTATTTTTATTAGATTCTTTTTATACACATCTATTTTTTAAGATTTAGATAAATGTCAAAAAAGCCACTTATAATTTGGTCTTGCCAGCGTTAAAATCAGTTGTGATTCCAATTTTTACTGTTTTCTGTTATTTTTTGACGGCTAACGTATTTATCATAACCTGATATTGCTGAGTTTACAGTAGGATATTTAGATATCAATTTAGTGTACAAAAAACAATATGCCTTTCTTTATGACATGATGCCTTATTTTCAGAACTGTGCTAAAAATTATATTTTTTTAGATAAAAACATATTCAAGACCATTGCATTTAATGAAGCATTTCACAAAAATGATGTATGTAATAATTAGAAATAAAGTTTCGATTCAATTAGTGTCTTATTATTTTTAAAAACCAATCAACTCTTTATAAGTATAAATGGTGAGGTATAAAGAGATGTACATATCTTTATAGTAAACTTTTCATGGTGAATATATTATCATTGTAGTTGTACACAGAAACCGAGACAATGTTGTCAAACCTACGCCTCAGATATTAGTTCAAAGAAAATGAGTAAAAGTAATTACTGTAGGTTTATATTGAGCCTTGAAGTTTAGTAACTTATTACAAGTTATTAGTTGGTGTTTGCTGTATAAACATACTACATACATGAGTCGCGGAAGATGGAGGGTGTGATTCTGTGGGGGAACTCTTAAAAGGTTGTTTTTCATCTTTTTTAGCAGTATCCCCAAAAATATTACTTCTATACATTGACATATAGATATGGTCTGAACTCTAAAAAATGATGATACTTAACTTATGCCCAAACGCTCAGACATGCCCAACGTGAATTTAGTAATTCGTTGACGTTTAGAATCGCAACCAAAATGCCTGCTTGAATCATGAAAGCACGTAAAAAAACCTTTTGGAAAAACATTGTAAAAAGAATTGTGTAACTTTTCATTGGTCAATATTTGTTCATGAGTGATTAACAAAGCTTAAAACAATTCATATTTAAATATAAACATTATTTTTTGGAAAATAATGTTTATATTTAAATATGCGGCGCAATTGCGAAGCTTTTATTAGTTACAGGGATGCACTGATAGGAACACATTTTTAAAATATAATAAACGTTAGTCAATATTATTTGAGCATTGCTCAAAATCCAGTGAAAACAAATAAATGGGTTGAAAATATAAGGAACTTAAGGAAAAAAACTGATTGGGATCCACCAAAAAGTAGTAGCTATGGGTACGTTTTTGTGTCGTTACTTTTAAAAATATTTTTCTCTATAGGGCGCGTTTATGTATTAATATGTAGGTTCTATAGCAAAAATTTATACAACTAATCAGAGTAGACTTACTTTTTCAATTAAAAAGATACGAGACAGGCAAAATAGCGCTTACAAAATCAGAAAAATATTGGAGACTTTTAGTCATAGAACACAGCAAATATGTTATTGATTTGTCAATAATATCTACCAACATAAATCCACTTTATTTTGTATGAAGTGTTATAGGCAGATACTACTATATTCTATCTATCTATCTATAGTATATATCATAGAATTAAGAATAGTCCATAAACCGCATACGCACATCAAACAGAAGGTGACTAAACTACTCATAAATGAGTAGGTTTACGTTTTGACCCATTAGTTTCTTTGTAGATGTCGCTCAGTACGCAACTCCTGATTTGAATTCAACTATGCCGTGTTGTGTCCTTTTAAACTGTAGAAATACTGTTAGAGTCTTAAAGAAACAGGATGGTATCACATTTCATGTGTACGTAATTAGCAAACGAATATTTAAGTTGCAAATGCATTACTTAAAAATTGAATTATTTTCCATCTGTCAGATTATCAAAGAAACAAAATGGAAATTTCTAATAAGCATATAAACAACGAAATCAGAAAGCACAACGAATAACAAAATATTCACAAGCACAAAAATAGTGAGAATGAAGGTACAAAAATAACATTAAATTAATGATATTTGTAAACAAATAAATAAACTAATGAAACTTAAATATAAATTTAAATAAGCACTATCAGAAAAAAACCCACCAAAAACCTGACAGCAGATTTTTTTCCTGGTTACTATATTAATGAATTAAAATTTCGTGCCGGCCTCGTGGTGTAGTAGTCAGCGCATCTGCCTAGCATGTAAGAGGTCTCGGATTTGATTCCCGACATGGTTAACTTGAAATATTGATTTAAAAATGTGATTTTCACGAAAATAGTTCATAGTCCCTGGACTGGTACCGAAAGTAAGACTGATTATCTTTCCTTTATGTAACAAAAACATTATAAAGATATACCGCGATTTGTGTACCGACGCAGTGTAGAAAGGGAGTGATGATGACGATGAAAGTGGAATTAAACCGAACGCGTAATCTTATTATTATAATTAAAATGCAGCTCCACCAAGAAATGTTAGAAGAAAAACTCAATTCAGGGGTGATATTCCAAACGCTCTCGCGACCGTAGAAAACACTTTAATCTCGCGTATTTTGTATGTTAAGCATGTATTTTGTGTGAATAGCATCGCAGGTACATTGAAACATTTATGAGCCAGTTTCAACTTAAGGCTGTAGTCTGGTAAAACGCACGCAAAATTAGGAAATCATACGATTTTGCCATTTTAAAACGAATGTTTTTTTTAAATTGCGCAATAATAAAAAAACTAAAAAAAATTTAGATAAAAACAATAATTTTTAAAGGTATTTCTGTTAAAAAATACACTAAAAAGTTTTATGTAACTAAGAATAAACGTTTTAACTAAAATATTTTAATAAATATATATATTTTTAAGTATTACCGAAGGCATACTTTTACGTAGAAATAAAAGAAAATGTCACAAAAATATATGTGATTTAAAATGCTTGTAATTCTTCTCAAAAACAAAAAAACTAATTTTTGCCTCGGCCACTTTCACGTTTAATTTATTATCTTCAAATTACCACGACAAACTTTAGTTCGATACTTAGTGTTTATTGAGATCCCAGATACCTAAGTTTAATCTAAATTTGAAATGGCGTAATCTGCCGGTCTAAAAGTAATTATATTTTTGTGTCATAAAACTTTTAAGTATATTTTTTAACAGAAATACCTATAAAAATTATTGTTTTTATCTAATTTATGTTTTTTCATTTTTTTTATTATTGCGCGATTTAAAAAATACATTCGCTTTAAAATTGCAAAATCGTATGATTTCCTCATTTTGCGTGAGTTTTACTAGACTACAGCCTTAACCTCCAGCCGGGAAAAATCAAAACGTTTTTGCGTTCTACTGTTGCCAATCGTTCCCTAAAATAAAAAGCAATAAAGCGAAGAGTGGAGATGTACCATTGTTATTCCTGGCTCAACTCTCGAACACAGAAAATTAAATAGGCAGATCTCTACCTGTACCACCTGTGTCTGCACCTCTTGTATTCATGGCGTCGCGTAGGGGGCGTGTAAATACGGCAGAATTAGCTCAGAAAACCCCAGACCAATTTTACTGCTACGTAAACGGATCGAGGGGCATTCATTGGACCGCTGTCAATATTGAATATTGACTCAGCGAGGGTATTTTTCGGGAAATGAGGAGAGCTCTTTACATACTTTTTCCTTCCCTCGTTTCCAATGTCCGCTTCCGGTAGCTTGCAGGGGCGTGCGGCGACGTTTCAAGGTGCCGGAGCATTGTAAACGAGTTCACAAATATTAAAAAAGCGACTAAAATGCGTCTTCAAAAATTGTATGAGCACTACGTATGTTAACAGTTATTTTGTCTATTTAATCGGGTTGAAAATAATACCTTCTCAGAGCTCAAAGCAGAGGGGTGAATGTAACAAAGTGATCATTCAAACCATCGAGTAACATGTCATTAAAAAAATGCCTTGTTTTCTCTTTTAAAACTTCCTCGAGGTATTTGTATGCAACGATATGAACACACAAAAGTAGATTAAAAAAAAAAATCATCATTCCCTTATTTGCATTTCATGGTGCATGGGGAAAGTGGCGAACGATTTTTTTTTATGGGTAAACTACAAAAATGATCTTAAATACGTGCATAAAACATATTATTATATTATAAGTAATGTATAAATGGATACTTTTTTGATCTCTCAGCTTTAGCTGCTGACAATAGAATATTGATATGTATTACCAATAATCTATAAAATCAACTAAAACAATAATAATAATTAACTTCGCGGTATACGAGTATGTACAGTACCCGGCATTATATAGCGTACGTCGAAACTTAGAAAGAGACTGTCGGCCATTTCGGCTAACTTGACATTGTAGAGCGTCGTCTCTGTCGTATGATAATGGTACTAGTCGGAGCAGGGCTGTTCTCATAATATATAATTTTTTAAAAATATCTATTCAGGATATGTCTTTTTTATTATTGTTATATTAAGAAACTTTTAGTATATAAAAAAATATGAGCACATGTGTCTACTACCATAAGCCATGTGCCATGTGTCTAATACCGGTCTTAGTCATGACTCTCGAGTCGTCAGTTATAAAAATGCTTACAGTTATTTGATTATCGAAACTTCTGATAGTTTTTAATAAAAATAATAATAATCTTAGTTTATTAACAAAAAATATATTTTTTTTATTTACTTCATACACACTTTGGTAATAGATTCCTCTGGATCATGTCTAGTCTGCCTAACTAAGTACAACCTGTTGTAACGCAGACATTTTTATGCAAAATAAACAATAACATATTACTACCTACTAGTTGATTTATTATACAATACTACTTTATACCATTTATTATTTAAGAATGTTTTTGAGTAAATTTTCCGATTTTTCTCTACCTCAACCCAGTAAACAATTTTTTTACAAATTTATTTAATTGAATCCGGGTCATGGTTTTGTATGTTTGGGTAACATATTAAATATTTTGGGGCCCAGAAACCTGATTTTTTTTTTGCTCGAATTCAGAGTTCGTGGTAGACCTCATGACCCATCCTCATTTTTGGCAGAATAATTTTCTTTCACAAACATTATTACTCTAAAAATATATAATTGCCTTATATCTAAAATCTCAAATAACTTGACGCTGGGGTACCTGAAGGCCTTTTTAAAAGTTATTATTCATTTTTGAGCCGATTCGAGAGGTTTCGATATTGATTTATGAGTACCCCCCCATCCTATTATCCCATAAGTTATAATTGAGTTACATAAAATAAAATATAGTTGTTTGAGTTTTATTGGGGATAAGATGTTATGTATCGACTTGAAGATTTGGGAAAGTTTTCTAATTTTTTGTGTTATATGTTCGATGTGTTCTGTCCATTTAAAATATTTATCAATGATTATTTCCCAAATATTTTATGTGATGAACTGATTCAAGTATGTCACAGCATATTTTTTGAATTTGTTGAAAGTTTTGTTTAGGCTGTCCTACTGTGGTTTGACTAAATTTTATGTATTTTTTTTCGTCAATATTTAAAGTTAAGAGATTGTTATCCAGCCACATTTTTATTATATTGACACCGTTTTGAGCAGCAGAATAAGTTTCATCCCATTTGTTATTAGTAAAAATTAGAGCAGTGTCATCTGCAAATGCAATTATGTCACAATTTTTTATGTGTGTCAGACATAAATCATTAATATACAAAATGAACAAAATCGGTCCCAAAATACTACCTTGCGGTACACCAAAATCAATGTTTTTTTCTTCGCTAGTAATATTATCTATTTTTACTTGTTGTGTTCTATCACATAAATAGCTTATAAACCAATTTGTTAAATTACCCTGTAAACCTATATTTGCATCATGATTTTATGTGATATTGTGTCGAAAGCTTTTGCCAAGTCTAAAAAATTGAAAGGCATTTCTTGCCGGAGTCTACATATTTAGAAAGAAGATCTGTTATACCAGAGATTGCCGTATCTTTACCTATTCCTTTTTTAAATCCACACTGATTTACCGATAAAATATTATTAATTTACTATGTATTTTGAAATTATTTTTTTACTATTTTTTACTAAAATAAAATAAATTTATTGGAGAAATAATACATTGAAAGAATAAAATAACCTTAAATGCTATTTTATTGGAACTTGTTTTAATGACTGCCAGCATTCTGTCAGTAGAGCCTCTTTACATATTATCCCATAAATAAAATTATGGAATATTATTATCGAAAGTCAAATATAATGGTAAGCTGCGCATAATCGCTTATATGGACGACTCGCTCCTGAAAGAACACTGCATAGGTATATTGTAGAATATTTCGATTATCTGTTAGACAAAGTTAAGGTGATCAGACCTACGCTAAAGTCCAGATGTCACGTAAAAATGTTTAAAATAAGTTATGTTTAGCCTTGTCCTACTAGGCAAAATAATTCGTAAAAATGTCACCTGTACCATGATGGCAAATTTTACGAAATCAATTGATGAAGTTGTCAATTTTGAAATTCGCTCGAGGATTTGAATTAAATCGATATATATATAAACAGGTTCCAAAAAAGGTAATATATTATAGTGGTTCAAATATTGGCAGAGTGGCTAATAAATTCAGCACGCCTCTGGTATCTTAAATCCTTTAGGGAGAACAATTTAACAGGGGTGAACCAATTTTAAATAATGTGCTTTCATTAAACAGGTGTGTCAAAACACAAGGTACAATATTTATTTCCACTTTTCATTACGGAGCATATTTATGTACCCACATAAAATAAATAATTTTCAATTTATTTTCATTACTTTCGGGAGTTACGAGTATTATAGACGGGATAATTTTGGGTTTACATTTTATTTGTTGTGTACTAATTTTGTTTACATTATCACACGGACAAAATTAAGACTCTATGAGGTTTGCGCATAGGACACTGCATTGGTAAACCAAATGCAGCGTATTTTAATAGTTTATTATGTGCAGTTCTACGCTTCAGATAAAACAATAAAATACTGCAGTTTAAACAAACTTTGAAATCAATAAAATTAGGTTTTTTAGTAAAAAAATTTTTCGTTCTTACAATTTACCCAAATAATGAATTTTGCGGCCATTTTCTGCGAGTTATTAACAGCCCACTATTGAACGAAAAATAAACATGAATCGTGACATATTCGGGTCGTGGCCAATGAAATAACCGTATTTGCGGGAATTCAAAATTGAAAATTTAAAAGTATGTTTTATGCTACTAATAATTAGCAAAAAAATATTCTGTTACCGGACAGTATTTCATAGACTTTTATAACTTTAAAGATGTAAAAAAGTGATATTTCCCTATTATAAGTGTTACAGATGTCTTTTTCTTATTTATAGTAAAAAAGAAAATCTCGTATTTACTTTAGAAGTTAATTAAATGCTTAAATATGTGGAAGTGTCATTATCTCGGGAATCAACAAATTTAATAGTGTCTGTTTTCGTATACTGCGTAAAATTACCAGGGGATGATAGTTCTGCTTCGATAGCTACATGTGTATGAGAAAGCCACATTATTAATTTACCAAGTTGTGAAGAGGAACAAGGAAGGCAGCTTGTTCTTTATGACTGTCCCAAATCAAAAGACGGTATCTCCATTTGTTGGTTTTGTGAAATATTGTAAATATTTTTTTAGAAAATATTTTTTGTATATATTTTACTAATGGACCCAACAGACATTGTCCTGCCCAAACGTTGGCTTGCCTGCTATTAGCTGGTTTAGCAAACGTTTTTTCAATCTTCGAATTTTCGATAAACTATACACTAAGTGACATTTGACATTTCGATCTTTTCGTTTTGTCATTGTGTGATTTGCTGTTGCCCAAAGCAGAATAAAAAAGCGTACAATATCACTACTGGGTCCAATTTATTGTGAATCTAAACCACACAGACCACTTAAACACCGACAAAAAATTTCATAAAAATCGGTCTAGCCGTTTAGGAAGAGTTCAGTGACATACAAACGTACGGAAGAATTATATACACAAAAAGATATAAACGTTAAAAATTGTGTTAATTTTAATAATAATAATAACTAGTTTTGACCATTTGATTTTTGGTTTGCTGGAAAATATTGTTTTTGGCAATTAGCTTCCAAAATATGCATATTTGTGAACCTAATGTTTTAATAAATTAATAAACAAAAATATTGTTCAGAAACTACCAATAGATATTTGAATAATATAAATATTTTAATAAATTTATTTTATTTAACACTTTATTTACTGTGTATATTTAAATATACATATATATAGTTTATATAAATTAAAATTGCCTTAAGGCATGTTTTTTCCTACCTACCCAAATCGTTCAGTTTGAGAAAATTACAAGTACATGGACATATTGAACCTTACAATTTTATACAAAAATTAAAAACAAAGATTAAGAAAATGAAAATACATAAAAAAATAACACTGTACTATGAAGAAAGGAGAGGGGATGGGAAATAAAGTAGAAGAATAAATAAACAACTTAAATATTATATAGTGACATTTCAATCTTGATTTAAATGTAAATAAAGAAGGGGCGCAAACATTTAATTGCGGAAGCATTGAGGTATATAACTAGAGTAAACATGAGCGTTCGAAATATGTTCTTTCGACTTGCGGCCAATTGGCATATGTTTGATAGAACGGACTTTAGTCTGTTGCCAGCGTTTACCAGCTACTTTTCTCCTGGCAATTACTAAAATGCCTATATGTACTCTAAGATACTGCACAAATCGATCTGGAAAAGCGATGGCATTACCTTTCATCGGTAAGTAATGTTTTTATCTTAATCTAAAAAGCTATTTTGAAGTTAAAAAACGTTTTATTAATATGTTACCAGCTATCTCCTGTCTCTGTTCTGCTCAGTTAGTCGTGCGTATAGTGAAACGATAAACAAAGGTGACGCGTATGCGGAAAAGAGCAACATACTGATTAGAACTTACAGTAGACTGATGTAAGCAGTCCGTGCTTTTTTACTGTACTACTTGTTTTGCTTGTCAAAGTCGACGTGATATGACGTGACGATACTTGCTCCTTCCGCTGGTCATTCCTTTCCTCTGGGGACGACTTTTTAGCTCGGATTTGTGTAGTGTTATCTATACATATTATATCTCAATGTGCGGATGTTGTTATTTTTTACATTTTACAGTGAACATTTTATTTCGTGTACATTAAAAAAAAACCGAAACAAAAATTTGATTTAAGTACATCAACAACAAAATATCATACGTAGTAGTAATTAATAAATATTTTTTTTGAACTACTTAGCTAATTAAAAATATTTTTGTATGTTTGAGCTGTAAATAAATGCTGTATAAAAGAGAACATAAATATAATATTCAAAATAAAACCAACGAAATCCTTATCTAAAATGAAAATAATCAACTTTACTTAAAAGAGAAAAGAGATTACACGTAACTGCTCTTATTTTACACGTGGTTGCATTAACACACGCTCCAAAATTATCCACGAATTAACTGCATAACGAATTAAGATCTTACGTGCAAACACGTTTAAAACAAAGAGATCTTATAATGACATTATTTTGGCCCTTTGGCACGTGTAACATCGTAAGTAATTTTATTTTTTAATTTAAATTTCATAAAACCAATATAGTAATATTAGTAAACAATACATACAGAATAACAAAAAATAACAAGACCTTTAACGGGTTTCACAAAGGAACAAAAATATAAAAAAACAAAACGTACAGTTTGTTAGGAGTGAAGGAAATGGGATGGAAAAACAGGAAGAAGAAAGTGTAAGTAAATATAAAACAACGCAAAAATAAATAAAAATATGTATAAAAATACACACACAACACACATACAGCCATATACATTTACACACACATTCATATATATTTATATATTTGTTTATTACATATACGGCCTACGCCAATTACAACAAGTTAAATGAAGAAACATAAATATATATATATAAAAATAAACAAAAAGAAAATAAAACTACGTGGCAAAGACAAATAAGGGCAATTAAATAATGGTGTACAATATATTCATAAACACGATAAAAATATAAGACTTCGAGCTAAACCGTGCCAATCCATCTTCATTCCACACTGTTTTAGTGGCGAAGAGATCCACGAAAAGCAGTAAGCTCTATCCATCCCAAAGAATTTCAAGTTTTGTGAAGAATTTACTAATCTACACATTCTAGATATTTGGGCATAAAAACAAAAGTTGCTCTTAGAAGATTGAATAAATAGTAGTTGTTGACTTCTGGTAATATGGTTGGGAACGTGAAAATAAATTGATTGCAACAGATATGGGACATCATTTATAGCATTATTTTTTTTTAAATGCATATAAGATCTATGTCAGTGCTACGTTTCTCCAACGAAGACAGATTAAGAGATTGCTCTATTTCAAAATAGGAATAATTGCCCCTTTGCAATCCGAGCGACCATGCCACTTTTCTTAGAAAACGGTGTTGGACAGACTTGATATGGTCAGTGTGAGTTTTATAGAATGGAGACCAAATTGAAAAAGCACATTCTAGATGGAGTTGAACTAGAGAGCAGTAAAGAGTTTTGATATTTACATACAAACATATACACACATAAATATATATGCATAAACAAATACACATTCATACATACATACATACGCGTACACATATATAATTAATAATAAAAGAAATAAAACTAATAAATAAAACAGCAACTAATAATTTTGTTCTTGTGACGTCTCCATCGCAATTTTGAAATGTTTTTTTTTATTTACCCCAATGATAATTTTTTAAGTTGTTTATTTATTTGCGAAAAAAACCTATGCTTCTTTCGAAATGTACGCAGGTGTATGGTTTATATCTTGTTTATAATTTTTAGAAAATTCTTGTTTTTAGACTATATTAAGCTAAAAAGTTTACTAAAGTGGTAAAAAGTGCATAGAATTCTCTTCTTTACTGAGTTATCTTAGTCGTCAGTTAAAAGAAGTTCATGGTAAAATGAACATTTCCAATATTATGAATATATAAAGTATAACGTTGTGGATTTTTTTGTTGTATTGTATATGATATCCAGACGACATATTTTTTGGTTATCCGATAAGAGACAAATAAATCGTGTACGCCGCCTTAAATGAATATCCTTATTTTATTGACATATCATTACTCCTTTTAACCTTTGATCCTGAAATAATCCACATTCAGGATATTTTTTTATTTTTTTTGCTTCTTTAATTTTACATTACATAATCATATTACTATAAAACAAAACTCACCCTCCTTAGAATGGATTAAAAAAAAATATTTTTAAAAAGTGTAACATTTATTGTAAAAAGCAAAAAAAAAATAATTGTGGTCAAACATTTCAAAAACTGTTAGTAAATATGTTTACATGTTAAAGTGTCACCGGCCTTTCCTTGTCTACCGGTTTCGCGACTTGTCCGTCCTTTTGTCGGGATATTAATTACACTAACATGTTAATCCGCAACCCACAGTTGCATAAAAATGTACTCGTTTGCTTCATTTTTTAATAGCACGTGTCGTATCAGCAAGTTGGTTTTTTTGCAGCATTTTTGTGCAACTACCTATTAAGGTTAAGGCGCACAGTAGAATTAGCATATTAATGTAATTAATATCCTGATGAGGAGACGGGTACGTCTCGAAACCGGTAGATATAGAAAGGTCGGAAAGTAGTTACATACAAATCGTCCCTTAAGTTACAACACCGCGTAAGTATTTTTTTTTGTACCGGACAATGAAAAAACGGCTTATTTTATTAAAAAGCTCAACTATATTACGTCTTAAAATAAATGTATTAAAATGAAACGTTTACATTGAGAATATTGAGCATGTACATCTTAATTTATCGCTGTTTGAATGATCAACCGTCAACAACACGAAATTATTAAATTTATAGAATTAAACCAAAAACTAATTAGTTAAGAGGATGCGCGGTCTGACTTTTCTTCATACAAACGTATTCTCGTATTTTTTCCCTGGATTATTGCACAAAATATTTTTTTGTACACTATAGAAAACAGTTCCTATAGTTTAAAATAAAGACTTTTATAGGAGCTAGGACCATTCTAAAAACCTTAAAAGTGCTAAGTTTAATGTGCCGTCACGGTATTTAAATATGACAACTATTGGGGAAGGATGAAAGCCGAGTGAACGCGGTTGAAATGCGATCTCTTAGACGAATGTGTGGGAAATCAATGTATGACAGGGTTACGAATGATGAAATCAGGAGAGAGTGTAAATCTGAGACAAGTATAATTGATAAGATTAAAAAAGGGTCTCTGAGATGGTTTGGTCACGTAGAACGAATGGACGATGAGAGAATGGTAAAACAAGTATATATGGCAAAAATGAACGGCAACGTTAGACGAGGACGACCAAGGAAGACGTGGCATGATCAGATAAACCAAAATCTTAAGTCTGGTCATGTCAAAAGCAGACAGAACCGAAGGGCATGTATGACAAGATGTATAAATGTGGAAGAGGCTAGGAGTGTATGCCAGGATAGACGTGTGTGGCGGTCCATTCTCTCTGCCTACCCCTACGGGGAAATGGCGTGATGGTAGTAGTAGTAGTAGTAGTAGTAGTTGGAAACAGCAAAACGTGCAAGCACAGATTTTTTCCCGATAATTTTTCTATAAAAAGCAAAATCGGTTTAGTTTTGGGGGTGCGGAAAACATGAATGTGAGACATAATCATTCCAACGCGCGGTTGACTTTTTCACCCAGTATTCGTGAGGCATCTGCTAGATATATACATAGAAAATCTGTATTCAAATACCTATTTTTCGAGTCGCTCTTAAGTGAGTTAAAAACCTGCTCAATATTTTTTACAGAAAACTGTAAAAAGTGTTAAAAATCAGCCTAATATGATATTTTCGATCTGACTTTATTGACAAGGGCCAAGCAATGGACAACATCTGTAAACATTTAGGTATTTGTTGCATGCAGTCTTCTCCTTCGAGACTAGAATTCGTGTATGTATTCAGCAACATGGTACTATTTCGCGTAATAAATACAAAATGTAAACTCATCTCTCCTCGTTATATTCAGCGAGCCGGGACTATGCAAGACGAATAAACACTACGCCGCATATCCGGGACAAATATAATAATCATATTTCACACAATGCTTAAAATTTGCTCGTTTGAAACAGCCTACGTAAGTGCTGAACTATGTATATGTACGGTGATGTAAATTTCAAGAGATGAATTTCTATTATAACAAACGAAAAGCGGTTTCATAACGACAAAAAATTTGCATATTTATACATACTTTATTATTCAAACCTTAATATTGTCAATATAATTCAACATCAGCTAATATTTTTAGAATTTAAAGTGTATTTGTAATGATTTAAATATCTGAAATTGTTCGCAATCATCGAATACCGAAGAAATTAAACATAATATTCGATTCGTAGTATTTGTTAGAATACTCGATTCAGATTAGAGTCTAATTTGATAACACATATTATGATAAGTTATAATAATACATGGACCACCCCTAGTTGTTTTATTTAACTTATTAATTGGTTCTCAAACTTATTTGACCCACTACTCCCTTTTCAGAAAAAAATTAATCAATTCCCCTTTAAATTTACATTTTTTAATTTACATTTAACAGAAAAAAATGCGATTTTTTTTATGCACTCATCTATGATGTCATAAATATAATTTTCCGATACTTAAAATTTTTATTTTTTCAAAATTTCGATGAGACAGTGCATCTAATAAGAAGCATGTTCAGAAAAAGAGTGCACTAGATTTTTATATTCTTTCAGAAAAAGCGTATTTGAAAAAAAACAGGATATGGTTGATTCACTTATTGCCTATTTTTCCACATAATCGTCATCCCGTCTAATGCATGTGATGAGCCGTCGCACAAACCTCTTTATGCCCTCATCGAAGAACTCTCCCGCCAGCTCCTTCCCCCGCTTCAGAACCTCTTTCTGCACCCGCGTGCGCCTTCAGAGAGGTGGAAAGATGGTAATCTGAAGGCGCCAAGTCAGGGGAATATGGGGTTGGTTAAAAACATTTCAACCAAATGAGTCCAAATGCGCCTTGGCTAAGATTAAGGCTGTGTGAGGACGAGCGTTGTCGTCCAACAAGCACATTCCTCTCACAGCGTTCCCCTCCTTTTGTTTTGCATGCGCTTCTTTAGTTTATTTGGGTCTCACAATATCGTTGTGCAATGATGGTCTCTCTGTGAGGTAGAAATTCGACCAAAATGATGCCACAGCCAGGACATCTATCACCTTCCAACTCCAAGTTTTCTTTCGATCTTCCACCTCATAATTCATTGTAGAAGCGCATATATGCTTCCGCGCATGGTGTGGCTCAGATAAGCCAGTTTTATCTGCTTTATTGATGACAGTAGTTCTCTTTCAGCACTGGCTCATCCCAGCACCTCTGCGTTGGCAACTAAATCTGTTTAAAACGGGATTCTCAGCATTCTCTAGTGAAGCCACATTTCAAAAGTCTATAATCAGTTCATGGAGCTTACTTTGAGAGTCCGCATTTCAACTCCATAGAGCAGTATTGACAACACATAGCTCTTTACTATTCTCTGCCTTAGTTTCAAATTAAGATTATTTTAGTAGAATAATGATTTAATGCCATTAAATGCTTATCGTGCTAGCTCTCTTCAGCAATCTAATTGCCTTATCCGGGTCCAGATCAGAAGTTGTTTAACTGCAAAGGTATTTAAAGTTAGTCACTCACTTGATTGTTCGACCATTCAAATTCAAATTCAAATTATTTATTCACAAAGTAACATAACAAATAACAAAGCATTTAAGACGTTAAATTGGAACTTTATATCAAACCAAGAACTCTTGAGCAATAGTTCGACATTATAAATGTATAATACTCTCTAATAGTAAGAATATTTGCCTCTTAAACACAGTTTCACTAATGTGAAAGATGTCGATCTCCAAAGTGATAATGTTCAGCTGCTTGACTGCTCTTCCAATCGGCATGACCAGAAGCAGGTTGGTCGTCGCAATACAGCACTATTGTGCGGGTTTCGGCTAAACATCATCATCTTTGTTTTAGTCACATCGATTTTTAAGCCCAGCTTCGAAATTTTTTATCAAGAAGTTCCTGAAGGACACATTAGTTTTCATCAAGAATAACGGTATCATGAGCTTATTTGATGTTATTGATAATTTTGCCGTTAGTTCTTATTCCCTTACTGACGTCAGAGAGCACTCTTCTCATGTATAAATTAAAAAGTGGAGGCGATAATAAGAAGCCATGTTTACTCCACGCTTTATTGCAATATCTCTCTAACATAATCTTACCTCAGCTATCTGCTGCCAGTAAAGATTCTTTATGAGATTAACATCCTTGTCATCCAGCTGGCACTCCTGTAATAGTTTTAGTAATTCTGAGTGTTTTACTATGCCAAATGCCTTCTTGTAGTCAATAAAGCACGCATAAACGTATTTTTACTGGTCTCGAAATTTTTGAAGGACATTCATTCCAAAAAATGCTTCACGCGTGCCGAAGGCCTTCCTAAACCCAAACTGCGCATCGTCCAAATCCTGTTCTCATTTGCCTCTAACTCAGGCATGGAAGTATTTTGAGCGTATGGCTCATAAGACTAATGAGTCGATAATTTCCACATTTTTGTGATGTTGTTTTTCGGGTAGTGTGATAAATATTGACTGGAGCTATTCCCATGGATTTTTTCCGTGTCATAAATTTGGTTAAAAAGCTTATTGTCTTCATCAAAGTTTTCTACTCGGATAAGTTTTATCAACTCTACAGGGATATTATCAGGTCCACTCAGTATTATTTTATTGTGTACTGCCATTAATTTATAAACATTTTTTTCTATCCTGGATCCTCTTTTTGTCTACTTTGAATCTTACATCTACCTGATCCCACATTCATTATCATATTATTTTATGTACAGCAAAAGTATTTATAGCATATGTTTTTATGTATAAACTTAGAGCTGATAGAATGCCCAGTAAAGAACGGCTTGATTTTTTTTTTTATCAGTCTGTTTTTATCGGCTGGAAGATATTGCTTTCAGCAACAAGTCCCCCTAAGTACTAGATGATTTGTATCATAAATGAAATAAGGTAACCGCATTGACGTTTATTTTTTTACAATACTATTTACACAAAATATCATTATTGTTACAAACCGTCTTGTTTTAAAATCATGTTTTGCTGCTTCATTGATTCGTAAAACGTGAATTTTCTCTCTTCAAACGATTTATATCATTCTTTTTTGTTGTGGAATTTTTAGGAAACCGGAGGATAAAACCCAAATAAAATCCCCTTCAAAGCAATCACATTCTTTTATTTCTCGGACAAAGGCCCAAGCGAGGTGAAACAATTACCCAGAAAGTTTAGTCCAATCCAAATGCTTACCTATTCATTGTCCTATAGACCACTATGTATGGTTTTCCAACAAGTGGACTATAGGGAAATCTGACACTTCTCGATATTGTATAACATGGGCGGCCAACCCGCTGCCCGCTGCTTGCGGTCCGCGCGTGGCCCACCGGGTGTCAAGTGTCAAGTAGCCTGCTGGGCTGGGTCATTTTAATTAAAATAATAACTTTCATCATCGTCATCTGCACCTATTGGTAAATAAGGCATTGTATCGTTGCATCAAATGCAGCGTATCTCGATCATGATTTCCATGTTTCCATATGTCTAATTTTAGAAAAGTTCGAATTTCAATCCCCAAACCCTATATCTCCACAAACACAAAATTGACATGAAGACTTAACTTATTACCTACATGTGTATTTTTTTTAGTTTATTCAGATAAAAATGTATAAGTATACAATATTGTATGTTCTACTAAATACATTTTTTTTATATAAATTTAATACATATATATACATTAACGTTTCCCATTACGTAAAAGAAAAAAAATGTATATTTTTAAGTATACAATCTGGTATGTTCTACTAAATACATTTTTCAAATGTAAATTTAATACATATAATTACATTAACGTTTCCCATTACGTAAAAGAAAAAAATGTATATTTTTAAGTATACAATCTGGTATGTTCTACTAAATACATTTTTAAAATGTAAATTCAATACTATAATTACATTAACGTTTCCCATTACGTAAAAGAAAAAACAATTTTTGCGTACATAATGGGGAGTGGTGTCTTAAAATAAGTTTATTTTTAATTTATTTATTAGTATTTCATTTTATTTTTAATTACGAGATTTAGTATTTAATAGACTCGGTTTAAATTATAAAATAGAAAATTATTAAAAAGGAATCTTGTGTAGCTTCAAACCCAGCAGGAAATAAAATAAATAATAAGTGGTTGAAAATGAGTCGGCCTGGTGGTGTAGGGGTCAGCGTATTTGCCTACCATGCAAGAGGTCTCGGGTTCAATTCCCGACATTGTTGAATTATTTATTTAAAAAGGCGTTTTTACACTAGAATATTTCATGTTCCTGGACTGATACCTGAAGCGTAAGACTGATGATTTTACCTCCATGTGACAAAAATGATCACGATATACTGCGATTGGTGTACCAATGCAGTGTCCTATGCACCATTAGGTGCGGAAAGGGAATGATGATGATGAATATGAAAAAAAAAATGTTTTTATTTTTATTGAAAAATATTGTTAATTTACTTTCTCGATTCCAGACAAGTTTGTCATGAAATGTCAACAGATTTTAAAAACCGCAATATATTAGCTCTGGGCTGGTACCCGAGGCGTAAGATTAATAATTTTGCTTTCATGTAACTAAAACTAAAAGAAGTAAGTATCGGTGTACCAATGCAATGCCGTATGTGCATAGGGGACTGTATTCGGTGAATATAATATAGTGGTTGCTTTGATTAACGAAAAAAACGGTTGTGTACTACCCTACGGTAAATATAATTTCTAAAATTTGGCCTGGCTGCTGAAAAGTTTGGCTACCTATGTTGTAAATTGTAAACTCTACATTTGTATGTGTGAGTACAACTGTATACAGTGTTTCAGTTATAGTTAGTGTATAGGGTAACCGTGCACAGTAGTTATGACACAATTCAAAATTATTCATAGTAAATTTCATGGCATAAATAAGGAGTCTAAAACTTATTTTGATTGTTTTTCATTTCTGCTTTTATCTACAGGTGATAATTATAAATACGAGTACTGTTCTTGGATCTATAAGGGCCAATGTCGTAAATCGTAATATTACAGGAGAGTTACTGAGACCCCCAGTATCAAAGATGGCTAAACGACTCCATACCTATTTTCTAGAAATCACTCAAATATGTAATAGCACTTTTTAATTGAAATATTTACAAAACATATTTTTTATTTGATAGTATTTGGTGCCATTAATACTTTTAACAATTGATCTAAAGTTTAACATAAGAAACGCTATTTTTATTAAGTATTAAATATGCAGTTAGTCGCTTTTGATACTATTTTTAGCATTTGACCATCTTTGGCCTCAATTATTTAGCCACTTTGTGGCGTTATAATGAACCGTTCGACGCCTTAGATAACAAATAATTACAAAACACATAACAACACATATATATGTGTATAAAACAGTTAAATGCACAAGTTTTTATAATGATATCGACCCTCTATAAAATGGTGGTAAGAAAAATATAACATCTGACATTGACCCGGCCCTTCTAGATCTAAGCCACAGAATCAATAAACACGAATTAAATATTTGCATTTTTGAGTCATTATACAATATCATCATCATTTCTCTATCCACACCCAGTGGTGCATAGAGCACTGCATCGAAATTAAAATTGTTGTTTAAATATATAGTTTTTGTTGCATTGAAGAAAAGGTGATCAGGATTACGCTTCAGGTGACAGACTAGGAATAATGAAATACTGCAGTGTAAGACTGACCTTTAAGTCAATACTTCCATCCTGTCGGGAATCGAACCGAGGACCTCAAGCATAATAAGCGAATGCGTCAACCACTACGCCACGAGGTATTGGTTCTATTTTACTACCAGAACTGTATTCTTCACCCTGACACAGAAATATAAATATACTTACAAAATATAATGGATTCCCCTTATATAAAATAAACGTAACGTAATCATGATTCTGTGTCCGACACATCCCGACAGTAGGTTTCGGCTGAGCCGAAGTTTCGGCCGATTTTTGGCGGAAACTGAAACTCGTTTTACTGAACCGAAACTTCGGTCGGTCACCAATGATTTCTTCGTCTGTATTAAAATATAATACGTTAAACTTTATAATAAGCTCTCTTTATCTCGATTATTTAAAATGTAAAAATGTCTTACTTGAGTTCCGAAGAGAACGCCGCCGATTAGATTTTTTTCTTGAAAATATTTAAGTGGTTTGAAGTGATTGAAGAAGGAAGCAATTTAGTTAAAAAATTCAAGTCGTTACTGAGTACGAATTATGTAAGGCGAAAAAGAATTAAGGGCGAAAAGACTAAACCGCGAGGCGTTCAATACTTCTTTTAAATTTGAAATTCCAATAATAAGCTTTGAAACTAATGATGCCGAGTATTTTTTGCAAAAAGTACTTTTATGAAGGCTAAAAATACGTATGTTTGTACGTGCGGCTTAATTTATATATATTTTTTTTAAATCTTGAAATACTAAAATTGGCGTATTTTGATGGACTTATTGCTAAAAGAGATATCTTCCAGCCAACCAAAAAACAAACTGTTAAAAGAAAAATAATTAAAAATGACTTAAAATGTTAAAAGTAATAGTTGTTTTTAGAGGCAGATAAAACTTCCAACACAGAAACTTAAATACTAATAAATACTTATTTTATTTGGGAAATCAACAGTTCTACATACATATTTTTAGAAAACAAACAGATATAGTGTATAAACTCAGAACTAATAACAGATTTCCACATAGTATACAAAGTTAGAAGAGAAAATATATTACATATCAAATAAATACATACAATTTATACGTATAAAAATGTTATTTTCATGTACTCAATAATCAAAGATTTTTTAAATATTTATTTTAAGAACATCAAGTTACTGTAAATTGGGCGGGATAAGGACAAGAATGCTTGAAGAGAGGATAAGGAGGGGAGGGGAGATGTACATATTTATTATTATAATGTCTACTAAGTTACATAATACATTTTTAGTGTAAATTTTAAATCTGACAGAGTGATGTTTGTGTAATCTATATTTTTAAATTTTGTATTGTACATTGAAAAAGTCCTACGAAAAAAAGCATTTTTAACATACGATGTTTTACTTATTGGTACATGAAACAGGTGGTACAAATCCTGGCTGGCAAGTGTATTGTTATTAAACCAAGCAGCTCTGTACAGTCAACCATTCCTGTCATAATTTTGTAAAGCAGTAGTTGGTCCGCACACACTCTGCGGTATTAAAGAGAAATGATCCCACATTCTTCGTCATTATGTTATCAACATTAAATGATGAAGAATGTGGGATCAGGTAATGAGTTTGGAAGGAGACAGGAAGAGGATCCAGGAAAGAAAATAAATAATAATTGGGGTGGCGATTATAATTTGCGTGGATATTATTTGACTGAATCGTTAATCTGTGTTAATTTTTGCGGGGAAATAAAAGATGCGTAGCGCGGAGATGGCAAATGTGGAAAAGAACAGTATGCGGCCAAACAAACTACAGCAAACAAAAATTCTACCTTTAGGAAGACAGGAAAAGGAATCAGGGACAGGAATCCGGATGCTATCTCCAAGTCCTGGCTTCTGGGTAGTTTTTTCCTTTTCTGGTGAACACGGCACATTTTTACTTTAGTTATTTGCAAAATATAAAGATGAATGTGGCGGAGCGGCGGTCAGAAAATAAAAAGATGTTCAGATGCAGGCAGATGATTAAAAGACGAGCAGATGCGGGCAGATAAAATTATGAAAATGCGGTAGTTGACAAAAATTATCAACAAGAGAAAATGTGTTATTGTTGATGTTGGTTGCTTTGGGTATGGAAAATTGTTCCCATAGCAACCGTAGATACCCATGGCCATAGAGACGAGGAGAATAACAAACATTGAAAGTTGGGAGATCACAGGATGGGTAGAATAGGTAGACCTTCATCCACTGGCGGTCCATCCAGCCACAAACCACCCAATCCCATCAACCACTTGCGCAACCAAAAATTGAATAAATTTTAAACAAAAATAAAATGAAGGGAGGTTAGGTTCTAAGGATGTGTAATAATGTTTCAGGCTTTTCTTAAAAGTGTATTTTTTACACAAAAAGGTAGCTCATTTCGAAGTCTAATACCGTGAACAAAAAAGGAATTGCTGAAGAATGATGAACTTCTCGAGGAATGAGAAGTGTTCTTCCCGAAAAGAGCGAAGTGATAGACCGTGATAAGAAAGGTCAATTAAATTCTCAGTAAGATATTTTGGTACGCAAGGGTTGTTAAGAATTTTAAAAAGAAGTTAGAGAGATTGAAAGTTTATGCGCTGATTAAAACGAAGCCACTTGAGTTCGGAGCGAAAGTATGATATATGGTCATATTTTTTATTTTATTGATAAGATTGAAAATAAAGCATGAGCTTTGGTTCAGCAAACACTCCAGAAGATTAATGTTTAATGTTTGGGTTCAAGGTAGAAATTATCAAGTGAAGTTTTAGGCAAATCAAGTAAAAAATCTATACGGTCTCTCTTTCTTGGGTCACAATCCTGAGGATTGGTCTGCAACGAGTCTCATGTCTCTCCTGTCAGATGAAGGAATTATGAGAAATATGGAAATCTATGATCTATGATCATCATCTTCAAACCCTTGTATACTTGGCTATCTTCGAACCCTTGTTCACTTGGGTATCTTTAAACCTTTGTACCCTTGTGCACCTTGTGCGCATCTTCAAACCTTAGGCACTGCATTGTTGAATCAAATGCAGCTTATTTCGATCATTTGTTACAAAAAGAGACTACGAAAGATTGTAGAGTAAAAACGACTTTTTGGATAAATATTCAATGTCGATCATGCCGGAAATAGAACCCTCGACTTCTATTAGTAATGATGACGATGTAAATGAACTTAATAGTTATATTAAAAACATAATTTTAGTCGACGTTACTCCGGTAAGTTTTAGTAAAACCGGTAAGTAAAATGCGGGGGACAGAGTTGAGTGGAACGTTTGGAACATGCCAATTTTAGATATTTAGCAGTCAGTGGCGAGCCAAGATTTATTTTATAGGTAATCTACAAAAAATGTTCATTAATTTGTACCTATATATAAGTACATAATATGTAAGTTATATAATTACAAATGACTATTTTCTGTGGTTTTGTGAAAATCAATTGAAACAACAATGATTATTAACCACGCGATGTACGCAGCTTTATTCTATTTTATTTAAATACAATACATGTGCAAAAGTTTTTTTTAACAAATACCTCAATGACATTCAGCAGTAACTGTTAACACTGAGCACTGGCCAATTTAAAAAAATAAAAATAATGACAAAAACGGCCACTGCAAACGTCACATGTCCTATATGATACATAATATATCAACGGTATCCTATCAAAGAAAAATAGTCCTCCGGAAATATTAAATGTTCGAAATACTAGTTCCAAATAAAGAAACTTCAAATAATATTTGTGATCTGCAAGTTTGCTTTAGTACTACAAAAGCTGATTTGGGTTAAACATGTAAAATATAGTGTACTTTTTTGTATGGAGGAATAAACTGAGGTAATCGGCTAGTTTCATCGTTCACTGAGAACGGGCTGGGCGCTGGGCGCACTTCATAGATATTTTTTTGTAGGAAGATATAAGCGGTGGTGGTGATTTCTAATAAATAGCAATTATTTGATTTATTTTTGCATGAACATATCTTCTTTATATATATATAATTCCTCTGTACGTGTGATGTCACCGTACTCCTAAACGGCTTAACCGATTTACGTGCGGTTTTCAGAGAAATATAGATATTTGCGCTGTTCGTGTTCGTAGATATAAAAATCTACAATCGAATATATAAAAAAGATGTTAGGAGCAAAAATGTTTTATTCATCGATCTACCAGGGCTGCATTCGAGGAGAATGCATTTGCAAAAAAATTGAAAGGTATTTTTTTTTGTGTATAAAAAAAAATTGTTCAAACAGCATCTGTTTTTTGTGGATCTCAATCAGATTCTTTCCTTAAATTCCTTATAATTTCTACCCATTTCTTATTTTGATTGGATTTTTGGTAACACTTAAATAACATTAAATTCAATACATTGAAAAAAATCGTATTCCTACATAAGTACACCCCTTTGTTGGTGAGACAACCGGAGTTGTACGTTTGTAAAAAGAATGCCATATTTGAAAAAATATTTATTTTATGTTTTATAATTCAAATATAAACAAGTACCTAGGTACCTACTAATCAATGAAAAATATTTTTCCAAGCTAATAACAGGGAAGCCAACGTTCGGGCAGAACAACGTCTGTCGGGTCCGCTAGTCTACTATAAAACATTATTATCGAAAGTCAAATAAAATGGTAAGCCGTACATAATCGCTTATTTTGACGATTCGCCCCTGCTAGCAGTAGCAGTGGAGAGCTCAAGGCTGAGGAAGAAGAAAAATAAATTATATGTATATGATGCTCTGTATTTAAAGACCGAATAGTCAAGATGGTTATCAATTGTAAAAATACTGTTTAGGTATATATTTTAATTTACCAGGGTCTTAAAACGAGAAAAGATAAATGTCATAGCGTGGCATTTGCCTCCGTTTTTCGCCACTCTATTCGCCAATGTACATAGGATTGTGATGGTCGCCTCGCCAAGTATCAAGTTTGGCAAGTATCCAAATATAAAGCCATATGTTAGGACGGGTGTTATGAGACTTCTGGAAAGAATGGTTTTTGCCTTCTGTTTGAGAAATCTGGCTCATATATAAGGGGTTTTAATCCGAAGTGGCATTTGTTAGCAGGTTAACCTTCACACCGGTGTCAGAGATTGCAGCTGTTAACAAAGGATTCTCGGAACTAAAAACTGCCAGCATTAAAATTATTTAGTTATAAAGTGCCGGGTGTTGTGGATGCGATACTTGCAAAACTTTTTTGTTTGCTAACAGCTTGACCGCACAACGCACACTACATCTAGGGAAAAATATTTTTATCACTAAATATGCAGATTTGAAATATATAATTAAGTAGTCGTAAACAATGTCTAGTAACCATTGAATAAACAAAGTTTTTGCTACCATTCATGTTTACAATATAGTCATGGGGGAGATGACAATTTCCGACATAAGCCCTAAATATTCTAATTTGCCTAACTCACAATGAAAGGCGGCAATGAAAATAGTATAGTTAACAATATTTGAGTTTGTCCAAATGTTTATAGACAAAAGACTGGATTTCACCCCCTCGGGAGTCATTAAGATTAATAAATATGCCTAGTATATGAAATAATTCAGTCAGATGAATCTCTTCACAACACTAAAGGTTTCAGCTCTTTAACTTCACTGAAATCAACAAATGGAAGAATTGAAGAAACATGGATGTTCAAACAAAGGCAAAATGGTGAATGTTACACAGTGTGTAAAGTGGCCACTTAAACCAGCCAATGACAGGTCATAAGCCCTGTAAATGCCTTGACTTCCATATTCCCTTATTTAAGGTATTCTCCATCCCTGTTGTAATTTATTAATCAGTATAGTTAAATTTAATAAAAATCTGGTTTTATGGAATTGAAATATTGTCAATTTTAAAAGAGTTACTCGTTTATTGACAAATAAATATATTTTTTAGTATGAGAGAAACAAAAAAAAAATGAAAACAGGGTATACAGATGGATTGCTTTCAGAAGCCATCGAGTTGAAAATACTTCTCCAAGATTCTGGTTCTATTTCACAAACCGAACTATATTCTTCATCCGCCTGGACACAGAAAAACAAAAATCCTAAAAAAGGTAATCGAATTGAAATAATTACGCCTTGAGGTGTAGTGTTTGGCGCGTTCGCATACCATGCTCGGTTCGATTCCTGGCAGGATAGATAGACATTCGTAACAACAATGAAACAAAGGAACCAAAACATCTAGATAAATAGATATCTTCAATAATCAGAGTTTAAGTAGGTTTGGGATGTGGAAAAGTTGGTTTGCAACCAGTTGTCTTGGGTAAGTCTGCGGCTTTTGGGTGCGTCTTCGGTCTTGCGGGTCACTTGGGGGCGTTCTGGTGCTCGAGAGTAGATACTAACATTTTTTATCACTGCACTGTCGACATAATGGGGTTTAAACTGAATGATGGTTTTATTTTATTTATAGTTTCCCTTGTCCGTACCTTGTAGAGAGGGGGGTTTTAGAGCGACAGCGAAAGGAACATTAAAAGTTGGAAATGTAAATATTTTAACTTTAATTTTTTTTTTATCAATAAATTTCATAAAAGGTACATGTTTTTTTTTAGAATTCTATAAATATCTACTTTTATACATCTAGTAAATGTTATCACTGTAACTCTTTAAAAAAATAGACCAACTCTTGTGCTTGGAGATTGACTTACACTGTTGTAGTTTGTTTATTTATAAGAGTTTATATAATTGTCACATGAGAAAAAAAAACATAAGATATACAAAGAAAAAACATTAAACAATAATTTCTTTAGATTAACTTTAAATTTATTTATTGATATATTATTTTTAATAGTTTTTAGTTCATCGGGGAGATTATTATAATTTTTTACCTTTGAAGACAAAGCTATTTTGACCATGGTTTGTGTGGAATTTAGGAATTTTAATATTTGTTCCCGGTTTTCCATACATAATTTGGTTAGTAGAAGAAGAAATATAATCAATTCTTTATAAAAAAAAATTCCGGTTATATGAGTGAATCCAAAGAAAGACATTTAGTCTTTAAAACGGATTCGGGTATATATGGTGGATACTTTCAAGATAACTAAATATATCATAACAAAATATAAAACAAATAACTTGAACAACACAAAAAAAACAAAACAAACGAAATAAATTTATAATGCACCTTTAATTATGTTCATGTTATTATCATATCAAAATTTTGAATCGGTCAACTTTATCATGAAAATACCTCGCCTCCGCTCCTCCACTCTATTTCCCCATCCCTTAACCTTCATATTCTTGTCTTATATAATTTTTTCTTTCTTTGCTTTGTAAAATGTTATCTCATTATTAACAAATTACAACAGGGATAAAGAATACCTTAATTATGTTTGTGAAAAACTTTGACTGGATGTATGCAATATTTTTTTTATTTTGTGTTTTATATAACAACTGTTGTTTTTTTCCTAAATAAAAAGTGGTTTCAAGGATGAAAAATGTTGAATATAGTACGACAATAAATAAAACATCAAAGTTTTTTATGTAGATTTAGCTTTTTGAATAATTTGTAACAATAATTATTACATTTCATGTCGTAAAATTTTAGTAGTGATTTATCGGCTCTCCGGAAAATGAATGCAATTCTAGAATTCCAGAAGAAAATTATCATTTTCTCGTTTACGCATTTACTGGAATATTTCACTTGTTTTAAATCCCCTTAAAGCTTAAAGCCATTCTTCCGCGGTGAAATAAATCGTTTTCATTACTTTTCAAGCGAAATTGATACAATCAGCATTTGTGTGGCGGATAGAACCAAATTAATTTTACTTTCGTGTTACTTTAAGGTGGGCAGAAGCCAAACTACAGAATCCTCAGCGCCTCTAGGACATTGGAAGGGAATTTGCCGAAACTGTTTGCTTTCTCTTAATTATCCCTTTAAGAATTCGTTTAATTACATTTCGAGATTTCGTTACATTCCATTAAAAAATTATCACGACATATTAGTGATTGAAAACCAATAATTTGATCGTAAAAAAACATTAAAAAGTAGAATCTATTAAAACAAAAACAATTAAAAACGCTACCACTACTAGGTGCGAGTAACTCGTGATTAGGAAATGGGAATAACGTTGTGGTAGAGAAGGTTCGAGCCGCGGACCCTCTGATCCGTGAATTCGCGACACTTACACCTCGTGTCCGATTTCTGATATTAAATATGGATTTTAAAATGTGTTTTTAGACTTTGATGTTTCTACGGCTTGGATCTATAAGGGCCACTGACGTAAATCGTAATATTAACGAAGAGTATAAGGACAGCACAGCATGTGTTAAGGTAAATGGATCATACACGCCCTGGTTTGACATCCTTAAAAAAGTCAAACAGGGATGTGTGATATCATAATGGCAGTTACACATATATTGATAACTGTACGAAAGAATTGAAAGGTTTTTAAGAATGGGAGCAAAAACGGGTGATTTAACTGTCTTTTGTATGCTGATGATGCCGTGCTTCTTACTAACAAAAAAGAGGACCCGTAATTCTTGGTAACAACAAAAGTCTACGATGAATGCGAGGGAAGCAATTTGCTGATGAATGTCGATAAATCGAATGGTTTTTGAAATAAATGAAAGTATGATTGAATGCGAAATCACTGTGAATGGGATGGGGTTATACTGAAACAGGTAGAGGGATTTGTATGTCTGAAAAGTATGTTTACGTGGAATAGAATGACTAAGAAAGATATTAAAAGTAGGGTGAGTGCCGGGAACAGAGTAAACGGTGCACTTAAATCAACTTTGGCTAATAAATGTTTGTCGCAAGAGGCAAAATTAGCAGTTCACAACGAGTCCTGGTACCGAACCTGATGTATGGGAGCGAAGTATGGACTTGGAAAAACAGGAATGAAATTAGGCTGAATGCTATCGAAATGCGATCTCTCAGGCGAATGTCGGGCAAAACTATGTACGATAGATGCACAAATGTCGAGTTCTGTACATTATGTAAGGCTGAGATAAGTATTGAGGACAAAATCAAGAAAGGAGTTCTGCGTTGGTTTGGACATGTAGGGCGAATGAACAGCAAAAGAACGGCTAAAAAACTTTACGATGCGAATGTTGATGGATGCAGAAATAGAGGAAGACCGAGAAAAACATGGCATGACCAAATCCAACAAACACTTGAAGACATGTCAAAAACCGGAATAATCGGCGCGCGTGCACGAGAAGATGAATTAATGTAGAGGAAGCGAGATTTATATATAAAAACAGAGAGATATGGCGTTCCATCTACTCCATTTACCATTACGGAAAAACAGCGTGATGGTTTGTTTGTAATAATTTAGATATTTTGTGGCGTTATAATGAACAACTTGACGTCTTTGAAAACATATATTAATAAAAAAACATTACGACAGATGTTGTAACGTTGTAAAAAACAAGTCCAACGTACCCCGTTTTGAAAGCATTTTAATACTGGATTATAATTCTAAGTTGCCTGATTTAGAGCCATCTGACGGCCACGGTAGTAACTTATCCATACGATATCCGTGCATTAAAAGTACATTTCTCTTCATTTGATAACTCGAGACAAAGAGTCCATTTATCGCGCAAAGACTCAAAGAGAGGCGATCGCACATTTCAAAAATGTAGTCCTTCAAGAAAGGGAACGTTCAACGTAACGTAAGCCTGTTTGTTTTAAATTTATTACCGAAATTTTTGTAGAGAGAGATATCATATTCTAATGAGATTGTATTTTATACAGGTTCCCTTTTTCTCTACCCTTTTCTCTACCTTTTTCTTTACCTTTTCTCTACCTTTTTCTTTACCTTCTTCCACCTTTTTCTATCTTTTTCCATTTTTTCACCGTATTCTATTTTATTTACCCCATCTTTTATCTACCTTGTCCGATGATAAAGATTTTACAATGTAGTGTATTTACTCCATGATTCGAATGGATCACTAATTATTACGAAGTTTATTTGTAAATACCAAGAAAAGTCGATGTCAGCATTTTAAAATTTTCTTCAAGATCATGGGACACAAATTTACAAATGCAAGGAAGCAGACGATGAGTTCCATCTGCGGATTTTATTTTGTAAAATCAACATTATTTCATATCATCTCGAGAAGAAAACAATCAATAATCTATTTCACTTGTCATTATTATTGTTACAAATATTTATTTCTTAGATAAATTTATTGTCAACCACTCATTCATATTAGCTAGGCAGAATTCTGAATTTTTATATTAACTAATCTTGGTACATTTGTAGAGAATTGCTTCTTTTATTAAAGTTTTGTATTTCACTAACGAGTTGTTTATTTCATAAAATTCAGATCTTTGAGTCATATTTGTTCCATTTTACAGTAAGGTATTTTATAGATGACGTTTTTGATTTCATTCATAAAGTTAAATTTATACAACATAATCTTATATTTTTTTGGAGAAATCTCATGTTCTTGCCGATTGAGCGAAACTGATGAAAGGGTAAGTGTTTGTAGGTACTTTATTTGGTTATCTGCATTATTCTTTTTCATCTAAGAATTTTTTAACTTATTGATTTTTGATAATCTATCTCTATAATGTCGCCCACCTGGGACCAAATAATTTATTTCAACCTACACTGAACGTTTACCGTTTACAATGTACACAATTAATAGTTAATTTTAAAAGCTTTTTAATTGACATCGACAAAATGGTGGCAAGAAACATATAAAATATGATATTGGCCCTTCAGAACCAACCGTAAGATTTCGTGATTAGTGTACAAATGCAGTGTCTTATGCCATATGAATTACATAATATAAAATGACGAAGATGATTAAAAAAGTGAGAATAGATAACTTAACGGTAAACAAAGATATCAATAAAATATCACAAACAAAGCACGCGGGTATACCTACTCTACCTACTATCTGAACTTTAATCAAAATAATAACAGTAAAAATTTATGTACCAGTCTCCGGGAATGTAACTTTTACGATGGAATTTCATTCAATATGTCTCAGGTTACTGCAAAAAGCAGCTCATGTAATATTTTCATACTTTTCCCGTTGCTTTTTAATATTTATTTATTTATGTTCAACATAGTGAGTTCAAAAGGTTCTAAGAACTTATGTAAACATTTTATTTGCGTCATATTTAATGTCACAATTTATTGAGAACAGGTATTTTTAATAGATTTTGAATTTTTTATTTTTGTTTTTTCCAGATTTTACGGTGCAAGTACAGTTGAGTGGAAAAAGTGTTAAGAATACCTCGTCCTAGGAGGAGGAAAATTTAGATAGTTGACTGTTTTGGTGGGGAAGGAAGGCGAAACTCCACTAACCTGCTGATGATGAAGCGTGACGTGTGCTAGAACCTGGCTGCTGAAGCTGGCGGGAGTGAGACGCTGGCACAGCTGTATGTATGGAACTAGCGCGGCGGTCTAAATGGACGCTGGCACAGCTCGCTTGTTGAACAATTTGTGAAGCACTTCAATCGGTTAACAATAGATTAGTACGGCCATTTTTAATGTTGTTACCGGCACTCACACGTAGGATTATTGTTACGTGGAGTGCGCTTAGAAATGGGAAGGACGGGTAGGTAGAGTTGTTTGAAAGTTGGTCCGACTAATTACATTTTACATACAAATATTGTTATGTATAATATGGTATTTTGATATTTCAAAATATTATAAAAACTTAAAATTACAGGGCCTCGATTATGATGGAAAGTTAAGGACGTCATACCTCCACCGTGACGGTATAGTTGAATATAAATTCTCAAGCGACTACGAAGATACACTATCGACCCCCCACCTTCAAGTTTTGGGTAGTTACATCGATATGAAACAAGGGAAAGCATGCGTCACGGTAACATATCTACGCAATAAAATGATATAGCTTCAGTCATAGTCATAGTTGAAAATACAATTCTCCCGACCGATTACGAAGATACACTACCGACCCCCTCACCATCAAGTTTTGATGTAAGTACATCGGTTTGTACCGACGGGTCTAGGACCCCTCGATACGTTTATCTATGCATTAAAAGTGACAAAAATTTTGTTCTCTCCAGCAATTTTTCGAGCAAATAAGAAATCGAGTGGAGAAAAGTCTGCCTCGTTGTGAAGCAAAAGGTGCATTTGTCTGCCATTTTTGAGGTCCTAGTTTTGATTCCTGGTGAGGTGGATGTCAAATATTGATTTGAAGGGTTGTTTAAACAGCAATATTTTATAGTTTCTGGACATAAGCATGAGACTGATCACCTTACCTTTAAGTAACAGATGATCGAAATACGCAGCATTTTCTTTACCGATACTGTGCCCTATGCACCACTGGGTGCAAAGAAGGAAATTATTATGATGAATCAATTATTTTTTTTCCTCATGTGCCTTATTTTGAATTTTGCACTAATGAGTTTTAAACCAATGAGTTTTGAGGGTTCTTCATATTATTAAATATTGGATACATTAAGAGGTGTAGATAACTTGATTGGCAATAACAACATATCTACACGCCTACATATCCTGGCCAAGTTATTCGACGAAAGTCTTTCCTAAAGGAAACAGCTAGAACTTCAGTCATATATAGTTTTAAAATTTTTACTCAACAATTAAGTGAAAACACTAGATTTTGTATACTAGTTTTTTGTAAAGTATGATACCGTCAAAAGGGGTAACTTGAGACTGGGATCTAACTTGAGACGTTTAGGATATAAATTTAAAATTTGTATAGAAGACCAAGTATGATACCGTCAAAAGGGGTAACTTGAGACTGGGATCTAACTTGAGACGTTTAGGATATAAATTTCAAATTTGCATAGGAGACCACAATGACGTAGTAATTTGTCTCATTATCAAATTTATTTACGGTCGTGATACCAAGAAATCGACATTCTTATAACAAAAGCGATGTCAAATTAGCTAGTCGAGACCAAATAAACAATGTGAAAACGTACGCCTGAAAAAGTTTTCAGAGGGAGACATATCTTCTCTAAATTAGTTCTGAAATACAATTGCCCATGATTTTGTTTTGTTAAACAGTTTTTGTAATGCTTATTTTCCCAAATACATAATTTGTTTAATTTCGAGTATCTCAAGATATCTATATTCCCCTTCTAACTCGAGATATGACAAGAAAATGAGCAGTGTCCCAAAATACCCCCCCAATCTGCTTTGAGGTGCAACTTGAGACTACATTTTTTAAAATTTTATTTTATTTTTTATTTATTGGGGATATCAACAGTAATATATGTAACAAAAATATAACAAATAAAATATACATTGAATAAAACCAATGACAGATATCCACAGAAATACATTAAATACACGTACAATACATACTAGTGTGTTTGTGTGAGTGTAAGTGAGGGAGAGGGTGGGTGAGTGCGTATTATATTGGAATGAGGGTGGACATGTGAGTAAATATCGACAAGTGTCAAGTGTCGAAAATATAAATACATATAAAATATTAAGAATTAGAGATAAAATAAAATAAAATAAAATGAAATAAGATAAAATAAGACTTTATTATTGAAACTAAGTATAAGACAAAAACGTATGTTTTTAGACGTGAATTTTAAATGTTATTTAGGAAGTGCCCTAAGCTTTAAATGTGCTTAAAAGGGAAACATTGACTAAAGGATTGGATAAATGCACCATTTTATCAAATTACGATACAGTTTATTCTGACTTTAGTTAAGCGTTCGACAAGGTTTCTCATACAATTTTAATACACAAACTTAGTTCATTGGAAATTACTGTTTATATCTTGGAATGGTTTAAAAGCTACCCGTTATCAAGGAAAATCTTAGTAAAAGTATTCGGTTCCAACTCGTATCAGTTTGAGGCATCTAGTGGGTTACCCCAAGGCTCCCACCTGGGACCAATACTGTTTTCTTTGTTCGTTAACAAAATTGTGTCGATATATAAAAGAGTAGACATTCTTCTCTTTACCGACGATCTCAAAATTTCAAAAACTATTACCTTTGATATCGGTTGTGGAGTTCTTCAGTCTAATTTGGTAAGGCTTTACAACTGGTTCCAGAAAAATGAACTTTTCTTAAATGTCGACAAATGTTGTGTAATATCATTTACAAGAAGTAAAAACTAAAAAGAAGAAGTAAAAGTACAAAATCAAAAATATAAATCTGGGAAGAACTACACAAATAAAGGATTTGGGGATAGTTTTAAACGAAAAATTATCGTTTATTCTTCACATTGATACCATCACTAATAAGGCGATGAAATGTCTTGAATATTTGCAGCAAACTATAAAGGATTTTAATTTTATCACTACCCTCAACGTATTATTTACTGCCTTAGTTAGAATTAATTTAGAATTCGATTCAACGATTTGGTCACCTTATGTCAATGTTCATATTTTTAAGTTAGAAAGACTACAACGTAAATTCCTTAGATTCATCAATTACAAACTTAATATACCCACTGAAAATATTGATTGCGATAATTTATTGTGTTCACTAAATATGTCAACTCTTTGAAGAAGAAGAATTATAAATGATTTATTAAACTTATATAAAATTGCAAATGGCGTATTGAACGTCCCGGAATTAAGTAAAATTATCAGCATAAAACTACCCGTTCGAAATAATCGGCAGCTAAAGTTTTAATATCCTGGCAGTCAAAATTATTATTACAATTCACCAATACTTAGACTACACCGGCTAGGTAACGAGTATGAAGAAGTTGATTTATTTCGTCCGTCTTTATATAATTATAGGTTAAGTATTCAAAAGGTTATAAATTAATGTGAATAAAACTCCTAATATTGGTCTTTATTTACTATTTTTTTTCATGTATATCGATAATAATGTATATACTTATGTGTATGTAAATATATATGTAAGCATGCATGTATGTATATGTGTGTATGTATGTATGCATGTGCATGTGTATGTATGTGTGTATGTTTTATCTGAAAATATATTAAATATCTTTCTATATACCCATATACCTATGTTGTACATTTCCATATTTTTTACTTATTATTGTATCTTTCAGTTTTTCTTATGGTATCTTTAGTTTTAACTAAATATACATACCTATGTATTTCTAATAAATGTAAAAGCCCGTAGCGCGTGTAAATAAATAAATAAATAATTGTAAATGAACTTTTGGTAGAAGTTAAAAGTTCGATTTCGTCTCAAGTTACCCCATTTGACGGTACTTTTAACTGAAAAAAAAGATATCACTCACTCTAGGCTCTAGAGAGACTATCGTGGAATGACTGCCGGGATATGCAGCTAATGTTGTTGTCCACAATCGACAAACCTACTATTAAATATCTTACAACTACAGTATTTGCTCACAAATGTTCTTGAGTACTTAAAATGTTCTAAATTTGTTGTAACAGACCTAGAAAACATGAAAAAACTGATATATGATAGTCTAGGCATTTTCAAGGCTTATTATCTGTCATTGGCTGATTTATGTGGCCACTTTATACACAGTGTAACATTCGCCATTCTGCCTATGATTAAACATGCACATTTCCTTTACTCTTCCACTGTTGGTTTTCATGAAGTTAATCAGCCAAAACCTTTATTGATGTGGGTGAGATTAATATGGCTGAATTTTTTAACCTACTAGGCAATTCTCACTCGTTATTTTTTAGAAAAATAATGGATTTATTTAAAAATAAATTATTAAATTTAACTTTGTTTCCTGGAATACGTGATTTTTTATTTCTTTATTTAACATGTTAGACAAAATTTTAAATTTTACATTGGTGGATTTATTGCCAAATGGCAACTTCTTCCAACCAACTGATGATGATTTCACTACAAAGAGGTATTATTATTTAGTAATTTAACTTTTTTATTTTTATTTTTGTTTTATTGCTCAAACAACTTTTATTTTTTAAGTACTAATGTTGTATTATTTTTTTTATTATTATTATCTAGTTATTCTTAACTTTACTGTGTTATGTTTATATTTAGTACGTAAGATTTTCTCATGGTTATTGCTATCTTTATTTAAAAATGTTATGTTTCTTTTTAACTTTTTGTTTTATATGTTTACTAAATTGTTTAATTTTAATTATTCTACTATTTCATACTATGTACTACATGATTATTGTGCAATGCTGTGATTATTTCTGTAAATTATTATTTTTTTGAAAAAGGTTCTTTGAACCGTTGATGTATAAATAAATAAACACTTGAAAATACTTTTATACGTTTTGCCAGTTAGTTTAACAAACAATATTTTTTAATAATGTCCAAATATTTGTAGACGAGGTTGGTGCGTAAAGTGTAACGAATAAACTAGTAACGAGAGAACCCTTTTAATGCCCTTTCACCGCTCTTATTTTCTTGCCTCATCTTTCACAGTAGTGGCTGCTCGATTGTGGAATAACCTACCCACTAATGTTAGAGACTTTACCACTAAGTTAGTTTGTTAGTTCTCAATTTACATTAAAATTAAGATTGAAATGTCACTATCTAAATGTATGAGTTGATCTTTTCTCCTTCTTCTTTCTTTTCCCTCACCTCTCCTATCCTCTCTTCATAGTAAAATGTAATTTTTTAGTTTATTTTGTTTTAAATTTGTGAATACAATTATGAAATTCTGCATAATTACATAGTACATGTCCATATACTTGAGATTTTCTCAAACTGAACGGTTTGGGTAGGTAGGAAGAAATTGCCTTAAGGCAATATGCCCGCCCTTATATGTATATAAAGTGTTAAATAAATAAAGTGTTAAATAAAAAAAATGTGGTCACTTTAACCAGTCTATGACAGATCATTAGCTCTGCAAATGCTTAGACTTCCAAATTCCATTCTCAAACATGTTTTTTCTCTCTGTTGCAACAGATTTCCATCTTTATAACTGCCTAGGAAGTGAAATCCAACGTTGTCTAAAATGATTTAGACACACTCAAAATATTCGAGTTATTTCTGTTTATTTTAATTTTTGGTACAAAAACTTTCAGATTTTTATTTATGGACCATTAAATTACGAAAACGAATAAACTAAGCAATTTGATATGCTTAATTGAGAAGCATTTATATAATTATTCCATAAAAATATTTTCTCTGGAAAATTTCGGGGAACTAATTTTGACTTTGATTTGAAGCTCACTCCTGGGGCTATATTTATTTCTTTTTACTGTGCTTTTTTAAAATTACGCTTCGCCATGAACGGATTTCAGAATTAATTAAAATCCAAAGAATTGCTTTTCTGAAAAAAGTTTGTTGGTACTAACATAGATATATTTTCTCGTTTTAATAATAACACGGCAACCTTTAAGTACCTAAGTAAGTAAAAAACTTGTCTTCAATTATTTTTCTTAGTCTTGATCTATGGTTCATAGATATGAATCGGTACTCCAAAGAGTAAGTTCACTGTTTTTAAAAATAAAAATGAATTGTTAATAGGCAAACTTAATTTGTTAAATAACCCACAAAAGAAAAATGTCGTTTTACCATGGCAATGATTTATAAAAGTTTTGTCATTTTGAAATTACTCCGTAACGTCACGAGTTTCCGTAGGTGAGTTGTGCTGCCATTAAAAAAAAACTCCGCAGTTGTCAAAATACACTAAACGTTGGAAAAAATAGCTACCCAGAAACCGGAAATCTATAACAACACATAACTACGCTGTAATTGATTGGTGAAACATGAATTAAAACTATTTTTATATATTTTTGATACATTTGTTTAACCCGTATTTCAAAATCATAAGTGTGAATTTTGATTTAAAAAATATATTTCTCTGGTAATAATACCATAAGGTCATGTTAAATTTGGCGTTGACATTTTTTTTAAAAAGCAACTCCACATTTTTAGGAATAAATAAACAAACAAACAAACAAACCATCACGCCGTTTCCTCGTAAGGGTAGGCAGAGAGGATAGAACGCCACAACACTCTATCTTTGCATACAGATCTCGCTTCCTCTACACATCTTATATATCTTATATATTTTATACATCTTCTCATGCACGCGCGCCGATTATTCCGACTTTTGACATGTCCATGTTTAAGTATTTGTTGGATTTGGTCATGCCATGTCTTTCTCGGTCTTCCTCTATTTCTGCATCTATCAACATTCGCATTGTAAATATTCTTAGCCGTTCTCTCGCTTTACATTCGTTCTACATGTCCAAACCAGCGCAGAGCTCCTTTCTTGATTTTGTCGATAATGCTTGTCTCAGCCTTACATAATGTACGGATCTCAACATTTGTGCATCTATCGTTCATAGTTTTACCACACATTCGCCTGAGAGATCGCATTTCGACAGCATTCAGCCTACTTTCATCCCTGTTTTTCCAAGTCCATACTTCGCTCCCATACATTAGGGACGGGACCAGGACTCCGTTGTGAACGGCCAATTTTGCCTCTTGTGACAAGCATTTATTTGCCATGGTCGATTTAAGTGCACCGTTCACTCTGTTCCCGGCACTCACCCTCCTTTCAATATCTTTCTCAGTCATTCCATCCCTAGTGAACATACTTCCCAGATACAAAAATTCCTCTACTTGTTTTAGTATAACTCCATTCACAGTGATTTCACATTTAGCCATACTTTCATTTCTTTCAAAAACCATCACGATCGATTTATCGACATTCATCAGCAAATCGCTTGTCTTGCATACATCGTAGACCTTTGTTACCAAGAATTGCAGTTGCTCTTTGTTGTTAGCAAGGAGTACAGCATATAATGTTTTAAGAATTGTAATTTTGTTGTGGTGATCTACAAAAAAAAATAAAGAAAATATGCAGAAAAGATAATTATGAAACAAGATAATATGTTGAAAAGGTAAACAGAAAAAAAAAAACGATAATGTGTTACGAAGATGTTCATAAAAAACAAGTTATTTTATTGGTAATATGCTAGAAAAATACTTAGACAAACAAGATAGGTAATGTGCTTGGAAGATAATACAGAAAAAAACATGTATTTATAGGTAGTAATACGGTGGAAAGATGCACGGAAAAACAAGATAGATGTGATAAAAATAATATAATGTACAGAACACAATATATTTACATTAATAAAATACAAACACACTAAATACAACAATAAAAGGTGAGTATTTTAAGTTTATACAGATAATCAATTTAAGATGTAAATTTCTACCTGTTTCCATTGTAGAGTTGTCCTACGGTAGCTGTAAAAAAAGCAATATGTTTAGTTGTAAATACATAACTTAAAAAAAGAAATTTATTTTACGTTTTACAAAACACTTTTTGTTTGAAATATTAATACTGGGCACAACCTGTGTCGAGGTATTCATTTACATGATTTAATATAAACTTATGATGTCTAAAAAAATATACATAAAATAATACACATTCATTTTTAAATCCACACAGATATATTAACATAAATAATAAAAAGAAAAAAAAAGGAAAAAAGAAGAAAAAAAACAAAATTATATTATTAGTACAGCTCACATATTTTACTACTGGGCAGACATTAGGCCAAGAACAAGGTACTGTTGTAGGCACCTTTACATCGGTAAGTTCCCGGTGGCCCAACATCCGCACGAATGCCACATATACATACTCGTATATGACATAATATATTCATCGAGACACTGATACAAATATAAAACATGAAATGGAAAAATAATTTTATATAAACAAGTCTACTGCTTTAGTGGGGTGGCCATCTCAAGACAGTTCTCGGGACACAAATCAAGTAGCCATTTTTTTACAAATAATTTAAATTCCTCAAGATTTTTATGTACTTTTGTGACAAATGGTATATTTTTATATATTCTTGCAGCAATGTCTACATAACTTTAAAATATATATCCCATAAATGGAATTGAAGCACATTTACAAAGGTATTTTTACAATCGATATACTGTCAACATTTTAAATGTGTTTAGTTTTTTATGGAAAAACAAAATTTATAAAAAGCATTTTTAATGTGTAAATGTAAATTACCAGTAGAGACTAACCTAACCGGGGGACATTCTACACTAATTTTTAAATGCACAAGTTTGATATAGATTCTCTGGTGTTTATTTATACAGAAACAAACAGTCGACAAAGATATAGTAACGTGAAAAAGATACGGTTTAAAGGCAAACCAGCGAAGTTTCTAAATAAAAATCATACATATTCAATTGTGGTATAACAAAAGGGTGTGTTTGTGTGTATTTGTATGAGAGTAATTGTAGAGCTGTGTTTGTGTAGGAGTAAGTGTTCAGGCTTGTGTAAGCTTGAGCATCATTAAATAGCAAGTGGGAGCGTATCGCATCCAGGAAGAATGAGTCTTAATTTATTTTTAAATAAATTAAGGGCATGTTAAATATATCAACAGATGAAAAAAAGCATTATAGTTTGAGCAAAAACGATATAGGAAAGAGAGTTGTGCATAGTTTGTGCTACAGACTGGCAGATGGAATAAATATTTATTTCTTGTCATGCGAAAGGGGACATTAAGATTAATTTTGGAGAGTAGGTTAAAAGAGTCTACTTTATGGTTTCATAATGGTCGGGTTGTGGTCCCGTGGCTAGTGTCTCGGACTCACGGGCCAAAGGTCCGTGGTTCGAATCCCACTCTACTCCAACTTGATTCCATTTTCTAATAGTGAGTTATTTACAACTCGTTGAAAATGGGTCACAAAATTAAATATTTGGGTAAATCATAAAAAAAACGCAAATATTTCTTTTTAAAAAAAAAATAAAAATATATATATAAATAGCATAATTCAGATATAAAGTGCGTCTATTTTCAAGGGTAAACAATCCGTTTTGATTAGCTGTAAGTGCAAAGCGTTTTATTGTTTTTTATTATCTAGGTATTAAAAAAAAATTCGTTAAAAATTTCCAATCCTTTCAATGTTAAATATATTATGTAAATGTGTAATAGCACAGATAATTATTCATGTAAAAAAATTATATGGGGAAAATAAGATAAAATAATATACTTGAAAAACAAGATAATATTGAGAATGTTAATGGCAAAAAAAAACAATTAATGCATACGTGTGTTTCTAAATGTGTCGTCAAATTGTTACTTGACAACTTTAATAAACAACAGCTTTAACAAACCGATTTCGGTATTGTCGATAGAGATGTGCATTTATTTTACAACGGCTCACAAGATGGCTACCGACGCCGTGTCGCGTGACTGTCGCTCATTTGTCACACGCCGGTGACGCTTATTTCTGTTTTCCCGCCTTATTTAGACAGCGCCATTTCCCATTTCCCGCCAAATAATGAACGGATCGCGTTAGATCAACAACAATCTACATTAGGTAACATTCTGTATGTTATCCACAGTAAGCTCAAAATACCTTAATGGCAATAAAAGTAACATTTATAATAATGTCTTAATTATCTTATTTCTTTTACTTAGGTAACAGGTACCTACTTTGATATGTAATTGAAGTTGGTAACAATTTGAAAATAGTTAACTATTATGGATGGGCAAGTTGTTCCTATATATACGGCAAAAAAATACCGCAGTACAAAATACCGAAAATATGCAACATGTTACCAAACGATATAAAAAATAGTGGGTTAAATACAGGAGTGAGACATGTGCTCTAATGAGGAACTTCAGCCCTACGAGAAATTGGATACAAAAAATGTTTTATTGCGCTGGGTAAAAATAAGAGCATTAAATTGTACTGCAAAGTTTCTATAAAATATACGAAAAAAAGAATAAAAAATATTTAAATAAAAACGAACTACTTTGAACGACGTCACTTGTTCATGTTGATCAACCAATGATAAAAGAGTTGTGAAAGATATCCGGTTTACGTATCGTCAGCGGACCAATCGTGAGAACTGACTTAGTAGAAGCGAAACTTAAAAAAAATCATAGCGTTTAAAACAAATAAAATTACAATTTATTGCTGTTTTTTTGGATTTATAGGCTTTTAGTAAGAATATTTAAGAAAAAAACATTAAAAATATTGACTATCGAATAACTATGCGACTTCAGTGTTTTTTGTTCTAATCGCCCCGCCCGCGCCCTAATTCCTCTAGTATAAAAAGTAATGTAGAATATTGAATGAAAAACAATATATTTTTAAAACTTTATCTAAGAAAAAACATTCAATTACGTGCCATTAATTAAAATATTCAATATTTATGAAAAAAACGGGTAAATATGATTTAATGACTTGATATTAATAGCAATGAAACAGTAATTGAAAGTAAACAGTATGTGATAAAAGCAAAGTAAAATAATACAATCACGGCAAAAAAAATGACATGATGGTTAATTATGGTTGATTTCGACAATAAGACTTAATCTTGTGCAAAATCCCTCGCCTGCGTCAGAGGTAGTTTGTTATAAAAGTTATGGAATTTATTCGGTATCCACTGCTTTAATACCAGCAAACCGTTGAATTTTGTTGAAAGAATGAGTATTATTACTGCACTACTGGTGTTTTAGTGCAGGCTATTTCAGTAGTGGTATACCGGAGGACTCCAATTTTTTTTGCATGAAAAGAATCTAAATATATGAACAAAAATGACATTTATAACTCAATTTTGCAAAAAAAGTGACTTCCAGCCTTTCATCTTTAAGTAACAGATCTTTACTGTGATTAATAAATAAAACTTAACATATTATGTAGGTAAAACTGTAATATCTTTAAGGCATAATTATTGTTATAAGTTGACTTAGCAAAATTGATTTTAACTTGTTCATTTCAAAGAAAACGTTTTTTTTATATTTTTTCGTACATGCTGTGTTCACATGTAATTTAGGAGAGAATTGTGATTATTAATTTTACTAGGAAACAGAATGTACTAAGTATATTGACATTTTTTTTGCACTTTTAGTGTAGGACACCAATGCACACAAAAAAATGTTTACACCAAAGACATAATAATTAAAATTATGTTAAATAAAACAAATTTAGAAAGTATACGAGTATAATAATAATAAATTAAGTATAACGTGCTTCTCTGAATATTTCTATGACTTTTGACTTAAATTAACGTTCATCGTCATTAAAAATATCAACCTCGGTGAATCCATAGTTATATATACGTTATATTTATATTATAATGATTATTAAATTCATACATTTGATTAGCTTTGCATTTATTATTAAGTAGTTTTTTCTAGTTATTGTTATATTAGTATTATAAAACAACTAATTTATTTATACATATTATATTTTAACATGCATTTTTTTGTATACTTTGTTCAGCTAACAAGGGTACATACCCCGTTCCAAACTAGGCATTTACTTTTTAATACATAATAATTATTAACAAATTAATAGGAAGAACAGACAAATAAAATATAAACCTACTAGTATACACATATTGATACATACACATATATAAACAAATACATACATACATATATATATATATATATATATATATACATGCACACATACATGTATGTGTATGCACACATACATAAACTCATGCGCATACACATAATTAAATACATAAAATATACAAAATTAAATTAATACATGCGAAACTTCGTGATTGCCTTTTGTATTTTATTCATTATATTTTATTTTTATATTTTATTTTCAACATCCAGTAAGAATCTTTAATCCGCGGCATGCATCAACCTCTCTATCTCCCTACGACCAACGTCATGAAAGCGCGAGGTCAACACTTTCTTCAACTTGACAACAAGTCTCATGATTTTCCACAATTCTGGCAAAAAATTATGCGCCTTGCCAACATAATAGTGTTGCCTCGATGCCAGAACAGTGTTGACCCCTTCACTTAGTATCAGATTCCTATTGGAGAATCTTGTATTATGGTTTTGGTTAACGCTTGGGTATTTGTCTCGGTTTACGTGTGTTCTCAATATATACTGTTAAATAATAATATTGTACTCTGAATTCTTTGAACGGCAAGTCACTTGGATAACGAAATGTATTTTTTTTAATTACTCGAATTAAAGATTTCTGTGCAAAATATAAAAAAATTCCATCTTACAACAGGCTGAGCCATGTTAGATGGAGACTATCCTAACCAGAGGACGCTCTGTATTAATTTTCTAATCGACTAGTTTTGTATAGATTCCCTGGTATTAAATATGCATACTTATTTATGCAATAAATTTATAAAATAAAATGAAATTGCTAGCATATTCTAGGTATTGAAAATTGTTTTAAATGTATAGTTGTCGCGTTGTCTCTGTAAAACATATGATTTTGTCTTGTCGGTTTAGATAGCAGACGAAGAAGACGTTTAAGTTGATCAGAGGTTTATTAGTTTGTGCAAAAATAATTGGTCTAACTTTATTTTTCGATTTTTAAGAGAGTTCATTCTATGGCACTGCATACTGTAAGCATAGTTAGAGAAGTTAAGAGTTTAACGGTAGTCCACCTGTTTAAAGATTTTTTTTGGGCCCTTTCTAATAAATTAATACTAACATTGTAGTAAGGTTACCAAGTAGGAGTGCAGAATTCCAGCTGGGGACGAAAAAAAAGATTATATATGGGTATACATATATTTAAAAAAAATTGACTAGCTTAGTTAAATTCTATTCATATTATGAAAGTTATGATAATGAATTATACTAAAAAGTTATTATTAATTATTTTACCTAACTAACATAAGGAACTATTTAATTTTATACATTGCGTTATAGTTCTCCTATAATTATTTAATGATTGGTTTAAGATATTAATATCAGCATTACTTTCTACATAATTATATAATCTTAACACAAGTGATAATGCATTTAAGTGTGAAATAATTGAAATAATAAGAATTAAATGAAATAATTGTGTACAAAAAATATGTAATCTTCAAAACTGTTTTTGAGCTAAAATGATATTATTTTGGCAAAACTCCTTAATTTTCGACACCCATTTATCGGATTTATTTGTTGAAAACAAAATAAAACTTTAATTACTAAAAGTAATTTTATAAGTTTCAAGGATTACGCCCCCAGAAGCGATCAGCTGGAAGAATTTCTTCTCCGAAAGTAGGATGGCAATTTTAAAGCCCATTAGCAAAATTTACCTTCGACCGCTTATTCCAATCACTCCCACATTTAGAGCTTATAGAAAATCGATAGATTGTTTCAGAGCCTTGAAATACAAGAGTATCTGACAAGGGTGTTTAAGCCTAAGGAATGCTGTGTACATTACGGTATTGAAGCTAAAGTAATGGAAAAATACGGTGTGCCGGCTTCTTCCTAATCGAATAATTTTGTTTTAGAAAACTAAGGAATTGCCGCGTCTGTATAGTTTAAACTAATAATTTAACAAAACAGTTTAAAAAACGTTTGAACTTGTATTGAAATGCTACAATGTCAATTAAATCCATACTCCGATGCTCTAGCTTACCTTTTATTTAAGCTCAAACTAATGTCTGCGTAAGAAACCACAAAACATGTATAATTTAAATCATAACGTAAAAACAATAAATAGAAATGATGTTATAATAAAATAAATAATAAAACTTTGTTTTTAACCACAAATTTTTATTTTTCACCGACCGGTTTCAAAGCAAACAAGCTTCTTTGTCAAGGTTTACGTAACTAATGAATTGATTCCTTTTTATTTTATTTCTATCATGTTCACTAAATACTACACGTGGACCCAATAAATCAAATGGTTTTTTCTTACACGAGTGGTAATTTGATATCTTTATTTTCGAAGTAAGCCAGGAGAGGACTAAAAGAAATATTGTTTATTTGGTTATTAATTATTGTTTTCTTATCATGAATCGCTTTATCAATGGCTTTATCTCTGCTAGAATGCGATGGAAATTTCAAACGACAAATGATAATATTTTTCTTTCTTTTCCATTCAAACCCCCTCCTCCCTTCATATTCTAGGGTAGATTTTTACATAATTTTTTATTTCTTAAAAAAAAACCTCATAAGTTTTATAGTGAAATTAAAATTGAAGGATTAATGAAATTTAAATTGAAGTAAAAAATAAAATCAAAGTGCGTAAATTTACTCCATTTCCAGAATCACCCTATTCAAGACAAAAACCTAGCATCAACCTATTCAAACCTGGCATCACCCTAGTCGAGACCTATCAACCAACCTTTTAACCACACATTTTGAAAACCCAATCCTACATACGAGGACAACGTCCTTAACAACACACCACAGTTGTGAAGGAGCAACTTGGCCCGATTCCCAAATATACCCATAATATGTTCATTAATATAATATGTATACTATTGGTTTCCTCAAATCGAACGGTTTGGGTAAGTAGCAAGAAATTGCCTTAATTCTTTGAAGCACAGTGGTATAAAAAACGTACGACATATTCAGTTAATCTTTTTTATAAACATTGATTGCAACATTGATAATAAAATATAGACATTATATTTTCGCTAACATAAGTCACTAGTCTCTGACTGATTTAAAGAGTTGCGTTTGGTCCGCTCAGTACCTTTCGGGCACTGTACACTGATCAGGAATTATTGTGATAGTATATAAATTGTTTACTCACTTTTGAATTCTTCCGTTTGTTTCCTTTATGAAGCACTTCCCTTTTACTGTTGTACAGATGACCGGTATCGTATAGATTATGAGATGTATATTTTAGGCTGTTTATGTGACACTAGTTTAATTTTGTCAGAGGATGCCGGATACGTTAAGAATTTATTAGAGACAAACTTTTCACAATGTGACTTGCTCACAGGACGGTAGGACGACAACAACTTAAATAAGAAAGCATGTAGGTAGGAACGGAATATTTGTCATGTATGAGTTGTCAGTATAAAAAATGAAAATTTAGTACTGACCAAATTTATACCACTTTCCTCTTCTTTTTTTTTACAAGTTTATAAAGTGTCAAAATAATAAATAAATATCGATTTTTATTTTAATTAGATTACAATAACTTTTTGTATGAAAATTAAACTTTCATTAAAAAAAAAAAAATTCGACAATTCGAGGTAACTACAGAACGGGGACCCCATTCAAGTATTCAAAGTCTAGAATGAAAATCTAGGAAGTTTGTTAACCTTGGTTTTTAAGAAGGCGGGCCTTTTGATAGCTTTTTCTGTAATCCGACTCTTAAGGTGATCCCCCTTAAAACGAACGATCGGAAGAGATTTCTGGATTAGAGGAATTAAAATACTTATAGTTTGCGTAACGCAAATAGTATAAGACTCGCAATTTTGCTTGCGCCATTGCTATTATTCAGATTTTGTTGGAAATCTGTACTTTGGTAAATACTTTGCAAAAAATAAGGTCAAACAAAAAGGTAACATGAATTTTTTAAATGATGTAAAATAATATTTTTGTTAACTGCTTACTTAGGTTGATCTCTGTGAGATCTGTTGAGATCTGTGTCAAGGCGGATAAAGAATACAGTCATGTGTGTGAAATAGAACCAGAACCCTTGTGCTTCCGATTTGATGGCTGTTTTCGGGTAAAAAATTTGAATGGGATGAGATAAATCCGCTTCTTTGTGTAGTGGCTGATGCGTTTGTCCACCATTTTTGAGATCTATAGTTCGATTTCTGGCAGGATGAACCTGAAATATTGAACAATGTTTGATTATGTCCAAATGCTTGCAGACTTGCTGGATTTCCTCCCTAGGGAGTGTGATAAAGGTTTCAGCTCTTTTACTTCACAAAAGTCAACAGATGAAAGAATTTAAGAAATATAGATGCTCAAATATGGGTAGAATGGTGAATGTTACGCAGTGTGTAAAGTGGCCACTTAAACCAGCCAATGACAGGTCATAAGCCCTGTAAATGCCTAGACTTCCATATTCCCTTCTCAAAAATTTTTCCCTCTCTGTTGAAATAAACTGAAATATTGATTTTAAAGTTTGTTTGAACTGCAATATTCCACTGTTTCTGGACTGGCACCTAAAGAGTGAAAATGATCACACTACCTTCATGTAACAAATGATTGAAATACGCTGCATTACTCTATGCAGCACTGGGTGCAGAAAGAAGAATAATGGCTTAATAAACAAATCTTTATTTGTAGGTACTACAAAAATATAAATAATACCATAGTGTTGCGATACCATCCTAAATTGATCTTGAAAAAGTCTCGGGTTCGATTCCCGACATAATTTTTTATTAAATTATGGTTTGACAACAATATATTATCTTTAAATACGGAAATGACAAAAATAATTCCATTTTTTATTAACAAAATAAATTTAGATTCAGTAGTAAAAATAATTATTCACCAAAGCAATTGCAACAAAACTAACTGCGATCTTACATGTTCAGTACTTGATACAACAGATAAAATTAAATATCTTGGTGTATACATAGACCAAAACTTAAAATAGAAAGACCATATTAGTGAACTAGATGAACGAATTAGAAAATGTAAATACATATTTATTAGATTAAGGAATATTTTAAAAATCAATAATTTAAAAATAGCTTATTACTTAATTGTACAATCTTTATTACAATATGGTATTGTAGGGTGGAGTAGTTCATATGCCAATATATTAAACCCTCTTAAAATAGTACAAAGATGAATTATTAAAGTAATTCTAAAAAAACCCTCAACATTTAATACGGAAAGCCTGTATAAAATATTTAAGATTCATACAGTAGACACTCTTTATAAAATAAATTCTTTTATACAAATTTATAAAGAAGAAAAAATAAAAGAATTTGAGATGAATAAGTCACTCAGATACCATAACATAATATTAAAATTCCTAAATTCCACACAAGTCATGGTCAAAAAAGCTTTGTCTTAAAAGGTGTAAAATATTATAATAATCTTCCCCATGAACTAAAAACTATTAAAATAATATATCAATAAATACATTTAAAGTAAATCTAAAGAAATTTTTTGAACACGTGTAAAAACTACAATAAATTTTAATAAGTATGAATGTATTATTGTTTTATGATTTTTCTTTATATGTCGTATGTTTTTTTTTTCATGTACTCGTATTTAAAATTATATAAACTCTTATAAATAAACAACTACAACAGTGTAAGTCACTCTCCAAGCACAAGAGTTAGTCTTTTTTTTTGAGAGGTACACTGATAACATTTACTAGATGTGTAAAAGTAGATATGTATAGAATTTTTAAAAAAACATTTCCCTTTTGTGAAATTTATTTTTAAAAAAAAAGAAGATCTTTACCGGTCGCAGTGATGTCAGGAGCTTACATAGCACTGACTCCACCTCTAGAAATAAGATTATAGTAAAATCTTGAAATCATGGTATGTGGATTTAAGATCGATTAGATTTCATTGCGTATTTGTAGTTACATTTTTTAAATAAATTAATAAAACATTAATGAAAAAAAAGACAAATTCAAATGTCATAAAAAAATAATAATCACGTCCACAAATTCGTAAAATGAATAGCCCCTTGGTTGTTTTTTAGTGTTTCAATAATGTATTTGACTTTTCGTCATCTCGTCCCAGTAAATGGCACGATATTGGACCGACAGAGAACTGCCGTCTAACAATATAATAAAAGCGGAGTTTAGGGGTGATCAATAAAAATAAAGGGTTCGTTTTAGTCTGTAGATTGTTGTTTATTTCCTATATGTCAGGGTCAATTCGAACAGAAGTATTATTTTCAATGACAAACTATTGTAACTTCGACAGTTTGGTCGCCACATAAAATAACGAGGTCGACCTTCCTGTCTAGCTTGACGAAGTCTCTGTATTCTCCGTACGCTAGGTAGGGAAAGCTCCCATATAACGATATCTGCGTATCAAATTTGATTGACGAGTGACATAAAAACACCGCGTGTTTCGCCAAAGAACAACTAAGACTGGCGAATGAAAGCGAGCGTAGAGCTGACAGTGGCAGATGTGACATTATTAAATCTAGATATGAAAATATTACGTCATATTTTATGTGTCCACCCTAAAAAGACGTAACGGGATAGCGGAGAAAAAGGCAAATTTATCTCAATTGTAGAGACAGATTCTACTTTAACCCTTGGCTATACTTTCGAGCGAGGTTAACAACCATTGCCGTCTGATAATGGTTCCGAAATTAATCCCCAGAGATACATTTTTCTCATCTGATGGCAATAATGGATCTAAGATCTTTTCGGGTTTAGTAATCCAACGTTCGTACTACTGAATCAATTATCTTGTTACATTTTAAAAAGAACACGAATAACAACAAAAACATATTAATCAAACCAGAGCTATTGCCTTTTTATCATTATTTCTTCACCAGGGAAGTAGATATAAAAAAATATTTTTGTAAACACGAATCTTTATAACTTTTTGGTGTTATATTCAATAACAGTTTAGTGGATGTTTTTAAAGTTTGTTTAATTTTTTAAATAGTTAAATGTATCCAATTATCATTACTTTCATTTTTTGAAGTTCTGTATTTTAAAATTACTTCACCCGTGACGTCACGGGTTATCGTCAGTGAGTTGTACTGACATTTAAAAGTAGAAATCCGTAGCTGTCAAAATACACTAAACGTTGAAAAAAAAAGAAACCGGAAATCTACCATGAAACATAATAATGCTATAAGCGAATTGTGAAAAAAAATTTGACGTTTTGAAGTAGCTGGTTTTTAAAAAAAAAATTTTTTGTTTGGAGTTCCTACTCCAGTTAGAGATTGACAGATAATACACGAGATTGCTGTTTGATGTATATTTATTACATGAAGAATAAATAATGAATTATGTCGGGCGAGTGTTTCGGCGATGAGGAGTTGAAGTAACTGCACTTGAACTACATGCTGGAACTGAGTGAAGTCGTCGATCTGGTCTGACTGACTGAACTGAACTTGTTGGGCCGACTAACTGAACGGGCTGACTGATGTTGGCTGCGTCCTATGGTCTCTTTATAGACGACGTTCTTTTGCAGTTCATTTTTTCATGGTAGGGACGGTGTGAATGTACTGCAGAACGATGCCCTCCGATTTTATGTGCAATACTCATAGAGTTGCGTTTTACGAATGTATTGGATTCGATTGAGAATGATGACATTGCATCGTCGGTCAGTGGTCTATTTTAGGTGAACTAATTTAACACGTGTGTGTAATCGACTATGAACTATGGACTCTACAGCATCCCCCTTCCAGTAAGGTGATCTCACGATACATGAAGTTTTTCTCCTGGCAAACTGGCGAAGATAGTTTATTTTTTGAAGGACTCTAGTATCTTGGTGCGATGTACTGCTGATATAAGTTATTCAGGTAATGTAATGACAGAGCGGTTCTTGAATTTCTTGTCGATTTTGAGTCGTTCCATGAGTGCTGACGACGCTGAAAATCGAAGTGTTGCACTCTGGTGTGAATAAACTTTGCAGCGTTGCAGTGCTTGAAATAATTATCTATCGAAAAATAAAACGATTCACAGTGGAAATTATTGATATTATTTTTTTTGCAAACGTTATTGAATTGTTATCACTAAAATTTGAATGCAGAAGTCATCCGTTGATTTAAATCCAGCTATTTGTCAGATGGTCATTGCTGAGAAATATCTAACTATAGATTGACAGGTATCTACAGGGTGAGATGATGCACTTTTTCGTGGCAATGAGTTGTTCACGTCAGAGAACGAAGAGTTTCAGGGCAAACCGAATGTGTGAATGCGTGATGAAGATTCTTTCCATGACTTGCGAAGGTTGGATATGATGCTTGCAGAATGCTTGATGATGTTATCATGTTGATAAGATGGTTGTTGGTACGTTGATGCTTGTGCAGGTCAACGTAGGTTGTTGAAAACAATGCCATCGTGGCGAGACATTGATAAAACATTTCTATGCAGAATCGGTGTAGATGGGCGAGTTCAGCGTAGCTTTGCTTGAATGCGTGATCGGCGTAGAAGAGCAAATTCGGCGTTGCTGTGCGAGAACGGCGTAGATAAGCGAGTTCGGCGTAGCTGTGCGAGAACGACGTAATAGGCGAGATCGGTGTAGAAGAGCGAATTCAGCAAAGCTGTGAGAGAACGGCATAGTAGGCGAGATCGGCGTAGAAGAGCAAATTCAGCGTTGCTGTGCGAGAACGGCGTAGATGAATGAGTTCGGCGTAGCTGTGCGAGAACGGCGTAATAGGCGAGATTGGCGTAGAAGAGCGAATTCAGCGTTGCTATGCGAGAGCGGCGTAGATTAGCGAGATCGGCGTAGATGCGTGATTGGTGTAGATGAGTCAACGTAGAGGAGTATAATCGTATTCGAGTTGGCTTTAAAGAAGTTTTTTGAAGTGCACGTATATTGTTTAGAAATGTTCATAATTAGTAAATATGTAGTTTTAAAATAATTAGATATAAGTTAATATTAGGACAAGATGTAGACTATTTATTTAGTGTTCATTTAGATCGTTGTAAACTTGAACCAAAAAAGTCCAGATCGTCTTGAGTTAACAATACGACAAAGACGGGTCATTGCAGAATTAAGGCCATAGTTTGTTCTATGCTAATCGATAAACAGTACTTCATTGTTTCTTAACCTATGAGTCGGAATATTGAAGTTTACTTCTCCCAGTAATGATAGAATTATTCGATTATACCATTTAGTATGCCGAACATGTATATGGAATCAATATTAGTTCTACGTTTTTGGAGACTAGAAATATTTGACATTGACTCTATAGCAGAATAAAAATAATAACCTCTCTCTTGTCCAAGCATCCACGCTACTTTTCGAAGCAAGCGATGTTGGACTGATTCCATGTGATTTATGCGATTGACATAGAGTGGAGACCAGGAGCCTTATGCTGGACAGATGTGGCATTTTGTCACCCACTCGACAATAGTCGATTGGGCATCTCAGTTGCTTTGTCATAATCCTATTCTTGAAAACTCTCCGACAATTTAATTACAAAGACGAACGAGAAAGTTGCATCACTAACAAATCTGTATTTATCTATGGCTCTCCTGCCACACGTAAACTCTTATTGTTTCTTGTCAGACTTCTTCCGTTGAATATTTTGTGTATGGAATATTATGAAAAAATAAAAGAAAGTTATTTACTGAGACACTGCAACATCTATAATTATTATTTGCTTTTGGCATAACACACATCTACATGTTATTAGAAATATTGCATATTCATTTAATGGGTTTTGAAAAGATATTGTATAATACATATCTCAAATACGTATTTTGAAATTGACGAGCGAAAAAATAATTTTGAAATCATGTTTCTAGTGAAACATCATTTAAAAATGGATGAAAAATAAGAACAGTTATATTTGTTGCACATTTTTTGATACGCCATAATCATAAAATTGATCAGTGTTGTAAATTTAAAGTTAAAATATTACAAAAATACTTACTCGTTATTCAAACATGAATGCCGACCATTTCACAAGAAGGACGTTTGACAGCTGAAGTTACGGTGTCGCATTCGATTGTCAATGTCGAGTGCTTTGGGGCACTCGAGATAAAGTCGATTGCTTTTCGATCGTCTGCATTCGTATGAGTGGTTCAAGAATGCTGCCACCCGTCGAATTACGGAAGTCGCATACGATTCTAAAGACAAATAAGTCTAGCATAAGGCCCCAGACCACGGAGGCATGTTCTAGAAGAGGGCGAACAGTTGAGCAACAAAGAGTTTTGATATCATAGCGCTGATAATACGATACTTATTTTTCTTTGATTGGTTAGTTTAGTACTCTATTAACAAATAAAAAAATAAAGAAAACCTCTGAACTTCCTCAATGAATTTTTATTACTGTCGCCATTTACGTCAGTTTCGCCTTGACTGTGATAAATGGTACAAATATACGATGAAGCGATGCAGTATAATGTACGCGATGAAATAATGAAAAGGGCGAAAGGAACAACTGTCGGTTTCTGGAAAACATTTTCGCCCTTACAATTTCCCGGATTATGATTAATGGTTTTAGGTTCGATTCTATAAATCGTCAAGACGTATTTTTAGCGCTATTTAACAAATGTCTATTTAGTACAGCTCACTAATGTGTGTGTGAGCTTTAACCTATCAAATTGAAAATTTTAAATTAAATATTTAATATAAAATGCTTGATATGTTAGCTAAACAATAAAACATTAATTTACTTTTGATTTAGCGTTTATTTTGTAAAACTTCATAAATATACTTTTAATATTTATTTATTGACACTTTATATACATATACAATAAATACACATATAAGGGCGGGCATATTGCCTTAAGGCAATTTCTTCTTACCTACCTAAACCGTTCAGTTTGAGAAAATTATAAACATATGGACATATTGAATCTTACAATTTTATACAAAAATTAAAAGCAAAGATTAACAAAAATAAATATATATGTATAAAAAAAAATAACACTTTACTATGAAGAGAGGAGAGGGGATGGGAAGGAAAGAAGAAGGATAAAGGAACAATTTAAATATTTAAATAGTGACATTTTAATCTTGACTTAAATGTAAATAAAGAAGGGGCGTCTCTAACATTAGTGGGTAGATTATTCCACAATCGAGCGGCTACAACTGTGAAAGAGGAGGCAAAAAAATTAGAGCGATGACGGGGTATTAAAAGAGTTCTCTCGTTACTAGAACGAAGAGATAGTCCGTGTTGTGAAAGAGGTTGGATGAGCTCTCTCAGATAAACAGGCGAAGTGGGATTATTTAAAATATTGTGAAGAAGTGATAGAATGTGAATGTTTCTTCTATGCCTGATACTGAGCCAGTGTAGTTGCGTGCGATACTCGGTTATGTGGTCAAATTTGCGAAGATTAAAGATATAACGAATACAAATATTCTGCAATCGTTCTAACTTATCAAGCAATTCAGAGTTAGCATCTGGATAACATACATCCGCGTAGTCAAGGAGTGGAAGAAGTAAGCTCTGGACTAATGTTTGCTTAACATTAATTGGCAAGAAATTCTGTAATCTTTTAAGTGAGTGCAAACTGCTATAAAGTTTACGACTAACTTCGTTAACCTGATCGTGCCAGTCTAAATGCTTATGAATGATAATACCTAAGTTTCATATAAGAATCAAACATTGATTGAGTCTACCGAACACTTTATTTAATTTTGACAATATAAAAACAAAAATTTATGTGACAATTGTTTCGCCTTGTTTACGCATTTTCAAATAAATGTGAAGATTAAATGGATTGAAAATTCTAAGTACTTAAGTAAATAAATTAATATTAATATATATGGCATGTACAGTAATCATAATTGTGGGTATAACCAATAGGTAATGGCAAGGTTAAGTGTTTAATAGGTAATGGGGGATTTAGGTACTTGTATTTGTATGGAGAACATTTTAATGAAGGAAATATGGAAGTCTAGGCATTTACAGGGCTCACGACCTGTCATTTTATTTTATTTATTTACTTCTTCATTCAAAATTATACTCGTTTAAATATATGTGAACTTATTCAGGCCTTTTAGGTTGTGCTCGTGTCAAGCCATAATAAAACAATTAAAAATACTTAGTAAAATTGATTAGAATCAAATATAATGACATGTGATTCAATATAATAACAATCCAGAAAAACAAGGTGTAAGTAATAAATAATAAAATTCCAATGAATTTAAGTTATAAAAGATAATCAGATATAAATATTAAACGGTAAATTATAAATTATACAAATGTAGATTCATACATAATCAAATATACAAAATAACAGTATGATTGAAATCAACAAAATAATAGTAAAATACAGCAGTATTAAAAAAAAAACAAATAATAGTGTCATAAAATCAATAGAAAAATAATATATATAAATATAAATATATAATTGAAATGATAATTAAGATATAGTTTATAGAAACTCACTGTACACTGTAGTAAAAAATAAGAGTAATAAATACTATGCCAAATAAGATTAAGTACTAAATTAAATGATACAAAAATACATAATGAAAAACATAAAAATATCAAGATACATAAAAAGCAAAAAGCATTGGGTGATTTAAGTAGCTACTTTACATATTGTGTAACATTCACCATTTTGCTGTATAAAAATTTAAAAGTATTGAAACGTTAAATGTTTGAACATCCATATTTCTTAAATTCTTCCATCTGTTGATTTTAGTGAAGTTAAAGAGCTGAAACCTTTATTGCTGTGAAGAGATTCATTTGACTGAATTATTTCACGTAAAAAGAAACGCCTGAAAACAATTTTCCAATTTTTAAACTTCTTCTTTGACCAGTTGGTTTTATTACAATATTTGAGTTTGTCCAAATGTTTGTAGACAAAAGACTGGATTTCACCCCCTCGGGAGTCATCTAGATTAACAAATTACAATAGGGATAGATAACGTTTTAAAGAAGAGAATATGAAAGTCTAGGCATTAACAAATATTTTTGTATTGTCTACAAACATTTGGACGAACTCAAATATTTTAACTTATATTTGTATTTCGGAAAAAAAAGTAAGGATTTATTGACATACCCATTGTGAGATAATTAATGAACGTTTATAGTTTTATACCTTTAAGTAATTGTTGTGGAAATTATGTTAATCATATAATAATATAATGATAGGTTGGTGTTCTTTAATTTTAATACACGATTAAAATGTTACGAAGAATTTACATTACTTTATAATATGAAAACTTCACTGGTCCATTAAAGTTAAGTCTAACAGTGTAAAATATAAAACTTTAAAACTGTACTGTATGTTTCCTAAATAAAAGAAAAAAAAATCATTACACTTTTACTCTCTCATCCCTGTTTTAACATACCTTGTTGTTTTGTTATGTTTGTTGTATTGTATTCTGTTGCCTTTATAAAATACATAAAAAATAAAGTAAAAAATAAGTATGATAAAAAAATATATATCTAAAAATAATTAAATAAATTAAAGAAAAATCGCGTTTTACTTTCAATGCTTTTACCAAAAAATCAGGATCATTGTAAAGATAATAACTAACGGAGGAGGTAGACATGTAGGTAATATGAACAAACCAATTAAAATACCTGCTGTTACTTATTGTAGAAGCACATATTACATAAATGTATGTTTGGAAAATGTTGAATTGTAACATACTTCAAGTGTACTTGAAATACTTCAAGAGAAGAATGATCGTGACTCATATAACATAAAAAATATTCATTATCATGTCCAATTTGCGACCGATGCGCGATGGTGCACAGTACACAGCATTTTGCAATATTTTGAGTATGTCCAAATGCTTGTGTACAAGGCTGGATTCCCCCTCCAAAGCAATTATCAAGATTAAAATGTATTGCACCAGATAGAAAACATTTTTGAGAAGAAATACGGACGCTAAGCAATTACCGAGCTTATGAGCTGTCATCGGCTGGTTAAAGTGGCCACCCTTTTTACGCACCGCGTAACATTCAAAATTGCTAGGATCCAATCCAAAGGAAAGTGCTGCAGGAAAGAGAAAAAAGCCAGGATCAGATTCGTGGCTGTCCTATTCTAGTCCAGCTTCCCTAGTCATATTTGTGAATGAAAATGAGGAAGTCAAGATAAGAAGAAGAAACAAATAATGTTTTATTACAAGCGGTAAAAAAAGTGCATTTATTAAATAAAAGAAAATATTTTTTTAGTTTTACTGAAAAATAATAAAAACGCGTTTTCATAAAAGTGAACTACTTTAAAACGTCACAAGTTCTAGTTTAAAATAGCAAACTAATTATGTGTTTTGATATATTTCTGGTTTCCGGGAAGTCATGTTAAACGTGTATTCATACGTGCGGGGTTCACTTTTTGAATGTCAGGCCAACTCACCGACGACAACTATTGACGCCACGGGCGGAGTAATTACAAAACTTTAAAAATCATAGCGATGATGATACGATGCATAAAAATAATTGAGAAAAAAATTGCCGTAGTTTGGTAGTCTATAAATAAAAAAAAAAGCTTCTAACACATTCATACATCTTGTCATACATGCCCTTCGGTTCTGTCTTCTTTTGACATGACCAGACTTAAGATTTTGGTGTCACGTCTTCCTTGGTCGACTTCGTCTCACGTTACCGTTGATTTTCGCCATATATACTTGTTTTACCATTCTTTCGTCGTTCATAGTTCTACATGACCAAACCATCTCAGATAAAGCTCGCTTTTTATTTTCACATAATCCGGTAGGCTTCGCATCCGAGGATTTTTTTTTAGGTCTTTTCCCATCATAACCATTTTATTGGTTCTGGTCTCGTGACTAGAGTCCTGAACTAACGAACTAGAGGTCAGAGGCTCAAACTCCACTCTACCACAACTTGATTTCCATGAAAGTGGCTTTCAAAATTGAAATACTTGAGTAAATAATAAGAACGGAAATATTTATTTATCAGCAAAAACAATTTTTAGAAATATTTTAGCACAATTTTTTTTTATCAAATTAAGAGAAAAATGTTACACAAAACTGCATATTTAACTTAGATCTAATTTTTTTGGACTAGTCTACCAATGAACTGCACGATCATCGGTGTCGTAGGGCTAAAGCTATGGTTTCCTACGAAAGCTGAGCTGTCATCTAGCGGCTGTCATTCGGCGGCGGATGATGTTATAATCCAATGCCTGTACAAATGAATGGCGCTGGTTTTCTAGAGTGTTGATTGTGAGCAGAACGTCAAACATCGGTGCCGCCATTTGCAGGACGGCTGTTATAGCGGTGCGAACAATCTACGAACGGTTTATCTCGTGTAGCGGTGAACATTATTACTTGTCAAAGCTGTCAAAATGAGTGCAAACGTGATGTGGACTAGTGAAATTGACAAAATATTGATTGATTTTAGAAATCATATATATAATGTGAAGAGCAAAAAAGACTATTAAAACAGCACGGTAAAAACAAAATTTGTGAAATGTCGGGACAATACTTGAAATATCAGGTATGTACAAAAATATATAAATACCAAGAAAATAATACGATTTTTATGCATAAGAAGGTTGCATGACCTCAAAATTGCTTAAAATTGAAACAAAAAACCGACAAACTATCCAAAATGATCATTAAAAGATACAACAGATAACAAATCGTATTTCAGCTGTTAATGAACCGTCACGGCCGCCAGATGGCAAATTTTGTTGCATATTATTATTTATATAGGATTCATCGAATTTTCGAAACGAATCGATTAATTGTCAATAAAATTATAACAAAAAAATGTAAATCAATAGTTAGTCAGATGAACCCATAGAATTAAGAAAAGTCCAGAAACCGCATACGCGCACTAAACACAAGGTGTCTAAACTACTCTTAAAGGAGTAGTTTTACGTTTTGACCCATTAGTTTCATTGTTGACGGCACTCAATACGCAACTCACAATTCGAATTCAATTATGCCGTGTTGTGTCGTTTTAAAGCGTAGGAATATTGCTGGGATCTTAAAAAACAGGATGGGATCACATTTCATGTGTAAGTAGCAAATGCATAACTTAAAAATTTAATTATTTTTCCATCTGTCAGATTAACAAAAAACACAAAATTAAAAGAATAAATAACATTTTGTTTGTGTTGCCAGGGTAGTAATTCTTTTCCGATACTTTGCTCATCTAATGAGAGAACTAATGGAAATTGGACCACTCGGATTAAATAACGCCGAGGTGGAAATTTGACTGACATTATCTTTATAACATGAAAAATTATTTTACATGACATAAAAATATCCATTTTACGTAAAATTAAATTTGTTTCATTTTTTAAGTTCAAAGTTCAGTAATTCAATTACTATTATTAAATGATTATTTACTAATCTATTCTGTTGTGTCAATTAATGTTTCCGCATGTAAAATTCAATTTTAGAGAAATTAACAAATACCTTTTTTAAAAAAATATAATTATCTTACATTTTGTTACGATTATATTTTTTGCAATCTGGCAACATTACGCGGTGACTTCACGCATGCGCGCGACGAAAATGGGGCGAAATGGGTTTTTTTTTGGACACAGCCGACGTATTCAAATATATTAAAATCTCTCGAATCCGCTCAAAAATCAATAATTAAAATAATTTAAATAATTTAAAAAAAGCCCTTTATGTACCCCAGCATCAAGTTCTTTAAGATCTTAGATATGAGGCAATTATATATTTTTAGAATAATAATGTTTGTAAAAGCAAATTATTCTACCAAATCCCAAAAAGAGCACTCCCACACTACCAGAAGTCAAACTTCAGGATGGGTCATGGGGTCTATCTCAAACTCTGAATTCGGGCAAAGAAATTTCAGGTTTCTGGGCCCCAAAATATTCAATATGTTACCCAAACATTGCAAAACCATGACCCGGATTCAATTGAATAAATTAGATAAGAAATGGTTGCTGGGTTTAGGTCGAGAAAAATCGGAAAATTTACTCAAAATACATTCTTAAATAATAAATAACTATAGTATAACTGGATAGTAAATTAACTCGTAGGTAGTAATGTTAATGTTTATATTCGCATAAAAATGTCTGCCTTAAAACAGGTTGTACCTAGTTAGGCAGACTAGACATGATCCAGATAAATCTATTACTTAAGTGTGTTTGTAGTAGATAAAGTAATTTTTATATTTGTTAATAAACTGGGATTATTATTATTATTATTATTATTTCTGTGCTCCTTCTAGACTTTTCTTAATTTTATGATTAAACGAATAATTTTGAATCAAGAACACAATTTAAATCAGCAAACCAAAATCAATAAATTGGAATCGAAATCAATAAACACGAATCTAATGTAAAGCTGGGATGTTCTGCGAATAATATTTGACCCTATAGTAGCCCTTTGAAAGTATATGAAAGAGTAATGAAATAATACGAAATGAGACTTTATCTTTATACTCGTGAACTGTTCATCCAGTTAGACCACAATACAGGCGCTACTACGAGATGAGAAGCTTTCACCAGTGCACATCTGCACAGTTGATATCAAACGTTTGTAATTTTGAAAAGCGGTCACGCGTTCTTGTACAAATGGATATATTATATATTGTACCTTTCGAATTCCAGACAACATCAGTTCGTTACTTTACTTGACGCTAGAACTTTCCTGTCACGGCAAAATACGTTTGTTGCATAGAGTGATATACGGTTTGTTGCATAGAGTGATATACTATTGTAAATTTGAAACAAGGTTATGCGATATAAATTTGCGTCAAGAGTTTTTTTTTATTTGAACATTGTTTTTCTGTCACTCTCTCGCGAATGCCTCCCCGATTCTGTGCGAAAAAGACAAATGCACGTCGAAGTAATTATGCCTAACCAAGATTGACAAAATTTGTACCCCAAAACTGAACCGATTTGAATGGTGCGAAGGTTTTCACGGTCACTATTATCAATATTATGTTTCTTTTTTGGGTAATACCGTGTATGTTGGATTTGATCCGACGTTTCGGCTACCATTGCAGGAGCCATCTTCCGGGAAAACTGATGGAAGATGGCTCCTGAAATGGTAGCCGAAACGTCGGATCAAATCCAACATACACGGTATCACCCAAAAAAGATACATAATATTGAACCGATTTGGTTGTTTTTTTTAAAGAAAAAGAATAAGAATAAAATTTTCTGGGTCGGATCTCAATTAACAACTGTTTTATATGAATTTTTTATAGTTTTTAAGTCTTCGTTAATTTTTTATAATGTTTTATAGTAATTATATTTCAATTTTTACAATTTTTTAATTATTGTATTATTTTGTTTTGCATTTTTTGTTTCTTTTTATAATATTTTTTAAACTTGACAAACACAAGTGGTTTTTAGTTATCAATTCAATACCTAAAAACCTCCCCTGTTCGTACTATTTATAAGCCGATGATTTGCAATTGTATATACATTTTGAACCCGTTGACATTGTTGAAACGCATAAAGTAATGTCACTTGCACTCGAGCATATCTCTTCATGGACAAAAACACATGGACTTCCAATAAATTTATTCAAAAGTGAATTTTTCCACACATCCTCTTTTCAAAATAGATGGTACAGATATTCCATTCATGACTTCAGTCAAAAACTTAGGTATTATCCATTCATAAGCTTTTAGGGTGGCACGATCAGGTTAACAAAGTTAGTTGTAAACTTTATAGCAGTTTGCACTCACTTAAAAGATTACAGAATTTTTTGCCAACTAATGTTAAGCAAACATTAGTCCAGAGGTTACTTCTTCCACTCCTTGACTATGCGGATGTATGTTATCCATATGCTAACTCTGAATTACCTACTTGATAAGTTACAACGATTGCAGAATGTTTGTATACGTTATATTTTTGATCTTCGCAAATTCGACCACGTAGCCGAATATTGCACGCAACTACACTGGTTTAGTATCATAGAAGAAACATTCACATTCTATCACTTCTTCATATTTTAAAGAATCCCCCTTCGCCTGTTTATCTGAGAGAGCTCTTCCAAACTCTATCACAACACGGACTATCTCTTAGTTCTAGTAACGAGAGAACCCTTTTAATACCCTTCCATCGCTCTACTTTTCTTGCTTTTTCTTTCACTGTAGTAACTGCTTAATTATGGAATAATCTACCCACTAATATTAAAGACGCCCCTTCTTTATTTACATTTAATTAAATATTGAAATGTCACTATCTAAATAATTAAGTTGTTCCTTTATCCTTCTTCTTTCCTTTCCATCCCCTCTTCCTCTCTTCAAAGTTAAGTGTTAATTTTTTATATATTTTTATTTTAATCTTTGTTTTTAATTTGATATAAAACTGTTGGATTCAATATGTCCATGTACTTGTAATTTTCTCAAACTGAACGGTTTGGGTAGGTAGGGAGAAATTGCATTAAGGAAATAAACCCGCCCTTATATGTATATAAATGGTAAATGTATATAATGTGTAAAATAAATAAATAAATATGTATCAAAAAATAATGGAACATATTTAATAAAAACAAACTACTTTGAACGAAGTCACTAGTTCTTCCGATTTAACCAATAATGAGAGATTTGATAGATTCCCAGTTTACGGTAGGTCAACTGACCACTCAGCAGAACTGATCGAGAAGAAGGGGAAGACAACTGGGGATGTCTCACGCGAAGTGATTTCAAATTCACAAAACTTTAAGAAATAGTGTTTATAATACGATACAGAATTTTTTTAAAAATATGTTTAGTTTTATAGTATATTAAAAAAAAAAACTGAACTTTTCCATTACATTAACTTAAAAACAAGATGTTTAAAAAAAAATAACACAAATAATGTTGATAATACGATACAGAAAATTTAAAAAAATATATTTAGTTTAATAGTATATTTTAAAAAATAAATAAAAAAAACTGAACTTTTCCATTACATTAACTAAAAAACAAGATGTTTTTAAAAAATAACACAAATAGTGTTGATAATACTATACAGAAAATTAAAAAAAATATGTTTAGTTTAATAGTATATTTCAGAAAATAAATAAAAAAAACTGAACTTTTCCATTACATTAACTAAAAAACGAGATGTTTTAAAAAAATAACACAAATAGTGTTGATAATACGATACAGAAAATTTAAAAAAATATGTTTAGTTTAATAGTACATTTTAAAAAATAAATAATAAACACTGAACTTTTCCATTACATCAACTAAAAAACGAGATGTTTAAAAAAAAAACACATTTTTAATATTTTTTTTACAATATTAATACATTATAAAGAAAACAAAGTATTAAGATATATTTTGTCTCGATAAACTATTCAATAATAGTTTGTCATCGGGTGCTCAGACATTAGTTTTAATTAATAATCAAATAAAAAGAGTACAGACATAATACTGTATACGTATAAAATAATAAACATAAAAAATAGTTTAAAGAGATATTTTATTTTTTTTTAAAGTAAGAAAATAGAGTTAAAGAATACAATTAAAATTAAAGAATAGTAATTTACTTAAATATATTAAAAATATAAGAAAAAAAATAATAAACAGAAATATAAATAGTGTGTGCTCATAAATGTAATCAAAACAAGATAAAAAATAAATTAAACAAAGTAAAGTAAATTGAGAATTTCAATTCATACGAGTATCTACAGAAAAAAAAAATAGAAAATTAAAAGTACACATTAGAATTAAGACCTAAAAAATGTAAATGAAATAAGAAAGAAATAAAAGAAAAGGTTAAACTTTAATATTACTACTTTAAAAATACTCAATAAACAGTGTACAGCCGGTAAAATATTTAATATTAATAACTCTTGAACTTTTTAAAGTTGCTATCGTAACTGACTTTAGTTGCATGCACCTTAGCTATATCGCTATCAGCTGGAGGGAGAGTCATGTGCCTGAACATTGTACAAAACGAAAGACCAGCCAACAGAGGGTGCTGTCAAAATTCTATAAACAAGTGAACTCAAGACAAATCGCTCTTTTCCCACGCCCACAGCCTCCAATTTTATACGTGACGTTTTATCTCTGAAGTTCTAGATTATAATATATTTCTACAATTAAGCCCAGTGAAAAATAAATCTCACGTAAGTAATCCTAATCGCGTATAATTTAACGGTCATGACCTACATAATTTTAAGTAACTGTAATTACATAACCTCAAATTGGGATAATCCACTACGGATTAGATCCTATCATCGTTATTGCCTAATAAGTAATAAGTAATCTAAATATAATACGATCGATTCCACTCATTTATTTCTGACAGAAATTCACTATTTTATATTAACACAAATATTTGTTTGCTATTAAGAAACCTTAATCATGTGCAGGACTTATATCTATCTATAATAATAAGAATAAAAAGTGGGTAAAAAAAAAATATGTTGAAAATAATAGCAATAAAATAAAACAATTAAACATATATCTGATTAAACATATATAAATGGACAGCGGTCAGCGGTCTCGGGTTTCATTCCCGACATGGTTGGTATGAAATATTTATTTAAAAGGGTGTTTTTACACTAGAATATTTCATTGCTCCTGGACCGGTAAATGAAGCGTAAGACTGATCATCTTACCTTCACGTAACAAAAATGATCAAGATACGTTGCAATTGGTGTACCGATGCATTGATCTATGCGCCATAAGGTGCAGAAAGGGAATGATGATGAAAATATAATTTTGATGAATTGAAAGACATTAAAATTTTACACGTAGAACATACAGGTCCAAAGTTAGGTTGATTAGATATTTTGGAAGTATAAAGAATTAAAAATAAGTGTCATAGAATTTTAATAAATCAGCAGATAGGATTTAAAAATTCACCCTTATCAGCTCCCTTAGTTTGACCCGGTACATTGCAATAAAACAATAAATATTTTGACATAATAGAATCTTCCCTTCCAGTGCACCGCAAACACATGTTTTTAATAAACTTGTCCCACTTCGTTTCATTAAAATATTAAGTATGGTATATCCTTAGGGCCTTACTTATTAGATTTCCTTATACCAGGTTTACATTAAGAAATAACTCTACCTGAGTTAACTATTTATTGCCGATATAAAAAAAACGTACTTATAAAAATATTTATTACCTGGAATAACAATTCACAGATTATTTCACGCTTCATTTTTTTAAACAGTCAACACTGATATGTGCGCGTGCGCAGTAACTTTTATAACAACAACAAACAAACAAACGTCAAAGTCAATTCAAGACTACTGACAGTGTAATGGAGAACATGGAGAAAACTGTTAGGAAAATAAATCAAAACTGGGAAAAATAAAGAAGATGGTAAAAACGAGTTCTTTAGTTAACAAATTACAACAGGGATGAAGAATACCTGAAAGAAGGAATATCGAAGTTTAGGCATTTACATAACTTATGACCTGTCAATGGTTGGTTTAAGTGGCCACTTTACACGCTGTGTAACATTCATCATTTTGCCCATGTTTGAACATACATATTTCTTCAATTTGTTGATTTTAGTTAAATTAAAGAGCTGAAACCTTTATTGTTGTAAAGGGATTAATTTGACTGAATTATTTCACATACTAGGCAACGCCTGAAAACAATTTTCCAATTTCAAAACTTCTTCGTGGACCAGTTTTATTACAATGTTTTAGTTTGTCCAAATGTTTGTAGACAAAAGACTGGATTTTACAAAATACAAACAAACCTGTAACATTTCAGATATTATTAAAACAAATTATTAAAAATCACTTACTTGAAGAAGGTCGCAGGACATCGAATTGTTTAAAATTGAAAAAAAAGCTGATGAGCCATCCATTTTGTTTACCGAAAAATATAACTTTTGACAGATCGCGTGCTTATTCCAGCGTTATACCACATTTTGTGCAGGTATAAGTTTCTATGGTAGCTTTTCCGGATTTAAACCTAGTTTAACTCTATGCGAGGTCTATAAGTAATACTTTTTGCTATACCATCATTATCCTACCACTATTCTCTAGCTTAACTTTATACCCGATTTATAAGTAAGGCCTTTAGAGTATTACATATACCCTAAGTGTATAGCTTATGTAAGGTTTTTGTTATTTTCATTGTGCGTTTTGTAATATAAATAATATAGATGTACATACGAAAACTTAGTTTTTAAAACTGTAAATATTTTGTTAATTATCTCTGTTTATTAAGTTAGTCTTCTTTGTTTATTCTCTGATGTAAAAACATTTCAAAAAAGTATATTGTTAAGTGTGTCCTCGGCACGGGTAACCCCACTGAGGTCACATTATTTTTATTATCAATTATGGTTTGTAAGAGGAAAATATGAATGAACAAATAAAAAATATTTTTCGACTTTTTTTTAAATGTACGTACCTTCACTTAAGATAACATTTAGTTTCAAACAAATATATGGGTGGGGGGGAACAATCACATAAGTCGAAATGCCTCATTTTCAGGCGACAGTTTTTGTATCTTAAACAACATTAAAAGAATGTCCTTTTTTCTCTCCATACTTATAGGAATTGCATTATTGCTAATGATCGGGAATATAAAATCAGGTGATAACTCTGCAATGTTACGTCGTTTAAGGCATAAAGTAAGAAAAGTTTTTTCTTCGGGGAAATTTTTTTGTAGCAGATAACTAATAATATGAGACATTAGATCATCTGTTTTTTGACTGTCCCCTCTACGAAAGAAGCGAATTCTTTCAAAATATTTGTGAAGAATATAATACGTTCCCTCTTAACGTAAAATTTTTAATCGCGCAGAATGATTTGGATACTTATTTACTTCTGACTAAATTCTTAAGGACAAATAATAAAAATATTTGAATTTGTTAAATATTATTTGCCAAATGTAAATAATAAGTAGATAATTAGAATTAAATGTCCCTCTTTACTTTTGGCCCAAAATTTCATGTTATGTTTACGTTTTATTTAGACGGTAATAATGTTTTATTGTCACATAACTCTTTCATACTGATTTGAACTACCTCACATTATATTATATTTTTTCGTGGGTATGGGTTTTTTTTGTCGTTTACTGAAGCGTATATTCTTTAAATTTCTTATTCTTGTTTCTAAGAGCCAAAATCACTCGCAAACGAGTGGAGGCGTATAAAAAAAACTAATAATATTATTTTGTGTAATAAAGTAGTACATTGACAAAATTATTCTTCACACAGTTTTAGACATATGTGTTTTGGAACACGTGTGAACGTAATTACATACTACAAGATGAGCAAATAAAAATAAAAAATAAATTTGACTTATGCGATTGTTCCCCGCCCATAGAAATGGCCCTTACACTGTATAATATTAATTTACCGGTCTGAAGATGTCCATTAGAAGGTGAAAGCGCTAATTGGTCAAGTGAATAAGTAGAAGTGTATCAAGTATTTTTAATTTATGACTCATATTAAAATATAAGTTGTAATATCATCACGAATATTTTCATTGGAATTTTCTCAATAATTCAGAACAACAGTTTCACAGTGGTTATTTACTTAACGATTCGAAAAATCGCAAAACAGGACTTAACCCTTGTAGGGTGACCTCACCAGCCTCGGGCGTTATCTTCCAACCCTTGTATCTGGATGCCTTTCATTCCTGTTTATAAACAACCCCATTCAATCATTCAAAATTTCCCGTTTCTCAGCAAATCTCAAAACAAGACATTGTTGTTATTTTAGCTACGTATTTTTTCAGTTTAAGTGTATCAAAATACCTCAAACAGCCTCCAGGAGGTTACGAAATCTAGTTTGTAGAATCCATTGAGAAAATACATTTTTTAAATGATCCATTTAAACAAATAATAAAAACGGTTGTTTATCAATATATCGTGGGTATTCTGCGAAAAACACTAAGTCAAAATTACCACTTCTGAGGTAATTAAAGTTTAAATCTATTTATTACATTTTATTCAATAGTAAAATAAATAATAACTGAACTTTTAGAACATTTTTTTCAAAATAATAGTGGATTGACATGACTTAGTGTATTTTCGCTGATACTTAATACCAAAGTAAGGAATTCAAATTGAAGTCACATTGTACCTACTATACTCACTTTGTGATAAATGTTTTTTTTTCTCTAATTAAAAAGTTATGTTATAAGTTATTAAAAGTTATGTTAAAAAGTTATATATTATTAATAAAAGGAGGAAAGAAAGAAAACAATAATTGCCACGTTTGCCCCTGAGTGAAGCATGTAGACATCACTTACTGGACATCTCCAGGATATCATGTCCTCGACCAACAATCTCACCCTTTCTCAAGCCAGTACTGCTCCATAAGCTCTGCTGAATACATCCGAAATATTGTTATTGATGGCCCACCAGTATGGCGTCCCTTGTCCCTTGGTGCTTTTTCCCTGAACGGATTTTAGTTTTATTGAATTATTACAGAAACTATCTCGACTTTTAGTGTAGATAGGACTTGGTGCGTTTTTTCAGATTGTAGAGTATATTTCAACAGCATAACCTCATCATTAAGTTAAAACAGCAAAATTTTACTCAGTGCTTTTTCTTTGAATACCCACGATATAATTGGTAATTGTTAAAGGCAATAAATAAATGAAATAAACAAACAAGAACATAAAAAAACTTACTACAAAAATACTAAAATAATAAAGTATTGGCTCATACATGACGAGGTACTTTTTTGTTAATCAAGGTATTACATAAAATGCATTTGCACATAATTAAAAAACATTAAACTAAATTAAACATTAGACTAAAAAGTGTGGGATGAAGTAGGATTGGCATGGTTTAGCTCAAAGTTTTAGGTCTTTCGTTTTTTTGAATATATTGTATACAATTATTGTTTTGCCCTTGTTTGTCTTTGCTAAATAGTTTTATGTTCTTTTTGTTCAGTTTCTTGCATTTATGTTTCTTCATGTAACTGTTGTAATTGACTTAGGCCGTACATATATAATAAATTATAAAGAGCCTTAACAATGCTTGCATTTTTACTTGATTAACGTACTTGATTCTTGTTTTCCTAGAAAGTCTCAGACAACTGTAGGAAGGCGATATCCAAAGTGGTTTTCTGGGGCTATTATTCAGGCTAAGTATTCCTACCATAAAATATGGAAAGCTACGGGCTGTCAGAATGATTATGTAATGTTTGGTAGATTTAGATTTAGCTTTAAACGTGACATTCGATCAGAGTACCGGTCTACCGAGTATTTAAAAAAAAGTGTACTTATTTTATTTTAAAATAGTAAATACTTTTAATATAACATACAAATTACAAATAAATGGTTTTTCAATCAGTGCTATACAAAAAAGAATTATAAATATATATTTTCCTCTCTTTCTTTAACAAGTTGTATTCCTGAATGCACTTTTTATTTTCTTTGTTTATTTCATAAAATAAAAATATTCCTCTGTAAGTATAATGATGTTGTGAAGTAGTTGTTTTTTATTTTGAAATTAAGATGTTACCGGTTGTTCTAGATCGCGTACTGACGTTTTGTGACGGATGGATTTCAAGGCTTATGACCCGTCATTGGTTAGTTTAAGTGGCCACTTTATTCACTATGTAACAATCACCATTCTGCTAATATTTAAACATCAATATTCTTTCAATTCTTCCATCTATAGATGTTTGTGAAGTTAAAGAGATGACACATACTAAACAATGCCGGAAAATATTTTTCAATTTTTCAATCTCTGTTATATGTTTATATTAATTTCATATACCAACAGTTCACACAAACTATGCACAGAATATTCTTTTAATTCGCTTGGCGCGTAATTAAAATGTATTTTTTAATAGTAAAGATATATTTAACTGTAGTAAACCCACTTTTAAAATAAGAATTTAAAAAAATTGTTTTTACGGAATTCTGTTTTTTTAATAAAAAAATGTTTTTACATTCTAAATTTAAGATGTTTCTATTTACTCGTATCAAACACACTTACCCTGTCCATAAACCCACCTTCACACTTATATTCACACCCCTACCAAAACCACACCCCACTTCCTTAACCACGTGTCCTCACACACTAAAACTCGTACACATGGACATCTTTATAAATATCTAACTGACTTGGATTTTTATAACGCATTTTATATTATGCCGAAAACTTAATTGATATTAGTTTATGTTTTTTCTATAATGTTGTATTTATGTTTTTGTATTACTGTTGTTTTTATTTAAAAAAAAGAAAAAAACAGCTTCCTAGAGGGTTGAATCCAGTCCTAGTCGACAAAAATTTGAACAAAGTTAAAATATTGTTTCAAGGAATTGTTTATAAGCTGGAAATTTCTTTAGAAATATGTTACCTAAATCTGAATGTTCATTGCCCAGCGCATGTATATTGCCCAGTTCATTACATAATTGCTAGAAAATATTTAAATATCAAGAAGTATTATAAAAAGCTAATAAGCTCTAATAACGAAATTCTCCAAGCCACTGCAGGGTGGATCCATTCACCGTTGTACGAGCGATGGCGCGATATGCTAAAACCACCACAAGTGCTGCAAATATAAAATTTTATTTTATGTTTATATTTATGTTTATTGTTATATTTTTGTTAATTGTTATATTTATGTTGATTGTTATATTTATGTTTATATTTATATTTATGTTTATGGTTATGTTTATAATTATATTCATGTTTATATGGTAGACTAGCCATTTTACTGGAATAAAATAAAATAAAAATAAATACGGTTGATTTAAAACAACCTAAGGGATAATAAAATCCAATCGATTCTCGACGCCATCAAATTTCAGTTTCATCTGGTATCAGAATGATATTTTTTTGTTACAACTCCACTTTAGCGAACATGTTTTTAATGATTGTATGATATTCTCCTGAGCCTAGTCCTTATGACGGATGGATGCCTAGGCTTATGACCTGTAATAAGTTAGTTTGAGTGGCCACTTTATACACTTTCAATAATCACCATTCTGCCTATGTTCGAACATCAAAACTTTTTCAACTCATGTAAATTTTTTAAAGTTTTTACCAGAGCGTAAGAAACATCAGAAGCCTATTTACTAGGCAACGCCTGCAAATATTTTTTCATCATTTTGTTTTGACTGAATTTAGCAAAAAGTGCATACAGGGGATTTTGCAACTAACTTACCCGATAAATATGTTTTATTAATGTTGTATGCATTGCGGACTGCAGATAGTGCAGCTGTTGTTTGTTCTACAGACAATAAATTAGTGGCAGTCAGCGTCCCATAGTCCACTGTCCAAGCTTCACAAATATTCCAAATATTATATTACTCGTAATGGTGTTTACAAAACGCATTATATGAGACACTGAGAGTCAGAATAACTTAAACGACATTTAAACAGGTAACAAAATGAATTAAAAATATTCATGACTTTTAAAAATGAACAATGTTGATTTTTGAATTACACGACTGATTATAAAAATAACATCACCAACTGCGTGGGTACACTAATATATTTTATAAATATATTTTTTTATTCATGAAGGTAAAATTATCATCGGTATTATTTATGAAAAGTATATTGTATTATCATCAGCTTCTGGTACGCAAAGTTCTCAAACTTTTAAAAGGCTGGGCTGAAAATTCATTTCCGAACAATGCTCTAACGTAGTATTACATAAAGAAAAGGACGGAATATTCTGAAGAACAGACATTTTCAAAAAACCTAGAGACAAACCTTTAATAATTCATTTTTTTTCCATAAAAATAAATGAAAAATTAAAAAACAAATCATAACTATGTCAGTCATTATCTATCGTGCGCTCCCGCGCACTGCCAATAATTTTTTTTTGGTGACGAACCGTTTTCTTTGTCACATGCATGGTACATGTGTCTATCGTGCAATCTGGATGCTGTTGTCTCATTCACACGAACACCGGCTACAGAACAGCGTCTCTGTCTTCCTTGTTATACAAGTTCTATACTCGTGCACTTTCTTATACCGTTAGACGTTGTATTAGCGTCACTTTCATTCATTTGATTATTCTTCGCATAGCAATAATAAATATTTTTTATAGCAAAATCCTGTATATTTTTACAATTTTTTTTTACGAATTCGGTGTTTAAATGTCCATCTGAAGATAAAAAATACAACTTAATCATTAAGTCTTGAATCTTATGTTGATTTGTGCTACATCATACCGACACATGAGTAAAATTTTAAATTTGATGCAAAGGTTTTTCGAATTCTTTAAACTGTACCTTTTTAAAAAAAAAATAATTAAGTTTGTTCTGCTTTATAATACTGATTTACCACTCATTCTAATTTATAAGTATCAGATTATCTATCATTCCCGACGTATAAACCCTTTTTATCAGTCTTCTTCCGTTCTTCCTCAACTTCCAACATTTTGGGTGAAATTTATATAGGATTTTTCGGTGCTAAATGTCACGGTGACAGATCGGTCCGATCTCTGGTAATTAGAAGGACGAACTAGTCAAGCGAGAAGATACAGGACCGCGATCCAGTGCCTATTCTAGCCCTTGATTACAACGGATAAGTAAAAGATATAACAATATTCGACGATAAACTTATCTTCAATTTAGTGTAAGAAAATGAATGTAATGATTCATTATCATCATCACCACCCTTTTATCAGCACCCCAAGGTACAAAGGGCACTGAATTGCTACACCAAATATTTGTTTCATAAAGGTAAGATGATTGCTTCAGAAACTTTGAAAAAGGCCAAAACAATTTTTTTCTTCATGTTATTTTGAAGGCGCTATGACCAGAAGAATGAAAATTACAGTTCTGTGTGTGAAAAAGAACTAGAATACTGAACGAGTATATTTGACTCGATGGCTTCTCTCGGGATATAATCCCGAATAAATGTTCACCAGCTTTGTGAGGTCCTGGATTCGATTCCTGGCAGGGCGGATGTGAAATATTGATTTTGAAGGTTGTTTAAAGTGTTTGATTTTGTTATTTCTTGACTGGCACCTGAAACGTAGGACAGATCATCTTACCTTCATGTAAAAACACGGTCAAGGTACACTGCGATTGATGTACCAATGCAGTGCCCTATGCAACATTAGGTGCGGAAAGGGAATGATGATGATGATAACTATTGATAAATTGACTGATTTGTGAATCAACCATACTTCGAGTTTGCTTAAATGTCTGTAGACATGGTGTAGATTTCTCCCCCTAGGGGATTTAGACATCCATCAACAAAAAGTTAAAAAGAAAAACAAAACTAACAAACAAACCATCACGCCGTTTCCCCGTAAGGGTAGGCAGAGAGGATAGAACGCCACAACACTCTATCGTTGCATACAGATCTCGCTTCCTCTGCATTCATACATCTTCTAATGCACGCGCGCCGATTATTCCGACTTTTGACATGTCCATCTTTAAGTATTTGTTGAATTTGGTCATGCCATGTTTTTCTCGGTCTTCCTCTATTACTGCATCCATCAGCATTTGCATCGTAAATCTTTTTAGCCGTTATTTCGTTGTTTATTCGCTCTACACGTTCAAACCAACGCAAAGCTCATTTTTTGATTTTGTCGATAATGCTTATCTTAGCCTTACGAAATGACAGATTTTATCAGGGAGGGGGAGACTATTTCTCACTTCCTTATCCAGCGGAGCACTATCCGATAGATCATGGCCTTTAGCAGAATTTCCCCTTAGCTTTGCTAAACGCTGTATAAAACAAAATACGCAGCAGCGTTGGGAGGATCATTACCGCGCTTCTTCTGCAGGTAAAATCACTAAAATGTTTTTCCCAACGCTTGCTGATGCAGCAAACTTCCGTCATCATCACCAAAGTACTTTCGAAACGACCGAAAACCGAAAAAAAAAAGATCATGGCTACGATGATCAGGTTTTGCCTGGGACGGCGCGAGAAGAGTCGAGGATATTCACAAATGGCAGTCTCTTAGACAGCAAAGTAGGTGCAGTTTTTGTACCCTACGATAGCGTCAGAGAGCTACCGTCGAGAAAATTGGAACTCGGCAATTTCTACTCCATTTTTCAGGCGGAATTGTTTGCGATCAGAAAAGCCCTGATCTATGTTTTATGGAAGCCACCAAACAGATGGAAGAAAATAACAATCCTAACAGAATGCAAATCTGGCGTCCATCCAATAAATGACTGAAATTCGGTCAACCCTATTGTAATGGACATCAAATTAGATATCCAGAAGCTACAATACAGACACTAAGGTGTGTACATCGGCTGGATAAAGGGACACTGCGGAATCCTTGGCAACGAAAAGGCTGACAAAAAAGCTCAAAAGGCTACGCTCAAGAAGATAACCCCTGATTTTGCCAATTTACCGCTCAGCTATGCCAAAAAGAAAATTAGAAGCAAGACCCTTTAACACTGGAACGATCGTTATTTTAGTGAAACTACCAGAAGTATTACTAAAATGTTTTTCTCTATTATTTTTCATGCCTATGATTTCAGGAGAATGCAGAAAGCTGGCTACGAGTTCACAAAGATTCTTACGGGTCATGGTAGGTTCATGAACTACCTGCATCGTTTCAAGTTCTTTGAGATCGACAGCAGCCCATGCGACAATGAAGCTCCTCAAGATGTCCCTCACCTGTTTGATGCATTTGCCCTTTTTTTAGCTTTCAGAGACAACAGCTGGAGGCGCGATGCAGAAGCCCGGGTGAAAAACTATGTGACATCCCATCGGCGATAGGTAATTAAGAACTCACACGAGACGTAGTAACATACATGGTCAAAATAGCAAAGGCAATTGGCAAAATAAATCAAAATAGGGAACGAAATACCGAACAATCTTCTAGTGGAATAGAAAGCCTGTTGACTACTGTCAACTGGCCGGCTTCTCATAAAAAGTTTTGAGTGGTATTCTCTCTACACGAGCAAATGCTGAAAAATTTCTGATGGGCCCACTTTAGTATATCCATCATGATCCCAACAGTTTAGCTAAATTGAAAGTAAAGCAATTGCCGAAAAATCTACTATTTGAAATATAAACCTTGAAACAAGGTAAATAATAAAGCAGCTCCCACATATTTTATTTATTTTAAAAAGCCTTACATAATTTTTTTTAATTTTATTGTGGATAACTTATATAGCGCCATTTTCGTAATAAAATACCTCAAGGGCGCTTTACATGGTGATTCTACTGTTAAGTTAATTTAATTGAAGCTTTAAATTTGTAATTTGATTAAAATAATTTATTTTGTTGTCACGTGCTACGGATTTATTCAAATGATTTAGTACGGATCTCAACATTTGCGCATCTATCAAATATAGGTTTGGCACATACTTTTATCCCTGTTTTTCCAACATCAGGGTCAGCCTCCTGGGACAAATATTTAATTGCCAAGGTTGGTTTAAGTGCACAGCTCACTCTGTTTCCGGGACTCACCCTTATTTCTATATCTTTCTTAGTCATTCCATCCCTAGTAAACATACTTCCCAGATATACAAATTTCTCTACCTGGTTCAGTATAACACCCCATCTACAATGATTTAACATTCAGTCATACTTTCATTTCTTTAAAAAACCATCACATTCGATTTATCGATATTCATCACAAAATTCCCGTTCTTAAAACTTTCAGTTCCTTCATACAATTATCGATAAATACGTTGAACAGCCATATTGACATCAACGTTCCTGTTTGACTAATTTAGGAATGTCAAATCACGATGTTTGTGATCCATCTACCCTAATACATGCTGTGATGTCCTTATAAAGAGAAACATACCCCGGTAACATCTTCAAAAGCTTATTTCGGTCAACTCTATCAAACGCTTTTTGCATATCGACAAATGGACGAAAAAGCTTTTGGTTTTAAGTCTGGTACGCAGGTGAAAAAATTCAGCTAGATGGATCTCAGCTTCATCGATAAAATTTTTGCTCTTAAACGTCACCAAAATTAACAGATGGAAGAATTGAAGAAATATGTATCCACAAAATTGGGCGGAATTAACAATAATTGAAAAATGCAATTACAGGTTACACAAAGCTTTCTCATGGCAAAACTGATACTAAAATTAAGGTTGTTTTTGTCAGTTGTACAGAATCAATCGTGTTACCGACAAAACACTATTCAGGTATTGTTATTTTAAATTAAAAATTTAAAAGAAAATATAAGAATTTATTTATTTAACTTTTTGAACATAATGATATTTGTACATTGGCGGGCTTATTGCCAAAAGGCAATTTCTTCCAACCAACCAATTAAATAAAAGTTTTATTTTTATAATTCAAGTCACAGAACATATTCAATAGAAAAAAAAATTAAAAAGCTAAAGATTAATAAAAATAGAAATAAACGTATTTGTTTACAAATTACCTTAAATCAAAACTTTTGCTCAATGGGAAAAAGAAAAAAAGAGGAAAGAGGAAAAAGAAAGGAGGAGAGATTAAGGAAGAGAAAGGAGATGTTTCTTCAGACGTGATTTAAACAGTATATACTATGTATTGTGTGTTAAAATAAGTTTTTTCCGTTTTTTTCCAAATTAAGAGAACAAGAGGACGAAAAAAAAAATTAGTCAGTAATGTATTCTCCTCATAATTTTACAACAAATTAGTTAAACATTAATAGCATGCTCATTGTACACTGCGCAAATATCGCAAGCAGCTTTATTCCCTCGATTAAACGCAGACAGAACGAGGTGTCGAAAATGCTTACCATCGTCAACTTGACGTCCTATTTTGAAGGCTTGTACTCAAATTATATGTAAAAGCCCTTTGGACGTTAATAAATAAATAAACTTCTAATATATCCACAAACATCGATAAAGTTCTACCATTTCTATGTAATCCAAAGCCTGATAAGGACTAGGTTCGGAAAGATATCATACGGTCATTAAAAACAGGTTAGCCAAAGTAGAGTTGTAACAAAAAAATATCATTCTGAAAACAGATGAAAACTGAAATTTTCTGGCGTCGAGAATTGATTGATTTTTGTATTTATTCCTTTACGATGTTTTAAATCAACAGTATTATTATAGAAGTACATCATATTAAAATATTTTCTAGCAATTACATACATATGTACTGAATCAGCTACATGCGCTGGGCAATAAATATTCCGATTTAGAAGACACATTTCTAAAAAAATTTCCAGCTTATAAATACTTCCTTAACAATATTTTGACTTTGTTTAAATTTTTGTAGACTAGGACTGGATTTAATATATAGGAAGTTGTTAATATTGACATACATATAACAGAGATTAAAAAATATCTTCCGGCGTTGCCTAGTACGTGCCAGATGGAAGTACTGAAGGAATGTAGGCAGAATGTGTTTAAATATAGGTAGCATCGTGAATATTACACAATGTGTAAATTGGCCACTTAAACCACAACATTTCTTAATTGTTAAATTGTATTTATTCTGATACCGATAATGTACTAAATTAATAGCTTACACCACTGTGGAAAATTTATATTGACGGTTTTTACAATTTTCGTTTAAATTATTCTTATTTTCTGGATACAAAATATGTAAAAACTGTTGTTTTTATCCCAAATAAAAAAATATATTTCCGTATTTATTACTGCATTACCACGGCCTCTTGGTGTAATGGTCAGCGCATTTGCCTACCGTGTAAAGCTAGGGTTTCCTAGGACAGCGGTGCCCGTATTTTAACGGCCGTAGTGAACGGTGATGCAATGGACAGCCGTCGTAAAGGTGACTAGAGTGTGGTTTTCTAGGAAAACGGTGTTATCAACACCATTTAACACCGTTTTCCTAGGAAACCACTCTCTAATCACCTTTACGACGGCTGTCCACTGCATCACCGTTCACTACGGCCGTTAAAATACGGGCACCGCTGTTCTAGGAAACCCTAGCTTAAGAGGTCTTGGATTTGATACCCGACATGGTTAACATGAAATATTATTTAAAAATGTGTTTTTGCAATAGAATATTTCACAGTCCCTAGACTGGTACCCGAAGCGTAGGACTGAAACCCGAAAGCACCAGTGAAGCAATATAATCGATGTCTAAAACACTAAATTGCATATCAACGTGGAAAAAAGAGTATGGTTTACTTTTATCATTTTATCATTTTATCATTTATTTATTCATATATATGTACATTATAAAATAAAATATCTTAATTCATACATATAGAAATAATTAGGTATATGTAAAAAAAACACATTAGTATACATAATATCCAAAGAATAATATGTTAAAAAAGTAAGAGAATCTTGTAACGAAAAACTCCCTCAGAGACGTGAAAAATGTTAATGTCCAAAGTGATATTGTTCAACATAGAGATAGCCCTTCCAACAGGCATAACCATTGGCAGGTTGGTCCTGTATATTGGAACGTGAAACAGTCTATGTTGACGCTGTCTAAGGTAATTATCAGGAACATAAAAGCTAATGCTCCGCATAATTTCAGGGTTGTCAATAATACCGCGCAACAATCGAAAGAAGTGCGTTGTTAAATACACATTCCTTCTAGTCTTCAAACTGCTGTAACCAAGCATACCCTGGAGAAACTCAGAAACTCTCTCTTTTAAACCCATCTTTAGCACAAATTATGTTTGCGGGTATCTTCACTTAATCCTCCAAATGTTAATGGTACTAATATTCGATACAAGAAATCCTGAAAAAAATTAGGAGTACTAATGAATGAACATCTCTGCTGGCGAGCTCATACTAATGAATTAAGCCGCAAAATATTTTTCAGTCTACACTCACTTAAAAGGTTGCCAAAATTCTTACCCATTAATACTAAAATACACTCTTACTACTACTACCCATTCTAGATTACGCTGATCTTTCCATGACTGATTTAAGCTGTGAGCAACTCGATAAACTTGAACGACTTCAGAATACATGCATAAGGTACATTTTTGGTCTAAGAAAACATGACCACATTTCTGATTATCGTACGCAACTGAAATGGCTCAAAATTAGACAGCGGAGAGACTATCACTCCTTCTCACTTCCGTTCAATGTACTTAGTCCTAACGCTCCTTTATATCTGCGTGAAAAATTTCAACGCTATCCCTTAATACCCATCCACAATTCCTACTTCTTCTCTAACTCATATAGTGTCCATGCGGCTCGACTGTGGAATCATCTCCCATCCACCATCAAAGATGTTACTACAGTATCTCTGTTTAAATCACGTCTGAAGAAACATCTTTCTCTTCCTTAATCTCTCCTTTTTTCCTCTTTTTTCCCTTTTCTCATTGATCAATAGTTTTGATTTAAGGTAATTTATAAACAAATAGGTTTATTTCTATTTTTATGTATGTTTAGCTTTTTAATCTTTATTTTCTATTGAATATGTTTTTCAACTTTAATTATAAAAATAAAACTATTATTTTATTGCTTGGTTGGAAGATATTGCCATTGAGCAATAAGTCCGCCAATGTACAAATAACATTATGTACACAAAATTAAATAAATAAATAAACATTTTCAGAAACACAGTAATTTAAATAAGGAAAACAAATATTTAAAAAATATTTATTTCACAATGTTTTGAGTATGTCGAAATGTTTGTAGACTGGCTGGATTTCTTCCCAAGGGACTGATTTAGATCTTAACTTGTTGCAACGGAGAGGAAAAAGCATTTTTGAGAAGGGAATATGAAAGTGTTCTCATTTATAGGGCTTATGCCCTGTCATTGGCTGGTTTAAGTGCCCACTTTACACACTGTGTAACATTCACCATTTTGCCTATGTTTTAACATCCACATTTACTCAACTCTTTCATCTGTTGACTTTTGTAAAGTAAAAGAGCTGAAATTTTTATCATGTGAGTGAAATTCATACGGCTGAAAATTTAGACCTTCAGACCAAGATGCCCA